>NC_079172.1:8308280-8648280 GCF_947568905.1 Ostrea edulis | reverse complement strand
AGTGAAATTAATTTTGGGATATTTCTGGACATTGTCTCAAAGTCAATTCTTTTTAAAACGAAAATGATTTTGAGAGGAAAAAAAAAATGTTTTGAACGATATCACGATCAAAGTTTTTGGATAACTTAAAAGATACGAGTTACCTTTACTATTCAGCAAAAATTAATGAAATTGATAGAATGTTGAGCCAGTGAATATCATGAAAACTTACTCCAATTCGAAGATAGTCTGTGATTAAATAGAATTACATCAGGATTTCAACTGTTCATTGTAGTCCTCTTTAACCTTCACATATTGAATATGCTATTTGTCAAGCAATAACGGGGAAGACGAATAGAAAAGTTGATAATGTAGACAATTCCTCCATTACAGAGTGTGATGCGTACGGCTGTAATCAGATATGTATCACGGAAAACGCCGGGGCTAAATGTCTCTGTGAAGATGGGTATGATCTGTCCGCAGACGACAAAACGTGTACAGGTACGGTATGGATTCTCTGCAAGACACCAGTCATACAGGAAAAAATAAACATTAAAATCTATGCTGGACCAAATAATGATTATTTGACGTTAAAACCTATTTCTAGTGTCGTTTATTTTTAAAATCCGTAACTAGCTAATCCTCTTTACCATGTTTACAGATACTGTCAGACAAAATGCAGTGTACACTGCATATTCATATACATGTAGTGGATATTCCCAAGCATCAGTTTCCTGACATTTGAATTGAATGTAACAACATTTATACATGCACTTTATTACAAAATCACATTTACTTTTTTCTTTTTCTACAGAGACTAACAAACTTTTACAAAGAAGCATTTTAGTGGCAGCTGGACCTAATATATGTGATATAACGATCGACACCTTAAATTCCTATAGATATATCAATTTACCAATCAACTGTGATGTCATCGCCACAACCTCCGGGGATGTGTCTTACTTCACGTTAGCAATGCACACCAGAGAAATATATTATGCTAAAGAAGATATCATTTTCAGACAAGAACTATTTGAAACCTCAGTTGCTTTGAATATTTCGAGACAGAACAGGATTTCAGGTACGCCTTGCATTGTAACAGGATATCAAGTAAAGATTTGGCGCCATGCAAATGTATTCATCATTTTTATTATCAATAAGGTCTTTTTGGAAATACGTATTTAACCCACCTGGTGTCCCAAATCATGCGACTACCTCATGATATTCATTTTTAAATTACTGAAATGTATAACTGTCTCTGTAACCTTCTCCAGGCATGGATTACGATTGGCTGACAGACACCTTATACTGGAGCGAGGAATCCGTCAGTAAGATATTTGCTTGGAATGTATCTTCAGAGAAAATCACGATCCAGGAAATTTCTGCACCGAGTATGGGATTCCCTACGGCTTTGAAAGTCGATCCCTTTAAAAAGTAATACATTCAAATTTATTTACAAGAAGTTTGAATTGTGTGTTTCTAGTCATATATTTATTATATCTAAAAGATAATGTTTACTACGATGCTGATTTTGTTTATAGGAGATTTTTCTATATTGATGGATCCTCGTCTGTATCAATAAAAGTTCTAAATATAGAAACCAACGACATTCAAACCTTAGAGAGCCTCGGCATTGTTTCCCCTGCATACCTAATCTACGATCGCCGGAAAGACATGTAAGTAAAAATAAAATAATATCATAAACATAAAACTTATTAATCGAATTCATCAATAGATCGTAGAATCAAACAGAATTGACACACTGATCAACAGAAACCTGCTGGGCCTACTTTAATTTGTTACTCCGTTTACCTGATCATGATATAGGGCTCATGGTGGGTGTGACCGGTCGACAGGGGATGCTTACTCCTAGACACCTGATCCCATCTCTAGTACATGTATGCCCAGGGGTCCAACTCTTTATTTTGTATTCCTTAGGAGTTAAGAGATTTATCATTGTTCTTTATCTTCACTTTTGAATTCAAACCTATACGCCAGTTTCGAGATAAGTCCTTCTGTGTAGGAAGAGCAGTTGGTGGAACTTTGAATGCCTTAGTGGGACAGAGTGCACCTATAGTCAATAAGGAAGGCGATAAAATGTATTAAAAGATAGGAAATACAAATTGCTATCAAAAGAAATATTTTACCGAAGTGGAAACATAACATGTTATGATAGGAATTCCATGTATTTAATAACTCCCTGAATACTAAAATATTATATACTTAGTTTGTGTATCAGTCGAATTTAGGTGATGAAATTGCGTATGAGAAACTTACTAAGCAGATTAACTTGTGCAATGATGGAAATTCGTCCCACTCCCTCATGTAATCAAACTGTTTGGCGCCTCATTATTTACGAGAGTTCTCCAAAGGAAAATAACTCGGACGTATCTCGAAACCGGTGTGTTTACATATTAATATTGACTACGAATTACTACATTTACCTGATCAAGAAATATGGCTCAGTGGATACAGCCGGTCAACAGGGGGGTACTTACTCCTCCTAGGCACCTGTCCATGGGTCTGTGTTTGCCTTTCTCTTAATGTTTTATACTTAATAAGATTTCATTGTTCGTTATCTTCACTAGTTCATTAATCACTGTTCATTATCTTAATTTTTCATTCTCTCCTTCTAACGCTGTAGGGTATTTTGGAGTGACGCAGGAAAGTCCTCACTGGGGTCGGTAAAATCAGATGGCACCAATACTAACTTCAAGCAGCTTTCACAAGGATCAACATACTCCGGCATCACAGTGTACAAGGTAAAATACAAGGTTAAAACTAAAGTGAAACCGAAACAATCATTCGTTTTATGTGTAACTCGCGTTACAGTTCTACACTTAAATGAAATAAAAATGTACAATTTACGATGTTGCTCTGTTATAGGACTATTTGTTGTGGTTGTCGACAACTCCTCCCTCGACTTTGCACCTGAATGTAATGGAAAACACATCTTTGAGCTCAGATATCGCTATTGAAATGCCGCTTAACGTAGGGGTTTCCAGGATATTTGATATGCGCGCATTTGATAAAGCTTTACAGCCTTTTGCAAAAGGTACATGTAATACAAGGAAAGATGACTTAAAACTGATATCTTAGTAATGAAGTTTTAGTTTAGTCAGAACATATGTTGGAAATTTTGATCCACAAAATTATATGGTGAATAATTGCATAAAGCAGTGAACAATAATCATGACAACCATATTCTCCTTCAATGTCTGCAGCCAATAATCTTTTGAGCCTGTCTTTTTCAACAGAACCATGCATTACAGACAACGATGGTTGCGAGCATATATGTGTTGTTGAGGGGGAAAATAGTAGATGTGTTTGTCACTTGGGATACACTATCCAATCCGACCAGAAGTCGTGTGTATCAGGTAAATACGTTCTATTGACCTTGCTGATCCTAAATACAGTTAAAGTATGCTATTATTAGTGTCCAGGGGTTCGTGTTTGCCCAACTATATATTTTGTATTGCTTATAGGAGTTATGAGATTGATCACTGTGCGTTATCTTCACCTTTCATTAAGCACAAATCAACCATTCCACCTGTATAAATTTCAGGATAACCACTGCCTTGCTAACACTACACTACATATCCGTCCATCGTTTTCATTTACATTAGATATTTCAATTTCATTGGTAGTGTCAGTGGTAATGTCCGGCAAGTATATAGGAGAGGAGGTGGTGGTTTGATAGTCCCCTGATCTTGATATTTTCAATTGTACATGTAAGATTTTAAATGTTAGTCCCTAGTTTCGATATATGAAACCCACTTGCCTGGGGAAAAAATCTGGATCAACGCACATATATGTACATATAGTTGTGCTCGATCTAACGGTAGCATGGTCAACATATCATTGAGAGCAAACCCATTTGCAGAGGCAAAACCAGGGGCAATAGGCTTGCAGTAGGGGAACTGAAATCTTGGATCAAATGCTGAATGACGTGTTTCATAGCAATTGTTTAGCCGCTCTTAGCACATTGATTCTGACAAGGGATTACTACGTTTATCTGATCACGATATTTGGCTCAAAGCTGGTGTAACCGGTCGACAAGGAATGCGTACTTCTCCTAGGCACCTGATCCCACCTCTGGTATATTCAGAGGTCCTCGTTTACCCGATTCTCTATTTTGTATTGGTTATAGGAATTATGAGATTGATCATTATTCGTTATCTTAACATTTTCATACAATATTCAAAGATTGTAAATTGATGCAATTTAACCAAAAACATAAATATATGTTTTCTGTTTTCAGCACCAATTGACAGAGGTTTCCTACTGACTACTGATATTCAAAAGAAAAATATTTACCAAATAAATTATATGAATGAAGATATACAAACCATAAACATTTTGCCTGGAAGTCCTGGGGTTCAAGATTTTGACGACATCAGAAATGAAATGATATGGTGGGACAGTTCTCAAACTGCTATACGGAAAAGCCATTTCGATGGTAGTAACGAAAAGGTTGTAAAAGGTAAACGTATTTGTGCGGTTTTTGATAAATTTTTAAATTGCTTTGGTTCACATGTATCCAGGATTATAGACATGAAATAGTTCACATATTGGTCCAATCTCAGATATAGCAGTATGGTTTGATGTTGAAACGTGGAACTGAAATGAAATATGATGTTGGCTGTAGAGTAGACACTCACTGTATGTCACGATGGTAATTGAGACCGGTGCATGTATGTTGTATGAGTGATAATACTTCTTGCAATATTTGATTTAACTACCACTAGGTGGCGTGGTGGAGGTACATGGGTTGACTATTGACCACTCAACTGGGAACATTTTTTACTCTTCCGGTGACAATATTTTTGTAACTACCAATTCTGGAGATGTCTTCCGCAAACTTGTGAGTGGAGGAAATATAGGATCTCTGCAAGTAGATTCTAAACGAGGGTAAGGAACCTTATCATTTTGTCTATATTTGGAAACTACGCGCTACTCTTTCTTTTAGTGGATGAAAAGTATCTGTAATCCCAAAATGCAAGTTCCAAAGAACGCAGTGTAATTAAAATGAGATATCAGGTACGTTCGTAAACTCGCAACTCTAGTATATATCAACATCGCATTGAGGGTCATGTTCTGGTGATCAATGATCATAAGACTAATCAATCAATCGACGCAAAATTGAGAGATTTTTAAAGCTGTGTTCATTTGTATAAATTTGAAATAGTAAGATGTTTTACACTATAGTAAAATATGTTGCAGACGGTAACACATATTAGATATGATACATTTACGCGACATATTCTGAGCAGTGTTGGTCCAGGAAAAATGAGTTCTTTCTCTAGAGACAGTACAGTTAAGGTCAGTTCCCGATAAGTGAAATATATAGTATAATTATTTCGTGTTGACGCGCAGGTGTCGGCTCATGTGATAACTATATATGATAAAGGCTGTTCACCACCAAAATGTTCAGTTGTGTTTCTGTTTCAAACTTGTTTTGTGAAAGAATTCTGATGCTTCTTTGTCGTTCTCAATTCGACGGAAATGACGTAGATTCCGATTGTAACATCATGACAATTACGTCTTACCGCTATTAATGCGACATAAAATAGCTTCTTTTCATACAGGTTTTCCGTCAGGAAACATCAAGCTTAGACTTGGACAAACTTTGTAAGAATGTGTGAAATGCTACTGTTGTTTATAAGTTTTTAGGAAAGCTTTTGCCACACATATTTGTCATTTGTCAGTTTTTCAAATTTGGATATGCATCTGGTATAGTAAGTAACAGAATCTATATTTTCCCGACTAATATCGGTATAATTTGGAAGTCCTTTGTATGTCGTCTGAAATATGATGAATGACTTATGATTATTGAAGTGTGAAATGGATTCCATTCTATATCTTCAGAATTATGGTGTGGATTGAAGGTCGACCAAATCCAAAATTACGCAGATCCTATATGGATGGCACAAACGTGGAAACAATATTTTCTAGTTCATCCCATCCCATTGCTACCCCTATGGATTTGGCTATAGACGATGCAGGTATGGCGGTCATGCAATCGGACAAACACACAGTTTTGGATATAAATTGGAAAAATTATTATTGCAGGGAAGTCTTTCCCTTGGGGTATGCGTATGTTTACTTCTGATGGAATATCTACCAATGACATAGTGTTGATATTCCTAATTCAAACTTAAAATGATATAGGGTGATATTTCCAGAGTAAAAAAAGATACGAAAAAGAATTTCGTTCAAATTTTACAGATGGGAGTCTTGTATGGTGTGACGATACCTTGGATAAGATTGAAGTCGTAAATATGGCAACATTCACACCACGAACAGTTATAGAAAATAGAAAAGAATTCCCTGTGTCAGTTACAGTTTATGGAGAGTTCATCTACTACATTGCTAGAGACAGAAGGTGGGAAACGATACTGAGTATATTATTCGATTTAGAATGTATGAAGCATTTCCTAACATTTTAATTACATTTTTTCAACAGGTCTGTCACAAAGATATCTAAAATAACAGGTTCTAATCCGTCAACTGTAATGGCATCCCCGTTATTTGGAAAACTTTTGTATTTAACAATCTATAAAGAGAGTAGCCAAATGTGTAAGTATAGTGGATGTGGTGAAAATTAAACTACAATATGTATATGTACAGTATGATGCAATAATTATGTGTACAAAATGACGGTGTGTTTACATTCGCGCTTGAAGCCAATAGATTTAACGGAGTATAAAATAGTTAATAGCGTCGTGATTCTGCTATTTATTTATAAAATTGTTCAGTCATGTGGCATTCCATGTATCACATGGTTTTGTTATCGTCTGCTATATTTCCGGAAATGTGCAAGTGAAAGCGAGATGGGTAGAAAGGGGAAAGAGTTGTCAAGCGAGGTCAAAAAAATTATATGGAGTCTCTTAGAACGGAAATTGTATTCGGAAAGTATTAGAGTTGTTAGGAATTCCTCATAGGACAATTTCAAGCGTGAAAAAACGTATTGAACAGAGAGGTTCAGCGGTAAACACCAAACGAAGCGGCCGGCCTCCGAAAGTGACAGATCGCCATCATCGACGATTGGAAAGGTTAATCAAGACGAACAGAAGGCAGAGTTTGCTTGACATTAAGAACAGATTTAATGAAAATGTGGACCAACCTGTTGCCAAACGTACCGTGCACATTCATTTTCATAAACATGGTTTCTCGAGGCGTGTATCTAAGAAGAAAGTGGTTGTGACGGAAGCTAACAGGAAGAAAAGATTGTCTTGGTGCAGGGAAAGAGACGATTGAAAGTAGAAAATTATTGGCACAGAATTATTTTTTCGGACGAATCTAAAATCATGATAGGATATGATTCCCGTATGTATGTGTGGCGCAAAAAGGATGAGGGATGGTGGCCAGATATAGTGACACCACGACAAAGTAAGCCATGTCATGAAGTGGTGATTGGTGGGGGGGGGGGGTAAGATGAGAAGGTGTGGGACTATCACGTCTGTAAATGGCAATATAAACGCTGAGAAATATCAGGAGACCTTTGATGAGAACTTGTGGCCAGTTATAGTCCGTCATTTCACCGCTGAAAATTACATATTTCAGCAGAACAACACTCGGGTACATCAGGCTAGAAGCATCCAGGAATGTCTCCACAGAAACAATGTTATCACGATGAGTTGGCCAGCACAGAGTCCAGATCTCAATATCATCGAAAATCTGTGGTTGTTACCAACAAGAAAGCTTTAGACACGAGTTGGGAGAATCGGGAGTAGGGATGCCCTCTTCCGCGAGATTCAAGAAATCTGGATAGGGTAGACTATGTTAGAAGCCTATGGAAGGCGAAGATAACGAACTGTGATCAATCTCATAACTCCTATAAGCAATACAAAATAGATAGTTGGGCAAACACGGACCCCTGGACACACCAGGGGTGGGATCAGGTGCCTAGGAGGAATAAATATCCCCTGTCGACCGGTCACACCCGCCGTGAGCCCTATATCGATCGATACACCGAAGATTATTGAGTTTTATAAGATTAAAAGGACATTTGACAAAGTATTAGGTAAGTTTAGTTTGTTTTATTAATTCTAGAAACAGCATACTTACATTTTTATTCTAACCTAATTCCGTCGAGAATTTAAGCACATCGGCAATTTGTACGAATACTTATTGCATCACACTGTACCTTTCAAATGAGCTGTTGTAACGGGTTATTGTATTCAGTTAGTGTCTAAATACATGAATTTACATTTCAGTACATAAATTGTGTTCGAGCCAAAATGGTCTGTGTAGCAAGTTTTGTTTGCCGAGAGGAGAAAATAATGCAATCTGTGCGTGTGAAAATGGTGTCCAAATCGACCCTGAGGGGCTTTGTCCAGGAGGTGGGAATACGTTCACAATATACACTAAAAATGACAACGATAAAATAAAACAAACATCAAACACAAAAAACCTCCAACTCAAACAAATCGCAGTGTGTTTTATATAGATAATTTGTCGTACTTTGTGAATTTAAAAAAAGACTGCAATATTTTGTGACAGATGTGCAGTGCCCATTAACCATTAGTAATGGTAAAATCCCGAAGACTTGTAGAAGATTGGCGGGGGACGTTTGTGGGTTTACATGCGATGAAGGTTATCAGGTAAATGTGGCAGAAACCACCAGGATTATCTGTGGTGCCAATGGACAATGGGATCAGACCAACAAATTATGTACAGGTACCATAAGACGATTATTTTGAGATAATTCAATTAATCATAGAGATTTTACAGGTACTTGCATTAATTTTGAGAGTCCTCCCTTTCTTTTGGAAATAGAATATGATTGTAATGTTACTACAATATATGTATACTTGTAATACCATGTCTTCCATTCTTTCGTCCCACTGAGATCCGGGTTGGAATATGACTTTGGTACCTCTTACTTGTCCTTATAGGCGACTAAATGGGGCGGTTCTTCAGATGAGATCGGAAAACCCGAGGCCCATGTCACAGGTTCACAACAGGTGTGGCACGGTAAAGATACCTTCCTGCTCAAAGGCCATAAGCGCCGAGCATAAGCCTAAATTTTGCAAATCTTCACCGACAATGGTGACGTGTCCATCTGAGTGAAAAATTATCGAGGAGACGTTAAACAATATACAACCAACCAACCGTTCTATGTTCTATCTTTACCAGTTTACATTTGTCAAAAGAGCCATTTAAACTTCGTACCTGGCATATATAAACTGCACACGACTAGAAATATTTGCTTGGACCAATCATCTCAAAGTTGTTTGATCAAAGGTCCGGGTTAATAGTATATAAAATTTACTTTTCCTTGCACGACGGGTTTTCAATGACAGTGGGGGTGTGTAATGTAGTGGCCCTGAATCAGTGTCGTTTATACCAAGTCAAGGTCATTGATGTAAACTTTTCTATGGAACACGACTTCGTGAAAGTCAAGGTCATTGATATAGACTTTTCTATGGGACACGACTTCGTGAAAGTCAAGGTCATTAATATAGACATTCTATGGGACACGTCTTCGTAATTATGAATCCCGTGACGATACTGGTAAGAATAGATCCCCAGTACCCTTTGCTGGTCGTAGTAGGCGACTAAATGTGGCGATCCTTCGGATGATACCGCACAAACCGAAGCTCTGTGTCACAGCAGGTGTGCCACGATAAAGATTTCTCCCTGCTCGAAGGCCGTAAGCGCAGAGCATGGTGACCGCCAGCCCTAAATTTTGCAACCCTTCACCAGCAGTGATGATGTCGCCATATGGATGAACGATTCTCGAGTGGGGCATTAAACAATATACAATCAATCAATCAGTCGTGATTGTGGTGGCACATTAGAAGCATATACATGAAATAAAAGGTTGCTTTTGATTATATCTTACAAGAAGACCGTCTAGGCAAAGTCCAGCTCTCTTCCGGAAAATGAAAAATATTTGTCCTAGACTTAGGCCTACTTCATTTATGTGAAGAAATCTCTAATTTTGATGATGCATATGAGAGACACTACGTCATGATCTTGAACTACAATCATTTGGTTATCTTGAATATCAGTCATGAAAAAGTTATGGATATTTGTCTAAGCAATTTAACAATAGAAGTAATGTGATAAAAAGAAAGGCAATATCCAGTTCATTCAGTTTAAATGATGTCTTGCATGATTAACATCGAAATTTGTAATAAATCAGTAGTACATACCAGTGGCGGATTTAAAAGGGGCGGGGGGGGGGGGGGGGGGGGGGCAGTCGGCGCCCCCTAAGATTTTCACATTTTAATTAAATCGGGGTCTCCTGTTTAGAAAATTGTAAACGTTGAAAGAAGCAATAATTTCTTCCACTCTCGGACAAAAAAATGACAAAATCTTTGTATTTATTGAATTACTTTTATTGGGAGAACTTGCATTTTTTCCAAAAATCCTTTAAACGTGCGTCTTATTATTAGTTTCACCTTATCAAATATGACATAAAATAGTAAAAATTACTACATAGGAGGCATATTTCAAGACCTATAAAATCTGTAAAAATCCAGGAGCTTCCGGGGGCTTCGCCCCCTAGGGTCCCACCAGGGCTTCGCCCTTCACCCATCGGGGGCCTCAAGGCAGCCCCAAGACATACTGCCTCATACAGTTGCACCCAACTAACCGCGATTCCTGGATCCTCCCCAGTATACAATATCTGCCTGATCTAAAGCAATTTCAAAGTCCTTAATTTGATATGGAAAGATTGTGACCTTGAATTAACAACAACAACAGCACGATAAACTATACCAATTATATGTGCGTGAAAAGAATGCATACAAAATACATGTATCACATCTGAATCATCTATAAGTGTTGACATCTTTCGAATTGCATTGCTTGTCTGCAATAAAATGATGCCTTGAACGAGGAACCCAATCAACTATGCAAAGGTTGGTAATCAAACCACTAGACAGAAATCACTAGAATGCATGTGAATTACTTCAGTATATATGCATAAGTGAAAATTTGTTAGGAACCAGCCTTTTTTTTTTTTTTTTTTTTTTTTTTTTTTACGTTCATCGAATATAGTGGAGAGTTTTCATTGATGAAGGAAAGAATGTTTTCCTAGTATTCAAATACAATAATTTTTATTGAAGCAATTTAAATTATATGTGCATGTATTTATTCCGTCGGTTTTAATTTCAGTTGTGGAGAAAAATGTGGCTGCATTAGCTGGAGGAATTGCCGGGTCGGGGGTGGTACTGATCATTTTGGCTGTTGTCGTTTTCTTCGTGTTAAAAAGGTGGGATTTGAAACAGTTGTATCCAACATATTAATAAAACTTGTAAAAGGTGAAGATAACGAACAGTGATCAATCTCATAACTCCTAAAAGGAAAACAAAAATAGAGTTGAGCAAACACGGACACCTGGATATACAAGAGGTGGGATCAGGGGTCTAGGAGGAGTAAGCATCCCCTGTCACGCCCGCCGTGAACCTTATGTTTTGATCAGGTAAACGGAGTAATTCCGTACGTAATCAAAATCAATGAGCCAAGAACGGCCTAACTATCGATATGAAACATAACAGACATCATTTGACCAAACGATAGGTTGTATTAGCAATCTAGATCTTTATAACGACCATAGAATTTAAATTTGCGAGATGCTGACTTTAAACGAGATTGTTGAAACCCCCGTAACATCATTTTGTTTGTCAGTAGGCTGCCTCGATTTAAAAACTGATCATACGCAGAACAAGCTCTTGCGTATCGAATCACTTGAGAGGTATAAAAAAGCAACGAGTTCTTATTTTGCCGTCAATATTCATTTCCAATAAAAATACCTTAGTACTAAGCAGATGTGGAGGTTGATCTCGAGTTCACAGGGATATATCGAATCGACATATGAATGAAGATGATCATGGTTGATAGATAAAACGTCAATATATCTAAATGTCTTGAACTATGGTAATAGTGATTTCCGATAACATAGCTGAATTGTACTTTAATAGCAATTTAAATTTGTTACAGGGGTTTCCATTCACATTTAAAGTCAGCATTTTGCGAATTCTATGGTGATTATATCGATCTAGATTGCCAATACTACCTATCATTGGGTCAAATGCTGTCTGACGCATTTCATATCAATTGTTAGGCCGTTCTTGGCACACTGATTTTAACTACGAATTACTCCGTTTACATGATCAATATATAGGGCTCACGGTGGATGTAATCGATTAACAGGGGGCATTTACTCTTCCTAGGATCTGTTATATACAGGGGTACGTATTTACCTGTCTAGCATTGTACATTGTAGGAGTTATGATATCGATCACTGTTATCTTCATCTTTTCAATTTGCAATGAATGAGGTACTTTAATATTAAGGTACATTGTACTATTAATGAAGTACTTTGATAACCTAAAATACATAACTGATAAAGTGTATGTACGTAAATTATAACTTCAATTGTACTACTATTGAAGTACTTTAATAGTAACCGTACACACGTACACACGTTTAAAATATTTTTTAAATCCGCTGAGTCCAAGATGTACAACTGATTAGATAAACGTGGAATTTTTTGTTTGATAATCTCCCTTAAACTTGTGTTTACCACAGATCTATATTGATAATTAATGTGAAGAAAATATCCTGAATTATGACTCCTATCTCAGGGGATGCTTACTCCTCCTAGGCACCTGATCCCAGCTCTGGTGTGTCCAGGGGTCCGTGTTTGCCCAACTATCTATTTTATATTGCTTATAGGAGTTATGAGATTGATCACTGTTCGTTATCTTCACCTTGCATCTCAACAAGATGAAAATGTTCTAGTATTGGTTTTGATACCATGCCTTGCTTTATGTCTTTCATCAATCACTTCCAAGTTAAAATGTTACTAGCCGTGTTTGGATTGGCTGATAAAAATATGGTTTGCCTCTTGAGTAATCCCATATAGATAGGGCTGCATCCTGTCTGAACAATGTCCTGTTCGACACATTTCCTCTTATAATACGTCAACAATATTATAGAAATGTATTCATCAGGAATAGTGAAAGCATGTTTGAATTAAAAATTTATCTCATAACTCCGTTTACCCGAAAAAGATATAGGGCTCGCGGCGGGTGTGACCGGTCGAGAAGAGATGCTTACTCCTCCTAGGCACCTGATCCCATCTCTGGTATGTCCATAGGTCCGTGTTTGCCAAACTCTCTATTTTGTATTGCTTGAGAGTATAAGAGTTATGAGATTGATCCTTGAAATGGCTAATATGTTTTGTTTTTTGTTTGCTCTTTATTATGATGTATCACGTTTTAGAAAATGAATACATGTATTAACGCTTATTAAATCGCCATATAATCATCTTCGTGCGATTTCAGGAAAAAGAAAGAGAAAAAATCGAAGCAGCAGCAGAACGACCTTTCACTAGGTTACACATGTCCAAGTGAACTAGATCCCAGCATGCTTTCAGGTTCTCAGATAAGTACGTATACAACACTTTCCGAAGATGGAGAAGTATATGATGAAATAAAGGAAAATTACCTGTACCAGGCACCGACAATTGAACAACCAAAGTCTGTGGAAATTCCATCAATACGATTTTCAAAACACGAATACAAAGGGAAATCCTGTGATGACGGAGGATTATCTGTTAAGTCTGAGAGGTACTCAGTATTCCCTTCACGAGTTAATGAAGATGACTTGGGTTACCTCGAAACAAGCCAGTCGAGAGCTTCTATGCAGGATCCCGAACCCGACTATGATAGCAACGATCACCTGAAGCCGACGCATGGTGAAGACTATTTATACGTTATCAGAACCCCTGATAATGTACGTAGGGGTAGCCGTGTTCAGCAATGTAACTGATTCATAATTTACTCTACATTTACTTATCACTGGAAACACCAAGGTAACTATGATTGAAATACTGTATAGATTGATTTAACATAATGTTCTTTGCACTGTGCAATTTTGTAAATTTTACTTGTGCCTATGGGAATGATATAATTAAATGCAATAACTGTGTTGACTTTTTCTTTATTTAAAAAAAAAAGAACGCCAACATGATCTATGTACGCATGGTAAATTTGATAACGATGTTGTGAAAGATGTTGTTGAATTGATACACATAATTAAGAAATATAAATGAATATACGATAATTGTTCGTTACCGAGGTGACCTGAACAATAAATCTGGCACATCATCACTTTCTGTTGGAATTTTAAGTTCTTTTATTGAAGAATTTGTGGCTTCGTCCACAAATGCTGATTTCTCGTAAATTTCATCGAAGTAGTAGCCATCGTCTGGGGCTGCTCCTCCTCGGCGCATGTCAATGTCGTCATGATCACCAATGGAGAACAATTCTCGTTCAGTTCTCGGAGGCGGAAAATCTTCTACTTCATCGGGCTCCAGTGGATGGTGACTTCCAGTTGTGGAAGATCTCCCTCGAGTCAAATTCATGAATCTTAAAAACGGTTTGGAGTACCTGAAAGAGATTACAATATACACATACTATAAACATTGCTCCTCACTAAAACACACTAGAATAGAACTTAAGAGTAAAAGTCATTTCATTTTTTATTAAATAAATTTAGAATAAAAGTCATTTCATCATCAATATTGATGAAACTTAAATACAAATGCAGGATTTGGAACGAAGATATGACTTGCAGTTTTACCTAAATTTCTTTATTAGTGCATACATAAGTATGACAAGAGCGACGACAGCTATGACGCATATGACGATGATGATGATCTCAATGTCATCATTTGGAATCCGGCTGTTGGTAGGACCGGGTGTCCTTGTATTTGTGGTATATATGGTGTCTATTGTTGCTGCGTCTGTCTCCGAGGTAGACTGAGTATATACTACGAACATTACTTGAGTTCTTGACGTCTGCTGACAGGTATATTTTCATTAGTCAGACATCAGTTGTCACTTCAAATACATTAATTAGATATTGTTAGAGTCTCATGTAAAGGATGTACATGTAGATCTTAACAATGACCAATAATGATTGTGCTCGAAAGAATTTGTTTTAACCTTTGAGTTATGCAGCTTTATCTCGCTGAATTGACAGTACTAGTAACGAAGGAGAATCAATACGAGTGACTAGGTATATACACAGATATGCATTTGTTGTTGACAGCTGTATGTGATAAGAACCTTGCCATTTCTCCAAAATCGGAGATAAAGAGCATAAATGGTTAAACAAATTGCATTTCTGTAAATCTAAAACAAATCTAATAAGGTCAATAAATTTACCTTAAATTTAGTGGTGTGAGAAAAATTACATACTCCTTTCCACAGTGAGAAAATCAAGGACGTCCACGCCTACGTTGGTCAGGTAGTAGAATTAGACTACAACACAGAATAAAATCCATAAATATCACAGAGAGGAGTCTCAAACTACAGTTAAAAAATACTCCATGCAAAGTAATCCATGAACGTGATTGTGAATAATAAATCTTTATCCTTCATCAGAACCTTGTACCCGCTGATACAGGGTACATGCAATAAACTTTATTATATAGGGTTTCCCCATAATGTTGACATATCACTGATAAGCTGTTTACAAATGTAAATGCGGGTTTTAACAAGAGCTTCGTCTTATCCTAAAACATGCATGGTGGACGTACTGTGTAGAGCGATAGTTTTTCCTGTGTATGGGTCTAATTAGTGCCTGTGCGTAATGTGCAATGAGAGTAATAGGGGAACAGGGAATTTTAACAGCAATGTTATTCTTCATGGAAATTACCGTCTTTTGCCAAATACTATACAATCTGACAGTATTGGTTGGTTGTATATTGTTTAAAGTCCCACTGGAGATTTTTTTCACTCATATGGAGACATCACCTATGCCGGTGAATAGCTGCAAAATTTAGGCCTATGCTCGACGCTCACGGCCTTTGAGCAGGGAGGGATCTTTATCATGCCACACATGCTGTGACACGGGACCTCGGTTTTGGTGGTCTCATCCGAAGGACCGCCCCATTTAGTCGCCTCTTACGACAAACAAGGGGGTACTGAGGATCTATGCTAGGCCGGATCCTCACGGAAGACATTACTGGAAAGACTTAAATAAATTTAGTACACGTATACTGTTTACCGTAGCTGAAAATCCAAAATATCTGAGTACGATGAAATAAGAGAATCCGCGTTATTATGAGGACAGAATATAAATAATAAAATATGGGTGAATTAATCTATATCGTTACGCGTTTTTGTAAATACTACAGTACCTGGCTTTTATACAAAACGCAAAATGGCGGCCGTGAAAACAAACATGATTACTCGATATTTATAAAATCTCAAATTGTGGCATCCACACGTGTCCATGAGCATCGTATCTGACCTAACATCCAACGGGGATTCCATTGATCTATTCT
Organism: Ostrea edulis; assembly: GCF_947568905.1. Lineage (NCBI taxonomy): Eukaryota > Metazoa > Mollusca > Bivalvia > Ostreida > Ostreidae > Ostrea > Ostrea edulis. Next base: position 8,631,986 of record NC_079172.1, on the reverse strand, counting down.
TGGTATAAAAATGGCTCCGAAAGGGGAAGACCTATCAATCGAGCAAAAGCAAAAGGATTGTTTGTATCCGTATGAAAATAGATTACGTGGCTGTAAAATATCAGCCTTTACTGGAATAGGCGGACTGTGTACAAAGTGTTAAAACGGAATTCTGAAAGGAGGTCATTTGAAAATTAAGAAAAATCAGGATGGAGAAGATCGGTTTGTGAAATGGGGGACCATGTATTGGCGAGATTGGTTAAAAGAATCGAAGACAGACTTTGTCAGATGTCACCAGTGCTTTTCATAATCTGCACACCAGCAATTTTCCAGCAGGACAGTTTCAAGACAATTTAAAGAGCAAAATTACTAGTGATGCTCGATTGCCAAGAAAATTTCTATTTCACAAATTAACCAGAAAGCCCAAATTTTCTAGAAGCGGGCAAAAATAGCACCAGCAGTTTAACAAAACTGGTCTCAAGTAATATTCAGTGATGAAATAAGTTGTTTTAGGAAAAGACAGGAAAGTTCATGAATGGGGAAACCCAGTGAGTGTTTTCATTCAGCTCGTCTCGGTACGTGTATGCACACTAATCACTCGCCCACCTACTCCCACTCCAGTACGGCAGCCATGTTTTTGGGTGGGCTGTTTCAACTTTATCATATAGTGGAATCAAAACTTTGACAGAAGGTAATGGAATCATGTTTGGTTGTGATCTAAAAAATGTTCGAGCTAAAGTGCTTTGTGAACATGTGTGTCTTGCAAAACAGCGGGGGAAAAGTCAACTTTTTATGACGTCATAGTTTATGATTGTATGTTGCTTTTACGTCCCCTCAAGAATTTCCATTTGAGGCGTCTCCAGATGTACTACAAAATTTAGACCTACACTTACAGCGTACGGCCGTACATGTAGCAGTTATCTAACCTGCCAACGCCTGTCGCGACACGGGACCTGCAAGACCCGCGATTCTCACTTCTAAATGTCGAACGTTTGGCGAATGACATTTAGATAATAATGTGCATTATCATTTACTGTGTTACTCTGTCTGAAAATACGGAGAAAAACGCTAAAATGGAAATGAACATGCGTTTTTTTTTTTTCAATTGATCAAAATAAAACTAATTTGAACACAGAACTACGACACTATTGGAAATTCTCTAGTCTGAAACTCTGCTTGGCGGATAGTGGTATTTGTAACTAGCCTACAAGGGATTTTGTATAACTACAAACATTTTCAAAATTTTCAGTAGTATTGTCGACCTCATTAAAGATAGAAGCAGCCTTTGTTTAATTTTATAAATCTTTTTGATTTTGTAATATTGTCATTAACGTAATTAATTCCTCTGCAGAAGGTAGAGATCGTTTCATCCATTTTTTTTAAAGAGTCGCCTACTTAGTTGATGAATAACACGGGATGCATGGTATGTAGATCATGGTTAGTGATTACAAGGCTCTAACAGAACAATACGTTTCAAAATAATTGCTGTTCCAATTGCTGAGCCCAAGGTTATAACTTGAACGACATTAGGAACTCGCACTTTAAGAAAATTTGATTATAGACAAAAATTTGCAACACTACGGAACTCTTACAGCAGTGCTCGGGAATATACATAGATGTCACAGAAAAAGGTAGGAATCTCGCGAACACCCTAAGGAGTCGTATGTTTTACCTCATTTATTCGAATTATATTCCTCAGTACACGTATTTGATTTTTTGTTGCAAACATTCTTCATCTAATCAACTACGACAATTTCCAAAGAAGCAAAATTGTTGCATTACCTTGAATACATTTACATATGTATCCGATGCATCAGGAAAATTCCTTCCTCATCAATCAGTGCCTCCATATGGCCTTGAAATATGCACCGATTGCAGTGGATTAACTCGCTCTGGGACTAATCACAGCTTCCTCGCCATCATAATCTTAGTTGGTGATTTTATTTCCGTGGTATTTCACACTCACTAATGTTCCTAGATTCTAGGCAGATCACTCGAAATCTTCTCATTTAATGATTTCCGTGTTTATTCCACTCTTCCTCTTCAGATCCAGTGACAATATATCAGTCGTTTTCAGCTTTTCACAAAGATTTGCTTCCTTTCGTGAAGAATAACTCCAAACGTGGCGATAACTCACCACAGAGATTGAATTTTACCGCATATCTCAGTTTGTGAACACCACGTCCTCCAGCCATTCTTTAAAGCTTCACGTCGGTATTGATATTTTCTGTCTTTCTCTCATGTGCCTTATCGATCCTTTCTTCCAACAATGCATCGAGTTTGGGGATATTATTTTCGATGTCATTGGCTTGACTGTCCTGGCTATGGTGTCTTGGCTCTTGTTGGTAACGTCTAAATCTCTGGGGAACATAACTACACTTTTGAGCTTTGGTACCATTTGTCAGTCACCCATTGCACTGAGAAACTGACTGGCCTCATCAATGCATTTTATCCTGTGTCTATCCTTGATTATAACGTACTTAAAGGTATCTTTTTCACTTTTCTTTTCTCAATTCGTTTTTTTTCCCTTCTTCTAAGGAGTCCCTACTTACAGTGATAGTCTTGTTGTGCCTTTCAGTATAACTACCGACCGTCTCTCGAGGCGGGATTCTGAAAGTTTTGTTTGTTTTGCTGTTTTCCGCCACACTTAACAATTTTTCAGTTTTATGGTGGCGCCCAGTTTTTATTGGTGGAAGAGAGAACCCAGATACAATGTACCTGGAAAGAGACCACCGACCTTCCACAAGTAAACTGGGAAACTTTCTCACTTACCGGCGTGGATTCTGAAAGTACATACTTTAATAATACTGAATCTTTTGCACAATTTGCACAATGCATCGTTTTTATACCCTCATGTTTTGAGATTTATTGGATTCCACAACGTTCTATGGCCTAAATAATGGCCGGCTTTCTCGTAGGTAGTTCATCCTGCTGTCTTGTTTCCTCACTGCTGTTGCCCTCATTTGTCGGTCTATCGTCAGTTATTTTGTATCAGTTTCCTCCTTTCCATTCCTGTTGCATTTTTCAATCTTTGTTTTGCCTTGATCATTGATGATGTCACTTTTAAACATCGAACATTGTGCGGAGGGATCCACGATAAGATGTAGCTGTGGCAGAAAGCACTGGGTGTATTATAAAGCTGGGAAAATAACACGAAATTGGGGGAATGTAGTTAGCTATAATTTACTGCAATAAATGGTTTCACTGTATTAGATGCAACATGGTAAATGACGGCTGTTGTCATAGGGAATCATTTCATACAGTGATCACAAATACCATCAGATAGTACAGACAATTAGTAGGAATTAATATCAGATGTATTCACAAATATGATCCTTTTTTGATATAGAAAATGTCCAAAACACTACAATATAAATACGTCATGTTTTGTCAGAACTTGATAGCTTTAGGGGGCTTCTGCCCTTAACCCAGCCCAGGTTGAACCCTGGGCCCACTGGCCTCCCCAGACCCCCAATCTTTTACTGCCCACTCCAGAAATTTCTGGATCCGCCACTGAGATTCTTCATAGTAACTTGAACTACATGTATGTTGGGTCACTAAAATACCGGTATATTTGTACCCGTGGGGGTTTCCAATCATGCATCAGTACTCTTTGGTTATTTTATGCAACTGTTATGAGTTTAATATTGATTCTATTGGGGGGGGGGGGGGGTATGCTGCTGTAAACATAGACGTCATGTGTAAATATAATTCTGACAAATGTTGTGAGCAAATGTTCCTAATGCGGCGAAACCTGAAAAGTTTGTCGTTTCTTCCATCTCACCTTTTGATTATTTGTGGAGAAATCTAGACCCACTAATGCAGTAGAATATACTTTGTGAAGTTGATCCGCCTGTAAGACGCTTATCTTTTAAGAGAATGATTTGTCGGCAAAGCGTATTAACTCGAATCGGAACTGGTAACAATACAACGGGAAGCTTTCAAAGTCCTGTTCGAGTTATCGAACTTACTTCCCTAATGCGGATTTAAAACACATGCAATTTACAAATTCGCTTATTCTTCGTTTGTATTATCCAAATGTCAATGATGTTTTTATGAATCATTAATATTGATCTAAAATGAAATTAAGAACATTAATTTATGCTGAATTTTCTATTTTTGTACATTTAAATATATGCACAGTTCATGGTTACTAATCTCGGATACAGCGGAAATAAAAGATGTCTATTTATTGTATGGTGTATATATTTTAAATGAACTGCATATGAAAGGTGAAGATAGCGAACAGTGATCAATCTCATAAATCCCATAAGCAATACAAAAATAGACAGCCGGGCAAACACGGATGTGATGAGACTATATACATTGTATGTAACTATTTTGCTTTATATCTTTGGTTCGCAAATTTATTTATGAAACTAACATACGCAGGTGGTATTTACATTTCCAATGTTTTTACCTTTAAAGTCTTTTTTTTTTTTTTTTTTTACCTCTGCGTTGCAGTTGCGCGAAAATGTGTGGATCTTGATTCCGGCAGAAGTGAAAGTAGAATAAAAATACAAGAAATAAACGTATTTTTAAAATACATGATGTAATACGCCTCACGCCGACACGCCTTTCATGTTCAAAACGCGGTAGCTTTGTAGTAACTGTTCATATTCTCATGTATTTTCAAAAATGAATTTTTTTAAATTTACTTCATGCAAATGTGACACTGTGACAATGTATACCACAATGTACAAACTTTCTTCAATGTTTCATTTATGATTGCACAACCCAAGTACTTACTGAAAACTCAGATTTCAAAAGACACGAGAAAATAAACTACAGGTAATATATGTATTTTTAATCATATGGTTCTGAATAAGCATGTGGTTTCAGTGTACATTCTGTACATTTTTATCAGAAGTTAATGATATGTATGTGTAAAAAGTGTACATGAATATATACATGTACATTGCAATCAGCCAACTGTGAGATCCGCCTACTTATTGATCACACGGTGCTATATCAGGCGTGTCTTAAAGTCCTGGTAGAAAACATTAACATCCCTCTCTCATTTGTGGCCCGGCAGATCGTTACCTCCTTATCGACATTCCCTTTCTTTCCACCTGTCCTAATCACTTACCTGTTCGATCGAACCACACAAACCCGCTTCTATTGTGTTAATTTTGACGTGTTATGAACTTGTTTTGTTAAATTCCTTATTTAAATGTCTGTCATTCATTCATCAGGAATTTGGGTCGATACGCGTCTGAATTTGCTTTAGATATTCAGGAAAAAAAGGCCTGTGTAAAGTTCCTATTCAAAGAACCAGGGTGTATTCACTTCAAAGATGGCGGATCAGTTGTAATTTGCCAGTAAAAATTAACACATCTGCTTTTTCATTAAGCCCAAGGAAAGTGTTTTCGCGGGAACTGTAGCTGGAATAGGCGAATTTTTCTTGTGATAAGACCCTTATTTTATGTTACCAGTCTAATGTTATCCACGCTTCTGTAAGTTTACCTGAGGACTTTCGGGTAATTATAGATCATTGGCACAACTTCAATTCAGAGACGGGTGTGAGCGCCCCGCCGGGAGTGGTATACTGCCATTATTTGTGTATGATCATCTACCAATGGATTAACCTGTTCCTAAATGGCTACTGCAGTGAATGGAACCAAGGTTAGTTTTGTTTATAGATTTGGAATGTTTCGAAAACTTGCACGCTTTAAAACATATCATGGCTATTATCTTGCTTGTACGTGTTAAACTGTGTTTGTCGTCTGCAATTCATGAAACGCGATCTGTCACATAGCCGATAGATACTTTTTGCATAACTTTATTTCTATACCGCAGCCACTAGGTTACGCAAATAAACTCAGCAAATTAAAATACGATACAAGCAGGGAAACCACCAAGCTCTTTATTTCATTTTATTTATTTTTTATCTGCTGTGCAAATATCAATGATAATTAATGTCTGCATCTATAAATAAACCATTCTTTACATATTGAACGTGAATTTGCAAATCTAACACTTCAAATATCAAACAAAGCAAGAGCCTGCAGGGCATGAAATGCTTACTTAATCAGGAGCAACTCACACCTGTAAAGTAGAAAAGTCCTCCACTGATATTTGTCCTTGGTCTATATAACCAGACAACTCAGACATTCCTTTAACTAAGATACAATGAAGAACGATGTGTATTTATTTCCAAATATCGTTTTTGAGTTGAGATTAACGGCTATTTACAAGATGTTCTTGTTTGACATATTTCTGTATCTTTAACCAGAAGTTTTACTTGCATGTGGGGAAACTTCAAGTAAAAGTGCATAGCTAGGAATTCCACAATTATTTCATAGTGAATCCATCTACTGCATATATAAAATGCATTAGGATATGGCACCCGGAGACTACAACAAGGAAAGCTGTAGTCTCCCAAATGGCAGAAACTGACACTTTTTTGATAAACAATTTCATTCCTAGGGGTTATTGCAACACCCATAATCCCCTCGAGATCCACCATTAAACTAATATGTTCACATTAGATAGTATTGTGTTCGGTGTCAAAGAAGAAAATGCACTTATTCTACAATGAGACCAATAAACATTGAATTATGATTTACTCGTACTTCATAACAAAGACAAAATTATTTTGATCTGAAACTGACAAAGGTTCTGTCATATAACATATTCAGTAGACATTGAAAAAGATTGCATTTTAAGCTTCTCCATTGTGTAAATTTATCACTTTGTTCGTGATGTCTTTGTTATGAGGACAATGTTAGTATAACGAAAGAAAAGACTACCATTATATGCGTGGGTATATATAAAACTTTAAGCTTCTTAACGAACTTCACGTGATTCATACTAGTAAAGTATTTCAATACGGAACCGGTGACTCGAAAGGAATTTATCTTTTCATTTTTACTTCAAAAGGTCAAAAATATGAAGAAAACCGTACTGGGCATTGTTTTTCGATAAAATTAACCTTGTCTTATTGTACGCAATCGGTGGGAGTTTGCTTGTCTATAAATAGTATAAGGCGTATATCATTGCAAGTACCTGATTGTCGAACAGCTGTTTGAAACTTAACGCCGCATCATCAATGTTGCGATAAAGGTATACAAGACCATAAAGCGGAAAGTGGAATACCTTTGAAAGTGGCATAATACTGAATCTAGAATGTAATAAAAGTAGCTGATTTTTATCAGATAGGAAATTCCAGTCCATGCATCAATGACGCCACGAAATGTGATATAACCTGATGTAAATAAGACACTTCTAAAGCCACATCACGCCGAAAATCGTCAAATAGAAGAGAAAGAAACTGTTTGACAGGCCAAACTGTCCAAAATAAAATATATGTTGCATGCTTATTTACAAATGATAAACCCCTCGGTAAAGACAGTGCGTTTTTCACATTTCTTCACCATACCAATTAAGGCCATACATACATGTATACATACATAACCCCTCGGAGGTTACACTGAACTGGTTCTCAAACTCTTTGCATTGTGCAGATGATGATCTCGGGGCTGCTTGTTTGATTGTAGGTATACAGACATGATGTAGTGTGCATGTTTATGAACATGTAAGTGTTCTGAAGGCAGTGCGTGTAAAATATACCATAAACGGAATTTCCCCTTCGAGGGGTATTAGCTCTTAAAGTGATGCCCCCCCCCCCCCTCTATTTTAATGGCATAGGATAATACATTAACGACTAATAAAACCATTTATTTTGTACAAAAACAAGAAAACCCTATAATAAATTGAAAACTACATTAGATAACCGATTTTAGTGTACAGAAATATATGTAATGAAGTATTATAGGGTTTGCAAGCCAAGAATTAACTAATCATCAAAAATACATATTCATGTGGCTGCTTTGAGGGTAAAAAACGTTAAAATAATTAAATACTGGTGTTGTTACTGAAATATGTATGATGGGGCAATTGTTTTCAATTGAATTAAATTTTTGATGAAAATGACAGTAAATGCCCCTTTAAACAAGGCGTGAGATGATGAGAACCCACTACTCGATTCTAATCAAGATTCTGACCGTGACCATTTTCCACTTTCACACTTGAAACTGACCAATCTCTTTATTTACTTAATTTACATAGTAACAGAGAACTATAGCTTATATCTTATCACTGTGATTGCTGAACATCAAATGGTTAGTATACAGTGTTATCAGCTACCAATACATACATTTACTTTTCACACAGGCTCCCGACACAAACGTGAATTCAGTCAGCACACTTTTAAATTAAAAAAAAACTTGGACCAGTATTTTAAAATTCTTTGGCAAATGAAAGAGTTTATGATCATATTGTGCTTTTCCCCAGTAGGTTTTCGTGCTGTTGTGAATCATCATGCATCAACATTCCATAACCCCCAAAAAGTTAAATGTAAACACATTAATCCCCTATTGGGATTGTAATCCGTGTACAAGTTAATTGAAAATCGAAAACAATTAAAACGGGTTTAAAAAGGGTGAATAACACATGTGGATCTCCTACACATTTAATCTCAGAAATAATGTAAATAAGATTCTAAAAGTACATATTGTAAGATGAAGAATTAAGTTAAGCAATTCAAACACAGGTAAAAATGCAATTGACACATATGTACATGTATTTTGCTGTTCTGTGTTCATGATGATTTGGATCTTTTCCTCCTTAATTTCAATCATTAGTCGCCCTAGATCTCAAAACCCGCGCCCCTTAAAAAATGAGTGATAAATTATACATATACATATACCAGTATGATTATGGGTGATTTTTACGTCCCCGTTATCGGAGACGGGGGCATGTAGTATTTGGTCTGTCCGTCTGGCTATTTAGCTTGTCCGCCAAAACTTTAACTGGCGGCCGCCACTTCATTTATGTGGCGACCGCCACTTAATTTAACTGGTGACCGCCATTTATTATCTGGCGACCGCCATATACTTTAACTGGCGGCCTCCACTTCATTTATGTGCCGACCGCCACTTAATTTAACTGGCGGCCGCCTCTTATTATCTGGCAGCCACCACTTAATTGGCGGCAGCCAGTTAATTCATGTGGCGGCCGCCAGATAAATTAACTGACGGCCGCCACTTAATTTATATGGCGGCCGCCACTCAATTTAAATGATTTATATGGCTGTCGTCAGTTATTCAACTCCTCTCTTTTTCTCTATCTCTCTCTCTCAAAATGATAGGGGTACAATCAGTCCCCAAATGCTTAGCAATATTTATGTGATATATATACAATTAAGAGCATTAAATTATGTTTTTCGATGGTGCTGTTAAATACGTAGAACCACAGGGCTGTCCCTCCATTTTTGAGAACATTCAATTTCTGTTATTTTCACATGTGAACAAAGGTTTATTGGTGGATTGGCCCCCGTCCCATTCTTTTGGTGGTAGTAATGAATGGTAAAAATGGAATAATGAATGAAATGATAAATTGAAGGATGAACGGAACCCCCTCCCTCCAATTCAGGAGTACGAAGTTTGGGCAGAAGATACATTTTAAGTTCCTTTTCTGCTTGTCAACGTCTCCGACGACTGTCCTTACACTTTGAAAAACGATGCTGTGTGTTTGCGTACTATTCTAAATATTTCCAAAATAATCACTCAGCGATACGAATTAAATTGTTTTTGCAATTGGCAGCCGCCATGTATAAATTAAGTGGCAACCGCCAGTTAAGAAATGGCGGCCGCCAGATAATAAGTGGCGATCACCACATAAATGAAGTGGCGGCCGCCAGTTAACCGTAGAATACATTTCTTTCATTACCAAACTTTTTTACCTGATGACCTTCACCTTGGACTTTGGCCTAATTTTGAAAATCTTTAAATTTAGGCCATAACTTTTGAATGGTTAGTAATAGGGATTTATATTTTACAAGTGTATTCCTTTTGACAAGGCCTTTCTTTAGGCACTGGGGATTTTTGACCTAATGACCTTATAATTTGACTTACGTAGTCCAGAACTTTTAGTAGTGATAAGGCTTTCATATTTCACTTGTGTGTCCCTTTTGACTAGACCTCTCTTTTGGTACCAAAATGTTTGACCTCATGATCTTGACCTACTTTTGACAAAGTTTAACCTAAGCCATTATGATGACGTTTGAATAAATAGTGATAGGGCTTTCATATTCACATGTGTATTCCTTGTGACAAGACCTTTTTGGGGGTACCATCATTACTGTGCTGCCGTATAGGGGACATCAGTGTTTCACAACCACATCTTGTTATTAATTATAGAAACAACAGCCCAGTACAAACAGAACGTGCGACTTCTTCCTGAGTAGGATATTAAGCTTCTTAAGTTTGGTTCATGTGTAGCCTGATCACCCCTTAAGCCCAACAATATGCATCCGCCGCTTCCCGAAAGATACTCCTACAAGTAAGATCCTCGGTTAACGTCCCAACGCTCCTTATATACGCGGCGCCAAGTCAAAAGTATATCGCCGTGTCAGAGCCTCTAGCATGCTGGAGTATCCGAAAGGTACCTCCCAAATTTGAATTTGCTCTATATCACGATTCTCCCATTAAGTGTTATATACATTGTACAAATGTACTACTTTTTGCTGCGTATGCAGTATTCAACAACAAGCACACAGACAATCAAGTAAATAAACTAAACCAAACATATAGATATTCGATAGATTAAAAAAGTATTGAACGGTTTTGATGATGTATAATGATGCTTCAAAATTTGTTTAACTGTACACAGCAAAGGTATGGACGTGTCTCAGTTGTCATAATCTAGTATCTCAAATTTTTAACATGGTTATCAATTGTGAAGAACCTTGTGTAGGCTCAAGAACGACAAAACAAGACTAAAACCAGCTTTCTTTCGCTTAAAATCTGAATAGCAATAGTTGTTTTGTATACTTGTACATTTGTTGAACTAAGCCACATACCGCGACAAAACGCCACCATGTCCGGAGCTGCCGGTCACCAGTGTTAGCTGTAATGGACGATTTCTGTTTTAATTGATGGTTACAATGTCACGACAATGCTGACCCGTGGTGGGTCACGGAAATAAGAGTACAAGGGCAGTAAATCTACTGTGCTGAAGGGGGGTAGTGCCTTTTGCTGTTCGTCAGTAACTGTTTTACTTTTTATTGACTGTAAGGAAGACATGTGTTTGTAATCTACATTAGTAATAACAATACCAAGCTTGTTCCTTATAATTGCTATCAAATTGATATATTGAAAGAATCTTATCTTTTATGTCAGTTTGTCGGGACTAGCTATTTAATCATGTACATGCAGAATGTGGACTGCACTGTTTCATATTTTACATTATTTCCAAATGCAAAAATGTAGTTTTTAACTATATTATTAAGTTCTTTGAAAAACTATACATGCGAGTTGGTAAAGCATATACACTTGTCCAATTTGAGGATTTGAGACTTAAAGAAGAATACTACACAAGATAAATTTGAAATGAATGAAAGTGGAGGATATATACAATAATATTTTGAAATTGAAAACTTCAAATTGATTTAGTCAAAAATGCATTTTTAGTAGAAACTAATCTGGGGGAAGATTAAAACCTCTGCTGGACTCGAACCCGCGATCTACAGACCAGCAGACGACACGTTAACCTACTGAGATACTCAGCTTGGCAATTAAATCTTAGAAAAATAGTTCTGATATTTTATTTCCATGCATGTTTTTAAAGGAAGTCAGCCATTACGATGTAGTACACTCTTTAAAAAACAGAACCACATGTACAGATACATAATTAAGTTTCACGTATATCCATCAATATTATCGAGATCGATTGTGATTGATTGTTAACAATATGAGCGATGAACAAATATTACACATTTAATGATAAACGAATTTATCCACAGTGTTAATCAGAAGGCATCATCATTAACACACGGACTGTACACTCGATTGTGATTGATTGTTAAGAATATGAGCGATGAACAAATATTACACATTTAATGATAAACGAATTTATCCAGTGTTAATCAGAAGGCATCATCATTAACACACGGACTGTACACTCGATTGTGATTGATTGTTAAGAATATGAGCGATGAACAAATATTACACATTTAATGATAAACGAATGTATCCAGTGTTAATCAGAAGGCATCATCATTAACACACGGACTGTACACTCGATTGTGATTGATTGTTAAGAATATGAGCGATGAACAAATATTACACATTTAATGATAAACGAATGTATCCAGTGTTAATCAGAAGGCATCATCATTAACACACGGACGGTACATTTATGTTTATAGTGTTTACAATGGCTTTTAAGGGCGTTCGTAAATATGTAAGCTATCCCGTTTTACGAAGGAACTAACATCTTTGATCAATATTTATAATTAATTATTTTGTTTATATCTTCTCTTGCCATTCCTATATAAAAAATTTAAAATGAACAGAAAATCATACTTACCCACTCTTTCGGAAAGTTTCTTGGAAACCAAGATTTGAGGAGCAGTAAATGTGGGTATTATTTATTAAGTTCTTTTGTAAATCAGGTCTTTGGACGCCATGCGTCTGATCGTTGTTTAAAATAAAAATGATATCTAAATTTTTCTTTATCACAGGCTGCCAAGCACGTGAGTCAGATATCTGTTAGTGGGACTCTTCCTCCTAAAAAGGAACCGCAATCGTCCACATCCGCTTTTGGGGGTGACGAGAGGCACTTTAACTTAGCTGTCATCAATGGTGAAGACACAGAGGCAAAGAAACCAATAAATGACAGAAATGTGGAGGAGGAACTGGATCCAAGATTTGGAAAGGCGACTTTGTCCAAATCCGCCCCAGTCGCTGATATAGTGGTGAGCTGTATTGCAGTCTGTTCTGTGTCGATATTGAATTACTTGAGTTTTCTTCAACTTTTAAATTTATAACGAACTCTTTAAAAAAGTTCTACAAAATTCAGTAGTCAGACATTGCACTTCTGAGAATCTACTGGTTTATTACATCTTTCCATTTTCTTTAAAATGTGTATTGAAGTAATCATTTAAAATGTGTATTGAAGTAATCATTTAAAATGTGTATTGAAGTAATCATTTAAGTATCTGTCACTTTTATTCCACCTTCTCCAGAGAGAGCGAATTACAAGTGAAATCCACCCACCAGACCCATCAGAAATCACTAATGGCAACGGTCACCATGAGGCCGGACCGCCATCCAGTGACTCCACGACATCTGATGAGAAGTCTTCCCACAGTTCCACACAAGAACCACCCGAGCTTTCCGGTACTGCTACAAGCTGGACCCTCTTCGCGCAGTCGTACTTCCAGGTCAGAGGTTCCCATACATATCTGTGTTCAGCTCTTCAGCAGCCATTACTTCCCAAGAAGGACAAAGCAGATATTCTGGTGAGTATCCAGATATTTTACACAGATTTAAGGAAGATCGATCCTTGGGTGATGTCATACATGTAGGTTTTTGCTTTTTTTTTTTTTTTTATATAAAATTAAACTGCGTATTATAGAAATATATCTTTATGGGGAATTTTATTCACTGGATAAAATAGACAAAATCTGGTAAACTATTGATAGTGAAAAAACTTTATATTTTCCATAGATGATAAATTATTTATAATGAAAAAGAATGTTGTCAAGGGCAATAACTCCTATGCTGGTATTTTCTCTACTGTATATATATTATACCACGATTTTCCTAATATCCACAAATCTGAGAATTTCCCCACTCATTTAGAGGCATTACCAGCTTTAGGTAAATGTTGATTTGTGGATCGTAGCATTGATGATTCTTTATCGTACCAACCCCTACCGTGACAAATGACCTTCGATTCTAAGGTCATATCCGATAGTCCCTTGACCTTTACTCATAACACCGGGCCGCTTGGCGAAGGAACAGTCATTATCTATATTAACTGTCGTAGTTTTGACCCCGACGCCGGGTTCGAAAATCGAACTTGGGACCTCCTGAAGGGATTACCCTAACCACTAGACTACTTATCATATAGCTATTGAAATATATTTTGACATATACTAAAGACCTTGGTGTAATACTTTCTAATTAGTCAGTCTTGTTCATACTTTCACTTTGTTTTTCAGGCCTCCCTGGCAGCTTGGGTAACTATTCTCAGAATCATGGGGGATCTCCCGGAGTCTGACCAAGGGGAGAGTATCGAAGTGGCCGGGGTTAGTCATTTTATACAGTTCGGCAAATATTGAGTTTTAAAGTTCACTTGCCTGTGATACCACAGTTTAAAGTACAACTGACTCAATCTATGATTTAAGTCATTATTCTTTTTATATCATTTGTAGTACACTGTGACTCTAACAATTATAAGTAATCAAGTTAACGCGTCAGTAAGATGTTTAAGGAGAACTTACATCTCAGTGATGGCTTTTGAATTTTACCTTGTAATATAATTTTTTTTTCAACATGGCAGACCACACCTCCAGTTATCAGTCAAGTGAAACAGAATTTTCAAAAGAAGTACACAAAGCGTGACGTCGATGAGGCTTACAAAAGATACTCCGAGCTAGTAAGTTCTATGTGATAGAAATATCCAGCAAATTATTCATAAAGTTCAATGTTAACCTTCAGAAATCAGAGAGAGAGAGAGAGAGAGAGAGAGAGAGAGAGAGAGAGAGAGAGACTATATATACATATTTCTGAAGATCTTTAAATGAATCCTGTATGATAAGCAATTGCAATGTTCAAAAGATATCAAGTATTTAGCAATTTCAATTATAAATGTCATAGCACACATAATCAGTTATTTTCTGTACATGTGTTACAAATTATATGTTATGGATATTACTTTATAATTTTCATAAATTGCTACAATATTGTAAACTCATAATTAAGATGTAATGACTTTTAATGTCAATGCAGTTTAAAGATCCCTCTCACGCCGAGGTGCGAAATCTACCATTCCTGTCTGAGAAAGTCAGCTCAATCTTGGAAAAAGTCCAATATGTTTGTGCTCTTGGAATTTACAAACCAGAATTAAGGTAAAATTACAATCCAGAATAAGGTAGAATGAACAAACCATAATTTGGTAGAACTTACAATCAAGAACAAGGCATAAGGTAGAACGTATAATCCAGAATAAGGTAGAACGTACAATACAGAGAAAGGTAAAAGTACAATACAGAGTAAGGTAGAACTTCTGATCATAGGGAGTATGAGACAATAACATTGCATGTATCATTAGATTTTATTTATGATTTCAGTTTAAAAAAAACAACTTTGTTGATTAGTATTCTCTGCAAGCTACATGTAATTTGATAGAATAGTCAAATTCATTATTTACCATACAATGTTTTGTTTCCTGAATGTCTTCATATCTAAAAAGGTAATTTTTCTAAACATGCTTCTCTAATAAGCTAAGTGCCATTCAAATTGGATTCTTTTTACTTTATATCCATAACATTGAATTACAGATATTCAACTTTTTGCATAAAAGAAAATGTTTGAAAAGGAAAATATTGATATTTTACCACTGAAAAACTGCGTCCATCATGTAGCATTTTAAAAATAATCAAAAAATGTCCCATATCAATTCTCTCTTTAATACATCCATCGTAAAAAAAAACATTGCAGAATTATCCTTAATTTCTTGAACGTTTTTTGTTGGATCAAGAGAATTTTTTGACACAACAATATCCATCACATTTAGCAAGTGCAATTTCCGAATTTGTTTAATGAAATTGCTAGAACAAATTCTGTGTAAAAGGAAACTCATCTGTATTGTAATCTATTGGTTAAATGTCAGTAACCGGCAGTAGTAGACCCTTCATCAAAATTTCTCTTAACTATAAAATTGTATGTGAAACATAAAGGGATCCTTTGCAACATGAAGGGCATTATCATAACAAGATGGACAATTACACCAAGGTTCGTGAAAAAAAACCCAACCCATAATCATCTTCTCTAAGATCACTTCATTCAAAATTGAACAATAACATACACAAATAAAAACTTTAGAATAATGGTAATGGTAATTGTAGGGAATATATACAACATGCGGTAAATATTTTGAAACATAGACAGGAAGCACAAAAGTCTTCATACTAACTGTACAGACAAATCGTGATTTCCCGATAGTACAACAGATAGTTTTGTCAAAATGATAATGAAAACAGTATTTTTAATCCTTTTCTTCTGCAACTAGTATACGTGAAGTAAATATGTGTTTAACTCATAGGAACAACATGGACATCTTCAAATTTTATAGGAATTTAAGAGTAAAGGGAAAAACCAAATTCTAAATGAAATTAGTACAACATGATACAAAACAACATAGAGTCCTGTAAACTTGTACTCCACAATGTATTCATTATGCTAAGAATTTCTGTAAGGCTTTACTCCAAACATCGCTGTCAATAATGTATTCGCGATTTTTCAATTCGGGTTGTGATTGATTTTATATTGTTTAAAGTTCCACTAGCGAATTTTTCACTCATTTGGAGACGTCAACATTGCCTTTGGAGGGTCGCAAAATTTAGGCCTATGCTCGGTGCTTACGGCCTTTGAGCAGGAAAAGATCTTTATCGATATAGCCTTAGAAACGGATGTCCCTTATCGCGACAGGCGTTGGCACGATAAAGAACCTTCACTACTACGGTCCTGAGCGCTAAACATGGGTCTAAATTTATGGTACGTCACCTACAGCTGGTGACGTCTCAGTATGAGTGAAAAATTCTCGACTTGGTTAATCCTTGTATTCAATAGGGACATAGCGAGCCAAAAAAGTGACCGGAGGAGGCATATCCTGGACTTCTGATTCGATTTGAAAGACAACCACAGTGATTTAGTACCCAGTGACCATAGGTCATGTTTTGTAAAACTCCACAATGTTCAGCTCCTGTTGATAAATTTCTTTTCCCTTGGCCGATACAGCTCTCTTCTGACATTAATAGGGTTGTGCGATTTTACCGGTATATCGGTATATCGTGATAATTTGTCCCACGATACGTATCGGCAGAGAAAAAACTTTTTTTTGGACATACAATGTATGTAAATTTCGGAAAAATTAAGTTTATGCGTTAGGTTTTAAGTCAATTGTTACAGGAAGTAACAAAAAATTAGAAGATGGCGTCGACCGAATCATGGTAAAAACGCGGAGGAAACGTTCTCTCTAACCCATGTGATTTCCTCGTTCTTGTCCACGTTTGCTGTGGAACTTCTTTGCAATCAGAACATTTGTCATACATGTATGCAATACTTTTGGTAAATCAATCAAACACGAGGATCAAATCGTGCACATATTTAATTTTGATAAGTACCTTTCTCTGCTAAGCGTCAGACAAGGACTGCAGATTTTCATGTTTATACGCACATGTCTCGCGGTCACATGGTTTCCGGATAGCTACGCAAAGTGGTCTCAATCTGCTAAATGTAGTGTAACTGACGGTTTTGTTTGTTTTCTAGGTGACACATGTATTTTCATACAATTTCACAATTTCTAGTGACGAATATTCTTTTCTGCCTTTTGATTTTATTTCGTGTAACGGTTTATTTATTCAATACCCACAATGTATAAATTCCGTCTATTTATAAATAAAATACATTATATGCGCATATTCTCTGCAAATTATGAAATACTATTCAATGTCCCGTGGTTTCATCAGTATGAATTCTACATTTTTCGTACAATGCATCATCAGATTATCGTGACACATTGTTTTGAGAATAAAAACATGAATACTAATACCAGGACTATAAATTCTTTAAAATATATATTTCTCACATTTCTTATCATAAGAATGAAAAATGGAGGGTTTTTTTTTTTGAAAATGACTCAATCGGGATATTTGCCTCATAATACACCTCTCTGTAATTCATATAAGTCAAACTCAGAATACTTAAAACCTTTCTGTACCTTGACAGGGACGAGTTATACTGCCAGGTTTGTAAGCAGCTTACCAACAATCCCTCCCGGAACAGCTCAATTCGGGGCTGGGTTCTTCTGCACTTACTGGCGGGATGTTTTACGCCGACAGAGAAAGCAAGTACCCAACTCTACATTTGTGAAATTAATAGGCAATTCTAATGATGTAAATACTAATATTAATGGAATTGATTAAAAAAATTATATACCAAATTTTGAATTTCTTCCCCACGGCAATGGATGTTATGGTTATCGTTACGATAAGTCATCACTTGGAATTTTCCTTTCTAATCATAGTTTTTCCCGTGTTTCCTGCATTTTCTGAGTGAATCATCGCCAATATTTGCCTGTCGAGTAGAACGTCTCGTACGGAGAACCGCCAATGTGGGCACTAGGGAATACCCACCAAGCTGGCTCGAGTTTCAGGTACGATCCTGTTTACATGAATATCTTCAAAATTTACAGAATCGAAACTATGTTCTGTATGGCATGTCAAACGTTGCAATATTTGATCTTTTCTATTTATATTGTATAATTTTCCATTTGTATTCTATATTTTCCATTTGCATTGTATAATTTTTCATTTGCATTGTATAATTTCCATTTGTATTGTATAATTTTCCATTTGTATTGTATAATTTTCCATCTGTATTCTATATTTTCCATTTGCATTGTATGATTTTTCATTTGTATTGTATCTAGGAAATGTTTATTTTGATTTGTTACGAAGGATTTCATTAGTTAACGTCACTGATGTACCACAAATGTAGACGTGTTTAGCACACAGGGCCGTAGCAATGACGGTTCTTTATCCTGCATGCCAACGCCTGTGCAGCGATACGGAATATCTGTTTTTAAGGTCATTACGGAAAGACCCGTGATTCTCACTTTTAAATGCCGAGTGTTTGGCAAAGGAGCAATCACTGGTTTGATGCGGCAATGATAGTAACGGTTCTCGAACTCACGACCTCCCGTCCACAAACCAAGCGATATATCACTGAGCTACCGCGACCAGGTCCATGCAGGACTAGTTATTTTTAAAAATACGTAGCTAGCTTTAGTAATGGCGAACCCCCCCCCCCCCCCCCCCGATCATTTAAAAAAAATAGAACTGTCCAGAAAAGCATGCACATTTTTATTTAGTCAGAATTGAGTAGATTCGGGGGACTTAATTCGGCCCTTGGGTCCCCACCAATTCACATCGAGTTTGATTTTAAAGTTATCGTTTATTGAATTTGGTACTGCGCGAGATGTTGAAGAGGTAAAGTTCAGGAATGTACCGTATTTGCTAAGTGTAATGGTGTAACACCCCCCCCCCCCCCCATTAATTTATCGTTTTTATGCGTCTAATGTGATCAGCATATTCAAACTAATCTCCTATTTAACCACTAGCTGATCTAGATAATTCTGAACGAAGTAAACTGCTGGATGTCTGGGGACTGTCTTAAGATCCCTAGTGAGTCCAGTGCAAAGCCTTGGTGGAGGGAGGGGGGTGCAGGAGGAGGGCGAAGTCAGTGGCGGATTTAAGGGAGGCGCCCTCCCCGTAAAATTTTTCAAATTTAAGGTAAATCTTGGTATCTTGTTTTGAAAAATGTATTAAACGATAAAAGAAGCAATAATTTCTTCCATTCCCGAAGAAATAAATGACAAAATCTTTTGATTTCTTGAATTACTTTATTGAGAGAACTTAATTTTTCCAGAAACCCTTACAATTTGCGTCGTTTTACCAATTTCACTGTATTAAAAATGACATATTTCAAGCCCTATAAAATCTGTAAAATCCAGGAACTTCCGGGGGCTTCGCACCTGGACCCCCACCAGGGCTTCATCCTGGACCCACTGGGAGGCGCCTTAAGCCCCCCCCCCCCCCGACCCCCTGCCTCATAAAGTGGCGCCCCCGTAACCGCAATTCCTTGATCCGTCCCTGAAGTCCCCTGAAACAAGTGCGTTCTGACAAAATAAACGTACATACATGCTTTTTTCGACATCTCTATACAAAATATATTTGTGAAGGGAAGGGGGGGGGGGGGGGTCGTCCCGGCGCAAGATTCCTCATTGCTAGCTACATGTATGTTCAACTAGTCCTTATATGGAACCGATCGCGGTAGTTAAGTGATATACCCTTTGGTTCGTAACCGTGAAGTCGCATGTTCGAGTTCTACTCGTGCAATGGCTGCATCAAACCTTCTAAGACGTAAATATAGTTAATACTTTCCCATACGCATTGCTATTTAAAAGTGAGAATCACGGATCTTTCGGATGATGTGACCTTAAAAGCAGACACCCCGTATTGCAACAGGCGTTGGCACGTTAAAGAACACCCACTGCTACGCCACTGTGCTCGTACATGTAGCATAGTAAGTCTATTTGTGGTACGTCACCTGCAGCTGGTGACGGCTAAATATAAGTGGGACCTAAACTAATGAAATCCTTCGTAACAAATCAAAATAAACATCCCTCGGATGCAATACAAATGAAAGATTTTGCAATGCAAATGGAAATTATACAATACAAACGAAAAAATTATATAATACAAATGGAAAATATAGAATGCAAATGGAAAATTATACAATACAAATGGAAGCTATAGAATACAAATGGAAAATTATACAATACAAATGGAATTTATACAATGCAAATGAAAAATTATACAATGCAAATGGAAAATATAGAATACAAATGGAAAATTATACAATACAAATGGAAAAGATCAAATATTGCAACGTTTGACATGCCATAGTTCTGTGCATTTTAACTCTATATTACTGTATCGGTTTCTATAGGCTTCTAAGAACAGCAAACCCATTTTGATTCCCATGTCTTTGATGAATGGTCAGCGTATGGTTGTAGAGGCGGATTCAGCTTCTACTGTTCAGGAACTCGCCCTACAAACCTGTCATAAAGCGGGTCTGACTGCCTCGTCAGGATTTTCAATTTACATCACACTTGTGCAGCGTGTAAGTTTTTAATTCGTTTATCAAGCTCTTTTGAAAATTATATGATAGAAGGATATTCTAATGACGATTTGGTTGGGGAATTCATTTTAAACATGATAGTACATATAACAATGTGTGAAGCACCATCTAACGAGTCATTTGTGTATAGATTTCTTGTCTCGGAAATGGTATGCATCGAGTTATGGACGCAATAGGAGAATGTGAACAGCACACGAAGCAGATGGGCATGCGTGAAAGTAGTTCCACTTGGCGGTTGTATTTCCGGAAGGAATATTTCGTTCCTTGGTATAATCCTAAAGATGACCCTGTAGCTGCAGATCTGATCTATCAACAAATCATGCGTGGTGTCTCAGTAGGGGAATACAAATGCGAAAAAGTATGAAAAATACTCAATACTCAATGAATTCATGTCAGTCGTTACAGAGTAATATGAATGATAAATCCTTTTGATTAGGCTATTTTTCATTCACAAAAAAGCTTTATATAAAGCAAAATTATATTTGCTGCATAATAGACAAGAAGATATGATAAAAAAAAAAGTGTTTATGATATAAGGGAAGCGTATGATATTTTGAAAGACTTTCTATTACAAATTACAGAATGAGGATTTGGCAAAACTAGCAGCCCAGCGGTACTTTGTTGAAAATCCAGGCAGTGTAGACACAACGAAATTGCAGACATTTTTAACAGGTTGGCTTCCGGAGTCCAACAAGAAAACCATAGACTTGCCATACTGGACAACAAAAGTTATGCAAGTTCTACAAAATGACATCACGAAGGACCGCAACAAAGTTCGAGAACTCAAATGTGATGTAGTGAATTTCGGAAAAGAAAAGTGGTATCTCATGTTTTCACGATTTTATGATGCAAACAAGATTCAGAATGCTACCATGACTTGGCACAATGTTATTCTTGGACTAAATAGTAAAGGTTTGCTGATTATGGATGAGGAGGAGGATGTTAAGAGTTCTATTTCACTTCTGGAAATCACAGACGTCTCAAAAGGAAGGTCAGTTATAAATTTAGATATCAATTTATAAATTATTTTACATTCAATAATTTACAAAACATTCACGCACTGTAACACAGTGGCGGATTTAAGGGGAGCAGCAGCGCACGCGCGCCTAAAGTTTTCAAATTTAAGGTTAATAGTTTTTTAGAATTTTAGAAAAATGTTAAGGATAAAAGAATTCCACTATCGGAGAAATAAATGACAAAATATTTTGATTTATTGAATTACGTTTATTTAGAGAACTTACATTTTCCAAAACTCCTTAAAATTTGCGTCATTTTATTCATTTCACCTTATTAAAAATGACAGAAAATAGTAAAAATGACAACACAGGAGACATATTTCTAGCCCAATATAATCTGTAAAATCCAGGGCGAAGAGCCCTGGACCCACTAGGGGGGACTCAAGGCGGCCCCCAGACCCACTGCCTCATAAAGTTGCGCTACCCCCTAATCGTGATTCATGGATCCGCCCCTGTAACAGGTTTATTATATTAGAAAAAATGAATAGCAAATATCATACGAGTCTTTCGAAAAGTTACAGAATTTTTTCGCATGGTACTTACTTGTATAACGTAGACATACAGTTACCGTCAGTACTCTGCGGTCTGAGGATTTTGTGGTCAGTTCTAATCAAGCCGAAGATTTGTACCTGTTGGTCACCAAGTTCATGGATGGACTGCGAAGAAAGTCAAAGTATGGCATTGCTGTCAAGGATTCGACGCAAATAGGTAGGTTGATCGTGATATACAAACTTGAAAGTTTTGAAATGATAGTTTGAGGTGTTCATCGTCCTCGATTATGGGTCATTGTTTTCTGTAAACCAAAATTTGTTCACGTGTGAGAAATTTTCGAGAGGTCTGCGAGAACCTTATCATCGCAAATATTTCTCGACGCGAATCAGTTCTTTAATCCTCTCTTGTTTTTGTTAAAGATAATCTCATCTCGAAAATCTGTCGCCGTGAACCAGTTCATCATTGGTAAATCGTGAAATAAAGTCGTCGCGAGTTGATTTACTTCATATTTGTGATAATCGAGATTTTCTGTACATAATGAAATACCAGAGAAATCCAATGTCCTTCACCTTATTTGTTTTTGTTTATCAGAATATTCAATTGACAAACTGCTCACACTAATGATTCTAAGCCCCGGAGATACGTGTGTTTTCCGTATATTTGAGAGTTTTGTGTCAAGTTCTCGTTGGTCTAGAGTTATCGTATATCTCCCAAATATTACCCTAGGGAACTCTGCCTGATGCTATCTTACAATTAGCAACTCGGGGTAGTATATGAAAGGTGAAGATAACGAACAGTGATCAATCTCATAACTCCTACAAGCAATACAAAATAGATAGTTGGATAGTATATAACCCATGTTTAACATGTAGAAACTAATGATGTGGCAAAACCTGAAGGATCCGAGGCGTCTATTTAAATATCTTTACAAATTATTCTCTTCCTTTTTTCCCTATCTTAATATCTCAAAAACATAATACCACAGCCAGAATTTCAGTATTAAATGCAATTGACTACTATGCTGAAATATATGCAAATTTTCTTGGAACCCTTTGCGCATGCTATATTTGCGACATTCTAAGATATAATTTCTCACTTGAAGTAGCATAATATAATGTCTCCTACATATATTTTGAGATTTTCTTAGATATGCTATTTGCAATTGATAAGGTTGAATACAATAGTTTCGAACATAATTTCAGAAGGTGCAATAGGAGTGGGCCTTACTAAAGGTGATCTGGTGGAATTAGAGCAGCCATATGAATATTGCATGAATGAGGATGTGTACAGCGCCACCTGTGTCAGGACAGGAAAACTCTCCATGATGCCAAGAGATTTAATCTACGTCATCCCAACTATTGAAGAACCAGCTCATGATACCTTAGTAGGTTTCTAAATCTAAGGCATAGTACATGTAAATGTATACGCCTTGCAGTTTCCCCTAGCCAGTGGTTCCGATCCGTTTCACTAATATTCCCTTGAAAGTTGAAAGTAACAAACCGGAATCTTTCATTAACAAGATGAGGTCAATTTACTATGATACTGGTAAATCTTTGATAATGATATCCTTTTATTTTACAGGGCATGTTAACTGTTCAATTACGCAAAGACCCCAGTGTTTTTCCAACCCATGTTTGTGTTCAGCGTGAGCATACGTTGCAAATGTACTCCAAACTCCATTTCAGGTAAAAAAAATTTAAAATTTACTGTCTGCACCTATTCTTGATTGTGACACATAATTGTAACTTCTACCTTTTTTTTCAATTTGATATTCGGTTTTAAACGGTTTCCGAAATATATAGTCGTTTTATAATTGATTGATTGTACTGTTTAACGTCCCTTTCGAGAATCTTTCCCTCATACGGAGACGGTCACCATTGCCTGTAAAGGGCTGCAAAATGTAGGCCTATGATTGGCGCTTACGGATTTTGAGCATGGAGGAATCTTTATCGTGTCACGTTTGCTGTTACACGGGACCTTGGCTTTTGCTCCATTTAGTCACCTCTTAAAATAAGCAAGGAATACTGTGGACCTATTCTAACCCGGATTCTCACGGGACTTTTATAACTGAATGTACTTGAAATCAAATATAGATGCTGTGAAATATTTTGTTACAGACAAAGTAGTGATAATGCAGTCACAAAGCTTTTATCCAAAGCTTCATTTAAATCTTCAAAGAAAGATAAATCGCACTCAAACTGGCAGTATCAAAAAGAGCCAATCAAAAAGCCTCTATTAAGAAGAACACACCTGAGGGAGGAGCTCAGAAGAGCCAGCTGCAAATGTTTTCTTGATATCCTTTTATTTATATCAAATTAATCAATACCAAACATAAGGGTTAAATGTAATTATAGTTTCAATTGCTGCTATACCATTTCAACTACTGTATATCTGTTTATGCTATCTGTAAGGTTATTTAAAGCAGGTTTATTTTTGCATCTAATAATCATAATTAGTAACATTAGTATTTATAATCGCTGCAGCTAGGATTAAGTAATTATGTTCCCCAAACAAAGTTTGGGAACATATTGTTTTTACTCTGTTTCTTATTATTATTATGTTCCCCAAACAAAGTTTGGGAACATATTGTTTTTACTCTGTTTCTTCTTCTTCTTCTTCTTATTATTATTAAGGTCTTCCGTCTCCTGCGGAAGACCTTACTATTATTGTTCGCGTTCTTCTTCATTATTATTATTATTTTTATTATTATTATTATTATTATTTTCTTTGGTAGTACACGCGTTTTTCTCAGCCATTTCTCGATCGATTTTCACGAAATTTTCAGGAAAGATGTCTTTTGGTGACGAGACTTTGCTTGCAAAATTTCGTGCTTGACGTCACTTCCGGTCAGGAGTTATCTCTCTTTTAGTGACTTTTTGAAGGGCCTTGTTGTCCACACATCTCCTCCGTTAGTTTTGAAGCTAGAGTCTTGAAATTTCTACACAAGATAGAGTAAACATTTTAGAAGATTTGTGGGGGATTCGATTTTACCGGAGGCGATTTGCCTAAACGCTCGCCTGGACCTGAAAAAATGGATGCCAAAATTTTTCGCCGATTTCGGCGATTTTTGACCTTTCATCTCCAATATCTTTTTTCTTGCAAATATTTTGTTAAGACATGTAGAACAAAAGTTGTGCACATTTACAAGATCTTTTCGAAAATATCAAGATTTAGGGGCTAGCCCCTTAAATTAGGGATCTAGAAGGGCTCAAAGTCTAGATCAAATATCTCAAAAATCGTTAATATTTTGGTATAAGTCAAAGAACAAAAAATGTTCATCTCAACTATCCAAATCTATTCAGATAAAAATTTAGGTCATATGTTACGTAATAAGGGATTTTAAGGGCCAAAACCATAAATTTTTTACCCCTTGTATCTCGAAAACGACAAATATTTTGAAAAGCAATAAAGAACAAAAGTTGTTCAGAATGATGATCTGAACAATATGCATATTTCGTTTTTACCCTATGTGGCCCCGTTAGGGAGCTACAGTTTGGCCCCTAAAAATTACTTCTAGAAATAACTCGAGAACGGTGAAGAATTTCTAAATACTTGTTGAACAAAAAATGTTTGAAATGTCATGACCTTTTTTACGATATCAAGCAAAAGGGGCTGACCCTTTAAATTAGGGGCCCAGAAGGGTCCAAAGGTTTATGAGAATATCTCAGAAACTATTAATATTTTGTAATAAGTCATTGAAGCGGAAATGTTCATCTAAACGAGCTTGTTCTTATCAAATCCAAAAGTAGGTCATATGTTACGTAATAAGGGATTTTAAGGGCCAAAATCCTAAATAATTGACGCCTCATATCTTGAAAACGACAAATATTTTGAAAAGCATTATTGAACAAAAGTTGTTCAGAATGATAATCTAAACAATATGTACATTTCGTTTTTTCCCTATGTGGCCCCGTTAGGGAGCTACAGTTTGGCCCCTAAATATTTCTTGTAGAGATAACTCGAGAACGGTAAAGAATTTCTAAATACTTGTTGAGCAAAAAATGTTTAAAATGACAAGGCCTTTCTTACGATATCAAGCAAAACGGGCTGGCCCTTTAAATTAGGGGTTCAGAAGGGTCCAAATGTTTTTGAGAATATCTCAGAAACTATTAATATTTTATAATAAGTTGTAGAAGCGGAAATGTTCATCTCAACGAGCTTGATCTTATCAAATCAAAAAGTAGGTCATATGTTACGTAATTAGAGATTTTAAGGGCCAAAATCGTAAATATTTGACGCCTCATATCTTTAAAACGACATATTTTTTGAAAAGCATTATTCAACAAAAGTTGTTCAATGTGTCATAACCTATCGATCAATATCAAAAAATGGGTCTGTGGGCCTCATGGCTCGCCTGTAGAGTCGATTTTTGTTGATATCAGTCGATTTCAAAAACTTGTAACTGGTAAATATTTTGTAAGGACATATTGAACAAAAGTTGTTCAGTTTATCGAGATCTATCGATTGATATCAAGAAATAGGCCTATGGTCCTAATGGCTCGCCTGTAGAGTCGATTTTTTGTCGATATCGGTCGATCTCAATAACTTTTTACAGGTAAATATTTTGTAACGACATATAGAACTTGTTGAGTCTATAGAGGGCTAACAAATGACATCAAGAAATAGGCCCGAGGGCCTTATGGCTCGCCTGGAGAGTCGAATTTCAAACGAATTTCACCGCAACTTTGCTTCAGAAGCTTATGATATGAAAAATTGATTTTATCTAAAGTGTCTTAAAGTCGGAAACTAAATTGGGACTCATTTGTTTTTGTTTTTTTTAACTCCGAGTGCATCAACAAATCGGACGGAAGACCTACTCGTTGCTCGCAACGAGATCGTGTCTAGTTATTATTCTTTTTCTCCGGTACTTTTTTGTCCGGTAGTGTTCTCAGAAACTACAGAAAGGATCGATATGAAACTTTCCAGGATGATAGTATAGCGTTTGTAGATGTGCATAGTGATAGTCATTTTGTCTGCACGTGCATGCACACGCGCGCACGTGCATTGCAATTTTGGTACAAAAAATGGAAAATCAGAATATTGAAGGAAGCGATATAAAACCTAAATAGGATGATAGTATATCATTTGTACATATGAAAAATAATAGTTATTTTGTCAGCACGCGCACGCATGCGCGTGCACGCGCATTACAAAATTTGTACACTAACTTTGGAATCAGTCTAACTTTTTTGTTGTTCATTGAAATGGCTTGAAATTCATATCATAGGTAGATATTGAGACCCTTAACTGATTCGCATGGTCAAAATTACCAATTTGCATGCGCATGCACGTGCGCTTCATTTTGATTGGATAATACTAAAACGTTTGTAACTATCTTATTTATGAAACGAATGAGATGATATTCACAGCATACGTAGACAATATGTGTATCTATATATTGGTGTAGCAAAAAAATGCCAACGCACACGCGCATGCGCGTGCAACGGTTTTTAAATGTTCAAATTTTAAAGGACGATAACGTTTTTGTTTTTCATCAAATTCTATTGATATTAATGGTTTAGATGTGTCTTGGTACTCCTTACAAATTGCTGTGGTTAGAATTACTGCTCAGCACGTGCATGCACGTGTGCTGAATTCTGATTGGACGATTTTAAAATCGCTATAACTTCCTTATATTTGATGGAAACGTTATGAAATTCACACTTTGGTTATATGATACACATGCCTGTTGAACGACATCAACAAAAATTCGGAATCATACACGCATGCGCGTGCAACGCTTTCTTTCATTTTTGGGTACTGAAATGACCATATTAAACCATATTGAACGTACTACATGTAATTAAAGGCTAAAATAAAATGATTTTTTCCTATAGATTCACAAGGACATCACTTTTTAATTGGGGGAGGTTTGGGGAACATCTGTAACGGTCCCCGTTACAATTAGAACTAGTTAGGGTCTTCCGTCTTCAGCGGAAGACCCTTCTATTATTCTATTGTTGATTTTTCACTTTTCTTATTATTATTAGGGTCTTCCGTCTTCAGCGGAAGACCCTTCTATTATTCTATTGTTGATTTTTCACTTTTCTTATTATTATTAGGGTCTTCCGTCTTCAGCGGAAGACCCTTCTATTATTCTATTGTTGATTTTTCACTTTTCTTCTTCTTCTTATTATTATTATTCTTTTTTTTTCTCCTTACCGATTTTTGTGCAGAAGATTTCTCGGAGATGGATGGATCAATTTGCTTCAAATTTTCAGGATTGATGCGTTGCCATTTGAAGTTTGTACCGCCGTTTCAATTTTTGAAAAATCACTTCCGGTTGGAAGTTATCCCCCTTTTATCGATTTTCAGATGACCATTTTGTCCAGACAAAAACTCAAAAACGATAAAAGCTAGAGTGCTGAAATTTTCAGTGATGTTAGACGACATGTTGTAGTTGTGCACCTGGGTTTTCAAAATTTCCGGAAGTACCTAGTATGGAAGCTCGGTAGGGGTCGAAAATGGAGTTTTAAAAAGTGTCTCATTTTTCTCCACGTTTTAAATCATAACTTTTTACTCGTAAATATTTTGCTTAGACATATATAACAAAAGTTGTACAGTTTATTGAGATCTTTCGTGTCATATCAAGAAATGGGCCCATAGACCTCATGGCTCGCCTGAACCATTGACTTTCTGTTACAATGATTAACTTTTTTCTCACGAAACTTTTGATAAGACATGTAGAATAAAAGTTGTTCAGGTTTGCAAGATCTATCTAATGATATCAAAAAATAGGCCTCAGGGCGTCATGGCTCGCCTGAACAGTCGAATTTGTATCACAATTAATAACATTAATAACTTTTTTCTCGAGAAACTTTTGACAAGACATGTTGAACAAAAGTTGTTCAGTTTCGCAAGGGTTAACTAACGATGTTAATAAATAGGCCTGCGGGTCTCATGGCTCACCTGAACAGTTGGGTTATTGTTGCAATCTATAACATTTTTGTCAAGAAACTTTTAATAAGACATCTTGAACAAAAGTTGTTCAGTTTTGCAAGATCTTTCGAACAACATCATGAAAAAGGCCAACGGGCCTCATGGCTCGCCTGAACAGTTTCATCAGTGTCACAATTACTAACTTTTTTCTCGAGAATCTTTTGATAAGACATGTAGAACAAAAGTTGTTCAGTTTTGCAAGATCTTTCAAACGATATCAAGAAAAAGGCCCACGGGCCTTATGACTCGCCTTAACAGTGATAAATATCGCATAACGTTATACTCGTAAATATTTTGTTTAGACATATATAACAAAAGTTGTACAGTTTATTGAGATCTTTCGTGCCGTATCAAGAAATGGGCCCATGGGCCTCATTGCTTGCCTGAACCATTGAGTTTCTGTTACAATGATTAACTTTTTTCTCACGAAACTTTTGATAAGACATGTAGAATAAAAGTTGTTCAGGTTTGCAAGATCTATCTAATGATATCAAAAACTAGGCCTCGGGGCGTCATGGCTCGCCTGAACAGTCGAATTTGTATCACAATAACATTAATAACTTTTTTCTCGAGAAACTTTTGACAAGACATGTAGAACAAAAGTTGTTCAGTTTCGCAAGGGTTAACTAACGATGTTAATAAATAGGCCTGCGGGTCTCATGGCTCACCTGAACAGTTGGGTTATTGTTGCAATCTATAACATTTTTGTCAAGAAACTTTTAATAAGACATCTTGAACAAAAGTTGTTCAGTTTTGCAAGATCTTTCGAACAACATCATGAAAAAGGCCAACGGGCCTCATGGCTCGCCTGAACAGTTTCATCAGTGTCACAATTACTAACTTTTTTCTCGAGAATCTTTTGATAAGACATGTAGAACAAAAGTTGTTCAGTTTTGCAAGATCTTTCAAACGATATCAAGAAAAAGGCCCACGGGCCTTATGACTCGCCTTAACAGTGATAAATATCGCATAACGTTATACTCGTAAATATTTTGTTTAGACATATATAACAAAAGTTGTACAGTTTATTGAGATCTTTCGTGCCGTATCAAGAAATGGGCCCATGGGCCTCATTGCTTGCCTGAACCATTGAGTTTCTGTTACAATGATTAACTTTTTCCTCACGAAACTCTGATAAAACATGTAGAATAAAAGTTGTTCAGTTTTGCAAGATCTATCAAATGATATCAAAAAATAGGCCTACGGGCGTCATGGCTCGCCTGAACAGTCGAATTTGTATCACAATTAATAACATTAATAACTTTTTTCTCGAGAAACTTTTGATAAGACATGTAGAACAAAAGTTGTTCAGATTCGCAAGCGTTACTGACGATGTTAAGAATAAGGCCTGCGGGTCTCATGGCTCACCTGAACAGTTGGGTTATTGTTGTAATCTATAACATTTTAGTCAAGAAACTTTTAATGAGACATCTAGAGCAAAAGTTGTTCAGTTTTGCAAGATGTTTCAAACAACATCATGAAAAAGGCGAACAGGCCTCATGGCTCGCCTGAAGAGTTTGATTAGTGTCACAATCAATAGCTTTTTTCTGGAGAAACTTTTGATAAAACATGTAGACCAAAAGTTGTTCAGGTTTGCAAGATCTTTGAAACGATATCAAGAAAAAGGCCCACGGGCCTTATGACTCGCCTTAACAGTCTGATAAATGTCGCAATCAATAACTTTTTTCTTAAGAAAATTTCCATAGGACATGTAGAACAAAATTTGTTCAGTTTTGCGAGATATATCTAGAATGATATAAAAAAAAAAAATAGGCCTCCGGGCGGCATGACTCGCCTGATCAGTCGAATCTGTATTGCAGTAAATAACATTATTAACTTTTTTCTCAAAAAAAAGCTGACCCCTTTAATTAGTTGCCGAGAGGTAGAGAGAGTCTTTAATTTATAACATTTAAATGATCAATATTTGTAAAACATTACCAAAGCTAAATTGTACGTCTAGACAATATATTTGTATCATTATTTATGAACGAAAATGTCAGTCAAATTCTTATCTAATCACATCTAAATTTGGACGGAAGACCCACTCGTTGCTCGCAACGAGATCGAATCTAGTTATTAGGGTCTTCCATCTTCAGCGGAAGACCCTTCTATTATTCTATTGTTGATTTTTCACTTTTCTTATTATTATTAGGGTCTTCCGTCTTCAGCGGAAGACCCTTCTATTATTCTATTGTTGATTTTTCACTTTTCTTCTTCTTCTTATTATTATTCTTTTTTTTTCTCCTTACCGATTTTTGTGCAGAAGATTTCTCGGAGATGGCTGGATCGATTTGCTTCAAATTTTCAGGATTGATGCGTTGCCATTTGACGTTTGTACCGCCGTTTCAATTTTTGAAAAATCACTTCCGGTTGGTAGTTATCCTTCTTTTATCGATTTTCAGATGACCATTTTGTCCAGACAAAAACTCAAAAACGATAAAAGCTAGAGTGCTGAAATTTTCAGTGATGTTAGACGACATGTTGTAGTTGTGCACCTGGGTTTTCAAAATTTCCGGAAGTGCCTATTATGGAAGCTCGGTAGGGGTTGAAAATGGAGTTTAAAAAAGTGTCCAATTTTTTTCCACGTTTTAAATCATAACTTTTTACTCGTAAATATTTTGATTAGATATATATAACAAAAGTTGTACAGTTTATTGAGATCTTTCGTGTCATATCAAGAAATGGGCCCATGGGCCTCATGGCTCGCCTGAACCATTGAATTTCTGTTACAATGATTAACTTTTTTCTCACGAAACTTTTGGTAAGACATGTAGAATAAAAGTTGTTCAGTTTTGCGAGATCTATTTAATGATATCTTAAAAAAGGCTCCCGGGCATCATAGCTCGCCTGAACAGTAAAATTTGTATCGCAATTAATAACATTGATAACTCTTTTCTCGAGAAACTTTTGACAAGACATGTAGAACAAAAGTTGTTCAGTTTCGCAAGCGTTAACTAACGATGTTAAGAAATAGGACTGCGGGTCTCATGGCTCACCTGAACAGTTGGGTTATTATTGCAATCTATAACATTTTTGTCAAGAAACTTTTAATAAGACATCTAGAACAAAAGTTGTTCAGTTTTGCAAGATCTTTCGAACAACATCATCAAAAAGGCCAACGGGCCTCATGGCTCGCCTGAACAGTTTGATTAGTGTCACAATCAATAACTATTTTCTGGAGAAACTTTTGATAAGACATGTAGAACAAAAGTTGTTCAGATTCGCAAGCGTTACTAACGATGTTAAGAATAAGGCCTGCGGGTCTCATGGCTCACCTGAACAGTTGGGTTATTGTTGTAATCTATAACATTTTAGTCAAGAAACTTTTAATGAGACATCTAGAGCAAAAGTTGTTCAGTTTTGTAAGATGTTTCAAACAACATCATGAAAAAGGCGAACGAGCCTCATGGCTCGCCTGAAGAGTTTGATTAGTGTCACAATCAATAGCTTTTTTCTGGAGAAACTTTTGATAAAACATGTAGACCAAAAGTTGTTCAGGTTTGCAAGATCTTTGAAACGATATCAAGAAAAAGGCCCACGGGCCTTATGACTCGCCTTAACAGTCTGATAAATGTCGCAATCAATAACTTTTTTCTTAAGAAAATTTCCATAGGACATGTAGAACAAAATTTGTTCAGTTTTGCGAGATATATCTAGAATGATATAAAAAAAATAGGCCTCCGGGCGGCATGACTCGCCTGATCAGTTGAATCTGTATCGCAGTAAATAACATTATTAACTTTTTTCTCGAAAAAAATCTGACCCCTTTAATTAGTTGCCGAGAGGTAGAGAGAGTCTTTAATTTATAACATTTAAATGATCAATATTTGTAAAACATTACCAAAGCTAAATTGTACGTCTAGACAATATATTTGTATCATTATTTATGAACGAAAATGTCAGTCAAATTCTTATCTAATCACATCTAAATTTGGACGGAAGACCCACTCGTTGCTCGCAACGAGATCGAATCTAGTTATTATTATTATTCTTTTTTTTTCTCCTTACCGATTTTTGTGCAGAAGATTTCTCGGAGATGGCTGGATCGATTTGCTTCAAATTTTCAGGATTGATGCGTTGTCATTTGAAGTTTATACCGCTGTTTCAATTTTTGAAAAATCACTTCCGGTTGGAAGTTATCCCCCTTTTATCGATTTTCAGATGACCATTTTGTCCAGACAAAAACTCAAAAACGATAAAAGCTAGAGTGCTGAAATTTTCAGTGATGTTAGACGACATGTTGTAGTTGTGCACCTGGGTTTTAAAAATTTCCGGAAGTGCCTAGTATGGAAGCTCGGTAGGGGTCGAAAATAGAGTTTAAAAAAGTGTCCAATTTTTTTCCACGTTTTAAATCATAACTTTTTACTCGTAAATATTTTGTTTAGATATATATAACAAAAGTTGTACAGTTTATTGAGATCTTTCGTGTCATATCACGAAATAGGCCCATGGGCCTCATGGCTCGCCTGAACCATTGAATTTCTGTTACAATGATTAACTTTTTTCTCACGAAACTTTTGATAAGACATGTAGAATAAAAGTTGTTCAGTTTCGCAAGATCTATTTAATGATATCTTTAAAAAGGCTCCTGGGCGTCATGGCTCGCCTGAACAGTCGAATTTGTATCGCAATTAATAACATTGATAACTTTTTTCTCGAGAAACTTTTGACAAGACATGTAGAACAAAAGTTGTTCAGTTTCGCAAGCGTTAACTAACGATGTTAAGAAATAGGCCTGTGGGTCTCATGGCTCACCAGAACAGTTGGGTTATTGTTGCAATCTATAACATTTTTGTCAAGAAACTTTTAATAAGACATCTAGAACAAAAGTTGTTCAGTTTTGCAAGATCTTTCGAACAACATCATGAAAAAGGCCAACGGGCCTCATGGCTCGCCTGAACAGTTTGATCAGTGTCACAATTACTAACTTTTTTCACGAGAATCTTTTGATAAAACATGTAGAACAAAAGTTGTTCAGTTTTGCAAGATCTTTCAAACGATATCAAGAAAAAGGCCCACGGGCCTTATGACTCGCCTTAACAATGATAAATGTCGCATAACTTTATACTCGTGAACATTTTGTTTAGACATATATAACAAAAGTTGTACAGTTTATTGAGATCTTTCGTGTCGTATCAAGAAATGGGCCAATTGGCCTCATGGCTCGCCTGAACCATTGAATTTCTGTTACAATGATTAACTTTTTCCTCACGAAACTTTGATAAAACATGTAGAATAAAAGTTGTTCAGTTTTGCAAGATATATCTAATGATAACAAAAAATAGGCCTGCGGGCGTCATGGCTCGCCTGAACAGTCGAATTTGTATCACAATTAATAACAATAATAACTTTTTTCTCGAGAAACTTTTGATAAGACATGTAGAACAAAAGTTGTTCAGATTCGCAAGCGTTAACTAACGATGTTAAGAATAAGGCCTGCGGGTCTCATGGCTCACCTGAACAGTTGGGTTATCGTTGCAATCTATAACATTTTAGTCAAGAAACTTTTAATGAGACATCTAGAGCAAAAGTTGTTTTGCAAGATGTTTCAAACAACATCATGAAGGCGAACGGGCCTCATGGCTCGCCTGAACAGTTTGATTAGTGTCACAATCAATAACTTTTTTCTGGAGAAACTTTTGATAAAACATGTAGACCAAAAGTTGTTCAGGTTTGCAAGATCTTTCAAACGATATCAAGAAAAAGACCCACGGGCCTTATGACTCGCCTTAACAGTCTGATAAATGTCGCAATCAATAACTTTTTTCTCAAGAAAATTTCCATAGGACATGTAGAACAAAATTTGTTCAATTTTGCGAGATATATCTAGAATGATATCAAAAAATAGGCCTCCGGGCGGCATGACTCGCCTGATCAGTCGAATCTGTATCGCAGTAAATAACATTATTAACTTTTTTCTCAAAAAAAAGCTGACCCCTTTAATTGTTTGCCAAGAGGGAGAGAGAGTCTTTAATTTACAACATTTAAATTATCAATATTTGTAAAACATTACCGAAGCTAAATTGTACGTCTAGACAATATATTTGTATCATTATTTATGAACGAAAATGTCAGTCAAATTCTAATCTAAATTTGGACGGAAGACCCACTCGTTGCTCGCAACGAGATCGAATCTAGTTATTATTATTATTCTTTTTCTCCGGTACTTTTTTGTCCGGTAGTGTTCTCAGAAACTACAAAAGGGATCGATATGAAACTTTCCAGGATGATAGTATAGCGTTTGTAGATGTGCATAGTGATAGTCATTTTGTTTGCACGTGCATGCACGCGCGCTCACGTGCATTGCAATTTTGGTACAAAAAATGGAAAATCAGAATATTGAAGGAAGCGATATAAAACCTAAATAGGATGATAGTATATCATTTGTACATATGAAAAATAATAGTTATTTTGCCAGCACGCGCACGCATGCGCGTGCACGCGCATTACAAAATTTGTACGCTAACTTTGGAATCAGTCTAACTTTTTTATTGTTCATTGAAATGGCTTGAAATTCATATCATAGGTAGATATTGAGACCCTTAACTGATTTACATGGTCAAAATTACCAATTTGCACGCGCATGCACGTGCGCTTCATTTTGATTGGATAATGCTAAAACGTTTGTAACTATCTTATTTATGAAGCGAATGAGATGATATTCACAGCATATGTAGACAATATGTGTATCTATATGTTGGTGTAACAAAAAATGCCAACGCACACGCGCATGCGCGTGCAACGGTTTTTAAATGTTCAATTTTTAAAGGACGATAACGTTTTTGTTTTTTATCAAATTCTATTCATATTAGGGGTTTAGATGTATCTTGGTACTCCTTACAAATTGCTGTGGTTAGAATTACTGCTCAGCACGTGCATGCACGTGTGCTGATTTCTGATTGGACGATTTTAAAATCGCTATAACTTCCTTATATTTGGTGGAAACGTTATGAAATTCATACTGTGGGTATATGATACAAATGCCTGTTGAACGACATCAACAAAAATTCGGAATCATACACGCGTGCGCGTGTATGCACGTGCAACGCTTTCTTTCATTTCTTCGTACTGAAATGACCATATTGAACGTACTACATGTAATTAAAGGCTAAAATAAAATGATTTTTTCCTATAGATTCACAAGGACATCACTTTTTAATTGGGGGAGGTTTGGGGAACATCTGTAACGGTCCCCGTTACAATTAGAACTAGTTTTTAAATGTTATTAGACCTTAACTGGTTTACCTATACTGCAATATATGGATGATAGTCCTTCCTCCGACCAGATGTCTGAAATGGAATTGTCCAATGAAAGCATCATAGAACCAGCAATGAGGAGTGTATGTCAAAAATATGTACAACGGGGTTTTAAGGATATTGATACAGAAACTGTACAAAATAGATTCATTAACACTTCTTAATAAAAGTAGATAGAATACACAATCCTGTATGTGTTTTTTTCCAGAGACATATGCGAGATGAAATATATTGCCAGATTATCAAACAACTTACAAAAAATCCTAACAAGTAAGTATCAAGTATGCTTACAAATGTAAACATCTTTAGCCACAGTGATTATTATTCCATCAATTTAAAAGCTATAATTGTTTTAGGTCTGGTGAGGACCGTGGATGGCGACTACTATACCTTCTCTGCACATGCGCGGTACCAAGTTCCGAACTATATGACGAATGTGAACAATTTATGAGTGGAAGCAAACATCCTTTATCTCAGATATGTTTGAAAAGACTTCAGCTCACTAAATCGTAGGTTATCGTAATACATACATACATATATACACACATACAAATTAAAAAGCAACACGAAAGCAAACTGTAGAATTTTTCATTAATATCAATATCTTCTGGCGTATTACAAAGCCATATATGTTATTGAAATCGTTAATGTTTACTTTCGTGTTGCTCTTTCTTTTTTATTTTGATATGTAAAGATTAATATGATATATATATATATATATATATATATATATATATATATATATATATATGCTCACATTGCTTCTATATTTTTAATTGCACGTATCATACATCTGACACAAGTTTGTATGTTTTAATTTTTCAGAGAGGGCGCTCGTCAATATCCGCCTCATCCAATGGAACACGTGGCTATGACGAACAAAAAGCACACAATCAAAATTAGCGTAGGATTCCCTTTCCAACAACAGCAAGTATGTAGTTTTGAGATTGATAACTGTTCGTTATCTTCACTTTTCACATAAGATATTATCATAAAACATGTTATAGTAAAACTTCTGTAAGATAGCATATATTAATTTCAAATTATCATTTAAAGGACTTTGAAATTGAGGTCAGTTGTCGTGTGGGGGAATTCAAGCGCCAGGTCATGGACACACTTGACTTGGATGGCCCAATGGAGTATGGACTCTGCTTTGGACTGAAAGACAGAGGTTCATCACTTTTTAAACCTAGTGTGTGCTAGCTTTTTTTCTTCCTTTGGTTTAGTTTCATGTCAAAAGTCTAGATTTCATACCTGGTACCTCTCAAAGGCAATGTAATATTTGACACATCACTTAATTTCTTTCCAAAAATAAATTAAGACTAGACTTTTGATTATATTAACTTTGCTAGTTGGTGTGAAAGTAATTGTATTAACGTGGTCTTACATGGTTCATTTTCTTATTTTCAAATATATTTGATGTGTTTTCCAAGTACGTCTTATGTGGTACTTGTGTTTTGTTCACAGACCAAAGCACTGGTGCATCTTCGAAAACAAAACCATTTTGTATGTAGAGTAGAAATTTTTCTAATGTGTACTGCATGGTCACTTTATATTGTATACCAAATTTGCACAATTTAGTATCTATGAAATAATTTTTTCTGCACTGTTGCAAATGGTGACAGCTAGACCTAGAGTGCAAAGTAATAGTAACTTTAAAACGGATGAGCTGGGGCTTGTTAAGATAACATTTATTCATTTATTTTAAATAAAGCTTCTAAGTTATTTTGGTGATCTTTTTCATAATGCAAATTGAAAAAGCGAGCTGATTGGTCTTGCATGGAACTTTCATGTCTATTATATTTTGGCTTGCCTCAAGAGAAATTTAGAGCTTGCTCGCATGGGTAGCTAAATGATACTTAATCATGAATTCATTTTATATGATACAAAGATTTTTTCACAGATTTCAAATGAACGGACGTCTATTATGGTACTTGTATCTGTGTACTGCAACTTTACGTATATTAATTCCTGAATTTAGGAATTTTTTAAAATTAGAATTGTTTTGAATTACGTACATGTATATGATATATTATCTATATTTTGATTTATATTGATATAATTTATTTGGAACCCAACTCCAATGTTTACAACCCAAGTCTCTATATCTTAAACAATCCACAATACCTTTTTAAAGTCCCGCGTACGGTGTCAAACTTTAAGATCAAAGCTGTTTTCGTATTAATTGATAATTTAATCTACGTGTGTTTCGAAACCGAGTAAAATTTAATTTCAGTGATTAGTGCACCGGATGGGGAGTACTTCCTGGATTCTCTGACCAACGTTGAACTCTTCTGGGCCAAACAAATGAGATCACAACGTTCAAGCGGTGAGTGCAGTTTTCCGCCTGCTAGCATGTCAATCATTGCAATGGTAAAAATGTCGATTGTTCCTTAAAATGGTAAATATTGCAAGTAATCAATATTTTCAGTGACAGAATCGAACATGGGGTCCCCCGATTTCACAGCTCCCACTGCTGTTCACGTGTTCTTTCTGAAAAAGCTTTGGGTGAATGCCGAACCCGGTAAAAATAAAAATGCAGATTCCATGTTTCATTTTCCACAGGTAATTATATTGTATCACAAAATATACATCTAAACATTCATGAATTAATTCACATAAATATCAACAATGACATGTGAATTATAATGTGTATATAAATAATATGATTTGTTTAAATTGTGAATAGATACATGTAGGTTACAGATTATTCATGTATCAGCTGTGGCAGGTATTTACTGAAGTGGGAAATCAAATGTATACCTTTCGTTTTAGGAGGTCCCAAATTATCTTCGCGGTTATCATAATTGTTCGGAAAAGGATGCCGGACGATTAGCGGCATACATTTACAGAGCACAGTTTGGAGATGATGTTTCTGCTCTCGCTGACTTTGAGTAAATATAATTTTTCATTTGTTTAGTACAATTACCAATAAATTACAATGATAAATATAAATATTAATAAATGATTTATGTCAAATATATTTCATTTAGAACAAACATGAAAGCTCTCATACCGCAGCCGCTCCTTCCAAACAAACCCCCAAATGAGTGGAAACAGGTGCGTCAATCATTTTTATATAGGTAGCGTTATATCATTAAAAGCGATATTTAAGCTTTAGTTTTACAAACAAAATATGTCAAATAATATAGGTATGTTCAAATTTCTAGGTTGTTATGGAAGAAATTGGTAAAACCAAAGGACGTAGCTCAAACGAAGCAAAGCTGGCTTTCCTCAATGTCATACACAACTGGCCAACCTTTGGATCAGTATTCTTCACTGTAAAGGTATTTGTTAAAAACAACTTCACAAATAAGTCTACATCATCTTTGTTTTGAGAGCCTACAACACACATGCTAGGAATGAATGAAAGGTGAAGATAACGAACAGTGATCAATCTCATAACTCCTACAAGCAATACAAAATAGATAGTTGGGCAAACACGGACCCCTGGACACACCAGAGGTGGGATTAAGTGTCTAGGAGGAGTAAGCATCCCCTGTCGACCAGTCACACCCGCTGTGTGACCTATATCCTGATGAGGTAAACGGAGTTATTCGCAGTCAAAATCAGTGTGCCAAGAACGGCTTAACATTTGGTATGAAACATGTCAGACAGCATTTGACCCAATGATAGGTTGTATTGACGAACTAGATCGTTATAACGACCATAGAATTTGCGAAATTCTGACTTCAATCGAGACTGTTGAAACCCCATTACCATCAACTTGTTTGTTAGTAGCTTACCTCGATTTTAAAAACTAACTATACGCAGAACAAGTTCTTGCATATCGAATCAGCTGAGATATATAAACACCATATGCAGGTGATAATGGAGTATTACTACATAAATATGGGAAGTTGACGATGGGGAAACTGAAATCATCCCGTTTGTCATACAGTTGAGTTGTCAGTTTGCCGTTAATGTCTACTTTCAATAAAATATCTAAATATACTTTTTCATTATTGTTTTCAGCAAAGATCTCTGAAGTCGTATCCAAAAAATGTATTGTTTGCCGTCAATGTTAATGGGGTAATGTTCCTTGATGTTACATCTAAGGTAATACAATATGCTTTTGAAGTTTTGTGGAATGAATATGATGGTATATGTAACAATTGTATTTTTGACAATTAATCTAATAACCCTCTTGTTGTACAATTGCTTTTAAACTCATTTGCAATTTGGAATGATTCAGAGCTAATACAATGCAAATATAGATTAAGGTTTACAAAATGGTTATGTATTTCGACAATATTTTGTTTCCCCTCGTGTGATTGAATCTTCATGAACGTATAGATATGTTTTGCGGAAGAAATAACATTGCATTCCCGTGTGTTCAATGTTTTTATACTTTAATTGCATCAGACAGGAGTGCGTTTTCAGTTTTTCTCTTTGTTTTTTTTTTTTTATCGCAAATCATACTTTGTTGAAAATGCATTGAAAATGAAGAAATCCACAGTCCCTGTGTGACACTATATTTTAAAATGAATGCTCGTTTTGAAACAGGCAATGTTATAAAGTGTTAAATCACAAACTATAGTGCATTTTTTAGATATTCAAATAAACAGAAGTTGAAATAAGTGCCTAGGAGGAATAGGCATCCCCTGTTACATATGTACGAAATAAGAACATTTTAATTGCATAGGAACCAGTATGGGTGGTTTGTTAATAGAGGGTTTCCATAGATTGAAAATAATCAAGTTGTTCGTTTTTTTAAAGACTATTCTTGTCCAGTATGAGTACAGCCAAATTCCCAATTGGGCGTATGACGAACAGTCGTTTACACTGATAGTGGGAGAGGGCGCGAACTCCACCAAGGTGTACATGGAAACAAATCTGGTTAGTAATATCATTTGAAGAATAACTTCATCCCAATATTGTCCCTTTGAGGGTCATTGGCCTGTATGGGCCAAGTAAACACGATAAGACACTCTAATTAAACTAGGACATATTAAATTAAGAAATGATACAAAGAAAAGAAGTTTGATAATTTTATGTAATACCTCTATCTATCAGTTTGCTGTTTGATTTTCAGGGCCATAATATGGATGACATCATTATGTCGTATGTGGAATGGATGATGAATGCACATATACAAAAAAGGCCGTCGTATGCTGGCGTCACAGTTGGGGAATCGCTCTGTTAAGAACAATACATCTATCATGTAAATAATTGGGGGGTGGGGGTGTATTCTTGTGTACTCTTTACGATTGTATGTATATAATCATACCGGTAAATTTATTTTTTTTGCGGAAAAGAGCCATATTGTAGACAGTATTTACTAATTGATTAATCCTAGTATGAAAAACATGCAAGGACGGAAGAAATCTCTTGCTAAGTAATCTCAGTTGTAACAATCATTATACGTTAAGATTGACCATGTAAATGAGGTCAATTAGAGGTCAAGTTTAAGATGTTATTGATACTATTAATCATTTTATACCTGGTGTCGTATTGTAATATGTGTGTTCAGTGAAAATGTACTCTTTACATAATAATGTCGTATAACATGTTTTTTAAAAAGATATCTTATATTTCTATAATGTTATGTGTATTGCATTTACATGATTTATGACAGGGGAATCAAATAAAGTATTATTCTATTGTTTTCATATTTTATAGTGAACCTGTTTACCTAAGGCCTGAACAGGTCGAACTGTTTTAAGGGATGCATTTTTTCTACACCCCTTCTTTCCCACCTTATTGTCGGTTTCAGTCCAAATTCCTTTACTTCAAGTGTTTTTTCATTGCTTGTTTGCAATGCTCTTATCTTTAGCATGTGTTTAATTAGTTGTCATCTCCTCTGCAAAATTCCACACCTTATCATTTCTTACAGGGGCAGATTACATATCTTATAAGTATTTTGTGAAAGATTAAAAATGTGAGATAACGAACAGGGATCAATCCTTGCATCCTATAAAAAGTACGAAATCAAGATCAGGA
Organism: Ostrea edulis; assembly: GCF_947568905.1. Classification (NCBI taxonomy): domain Eukaryota; kingdom Metazoa; phylum Mollusca; class Bivalvia; order Ostreida; family Ostreidae; genus Ostrea; species Ostrea edulis. The sequence continues at coordinate 8,589,583 of NC_079172.1, read as the reverse complement.
CAAAGACTGACCCTGCAAGAAAAACAGAAGTTGGATTATGTGTCTAGGAGGAATAAACATCCCCTGTTTCTAAATCAGAGCATTGTAATTGCATAGACAACGGACCAAGCATACTCATTTTCCCTTGAGTATAGAATATACAAAATTGAGAGCATGACAAACAAGGACCTCTGAGAACACCAAGGGCGGGACCAGGTGCCTAAGAGGAGCAAGCAACCATTGCCAACTGGTCGTTCCCGTTGCAAACCCCCATCCCGACCAGGCAAACACCAGCAAAAACCATCACACAAAGAATTACCCAACACCCTGCCCGAATCATGCCAGACAACACTTGACCCGACGGCTGGTTATATTTGTAAATAAGAGCATCATAATGACCACGAACTTTGCTAAATGCTGACTTTGAACGAGACTGTTGAAATCCCCGGAACAATTAACCCATTTGACAGCAGTCTGTCTGGGTTTTAAAAATTATCTTAAGCAGAATATGCTCTAAACACCATATTCAGATGATAATGGAACACTGTCGCACAAATCTGAAAAACTGACGATGGAGAAACAGAAGTCATCTCGCCTACCTCAAGGCCAAGGTAATAGGTTCATAAGAGTTGGTTCATGCTATAGAGTTTTCAGAAGCAATTATCATATACAGGTGACTCTCGATGGCTCGAACGTTCGATCTCTCGAAGTTCTCGATCTCTCGAAGTGAAGTTGGGTCCCATAAAACACATTTCATTGTTTTTCACTCTCGATCTCTCGAAGTGGTGGTAGCGTATACCCACCGTTACAGAAGCGTGTAATAATTTCCGCTTGGGCCTTACCTGGATTTTGCTGAATGCAGGAGGTGTAATTAGATGTTTACATAGTTGAAACATCGCCGTTACGTCTTTGTGGATATACACCTGAGTATATAATTGGTTAATTGGTCAGTTTACACCTAGCTTGCACTGCATAGGGTTTTGAGTCGTGATGATTAAAATTATATATAATCCGACTATGAATGAAATCTAGAATTTGTTTTGACGTGACAACGAAAGAGTAAGTTTTATACATAATTTAGAGATCTACAGACTGTTAAATTTCTCGAGTTTGTTCTTTGTGTAAAGTTACTCTAAAACATCGTTTTACTCATTCGTTAGAATTTTGTGTTAGGTAAAGCGACATAACATTGTGCTCTGTTTAGTTTGCGATAGTAAAGCATCATCTGAACTTGGTTTTGTATGACTATCTAAGCATGATTAAAGAACAAATAAATACATAAACTTTGAAATGTTTTTATTAATGCAAAAGAAGGTTTTTTATTTTGATATCAAAATACCTGACGAATATGAAGGAAAACATGTCAAAACGATATCGTATGATCTTGTTGGTATACATTTCCGGTTACTGTAAAATCTTAACCATACCGGCGGACCTTCAATTTCCGAATTTCGATCTCTCGAACTCTCGATCTCTCGAAGTTTTATCAAGGTCCCTTGAACTTCGAGTTATCGAGAGTCACCTGTACGTGCAATAGAAATGATATTATAAATCTATGCAAATTGTACAAATGTTTAGAAACTTTTTTTTCATCAAAGAGTTGTAACTGAAGCACTTTGTATATTGAACACGTCCTCTAAAACGATGTACAAACCCTAGACCACGCTATTTTCTTCTTTCCATCACCCGATGCTGGAGTTCGTCAATTTCGCAAGATTTTATCAAAACAAAGCTGAAGGTTGAAATTTTCAGAAATTGTATTGATTTGTCATTGAAATATATGTAAGTAATGTTCCGTCATTCAACTTGGAATGACGTTGATAATGTACCAGAGTTTTTAACATATAAATAACATATGATACAAATAAACTATAGGATTCATGACATTGATGAGATTGATACCTGTTCGTTATCTTCACCTTTCATTGATCACGTTTTTTCATCATTTTTATTCACTGTTCGTTATCTTCACTTCTCATAAGCATTAAGGTCTTGCAAACACTTAATTAGTAACTGTAGGGTCTAAGGACACGCAGGTTGAATATTAATTTCTCTCAGGATGGTTCAATGATATTTTAACACAAACTTTTGAAATAAAAAATGTTTGCAATGTTCGTAACCATGATTCAGTTCTCTGTATCCAAAAAGCATTTGTAATGGAGATCTTATAGTGGAGAAAGTATATAACTACATTGCTCAGGACGCAAAGTATTTCGCTTTTATGCTCATGAATCACTTGGATTGTGATGGCTAAAAGACATTTTTGGCTCTATGAATAATCAGTCTGATATTTTTAATGTCGTGTTTAATTTACCAACTTTTAACAAGGGTGGACAAGAAACATTGGTGCAAACACCAAATTTATGGCCCGGAAAAAATTTGGGAAGTGTAAGAAATAAATATATTAAGAATAGTCGTTCCATGACAGTTTTTATAATGGCACGTGATAAAAATTCTTTTATTTGAATTGAAAGACCTCAAAATGGAATACATTTTTCAAAATGCAGCGCGAGTTACTCCCCCCCCCCCCCCGGATGCAGGGGCACACAAGACGTTCGGTCCTCAACATAACGTCAATATAGCATCAATATAAGGATTTACTATATCTGATTGTACATGTAATTAAGTGCTAGTTAAGGGTTTTTTCTGTAATTGATGAAAACTATTGTGATTGGAAAATAATTTTAGTTATTGATTTTATTTACGTGTCCAATGTATGATTTTTTTCGCAGACAATGTTGGTTCATGATGTAACAAATTCTGTAAATATATTAGTCATATACTGATTTAGATCAGGATCAAAATATCCTTAGCATATCATCAATTCTTCATTATTGATTTTCAACAGTTTGGACGACCAAATCAAAACTAGATATGTAGATTTTACATGTGTATTACATAAGCGGATCTATAGGGGCCTACGAGGATTGTAACACACATACCTCTTTGATTTTGGTTTCAAAAAGAGTGCAAGAGAGAGAGAGAGAGAGAGAGAGAGAGAGAGAGATCCGGGAACATCATTACTGCATTACATTGATTATAAGATAGTAATCTAGATTTAAAAAGTTAGAAGAGGAGGAGGGGGGCCGACATCTATTTTCACATACTGATTACAGGTGTATTATTATTTTCAACATTCATAAAATTTAGTTTGAAAGTGGTGGGGTGTTAATGAAAACTATGTGAATTTAGTATTTTTTTGTCAGACATTGAACTTTTGATCACACCCTTTAGCAATAAACGATGTAGATTCGTTTGTCATTTTAAAGTCTTTTTTAAAAAGTTTTTTTAATTGGTAGCTAACTTATAAAACCCAATGCAGATGATACAAAATGCACAAAATTAAAATATGATATTAACAACTTAGTCCTATGGTTCACCACCCCACCCTTTAAAATTTTCTAGATCGGCCTCTGACAATGTCAATTACATGTACATTGAATCCGTATCTAATGTAATCCTTCCGTTGAGATCTGGGTTGGTTTTCGTTATTCACGTGCGATTCAATATTTAAAAAAGTACCTTTTTGATTCAACATTAAACAGCTCGAGTTACGTACATGTAGCATTAGGGGTTGGGGTAAGGATAAGCCCCACACGTTTTCGACATCGTTCTTTTTTCGCTAATATTACATGCAAAGTTGGTCACTTTTTAAAAAAAAGTTCGATCTATGGACTGGCTCGTGAGATTTCTTTTAAATAGTAGTAGTGAATTGTAGTGGAAGTACATCTAGTTGTAATCAAATTAACCGAATAATTGGAATAAAGTAACAAACCTTGTCCTTTTACTCGAAAAAAATTGGATTTAGGATTTTGATTTCATTTTTAGAATTTTGCGAGGTAAGATATTTCAGACAATTGTGAAACCAACTTCTCCTCCCTCTTTCCAGGTGGTGATGTTTATTACAGATTACTTCTAAAATTCTCGGAATTCTTATTGTATTACAACTTGGACAGAAATAAACATTAAATAAGGCTGTACGGGTTGTGGTCCCCTTTCCCCCAATCTAACAAGCTGATGAAATTTGTGGTAAAATGTTTTGATGTTCAAAATAATGCTCCGCTTTGACATGGCTCGTGCAATCCTTGCAGGTACAGCTTGATGGCGCGGTGTCTACAGCATACACCGCTCGTCAAACAATATTGATTATCAGTATTCTAATTATAGAATGCTCGTTATGCGCTATGGGAATAAGGTATCCAGTGCAAAGGTCATGACATTTAAAAATTATACTCGGAGGTTTTACATATTATACCATGAATTACGTTTTTTTTCGTGGTCATATAAAATATGATATATTAAACCTTGTATAAAAAAATGAATTGATATATGCAAGGTGAAGATAACAAACAGTGATCAATCTCATAACTCCTACAAGCAATACAAAATAGATAGTTGGGCAAACATGGACCCCTGGACACACCAGAGGTGGGATCGGGTGCCTAGGAGGAGTAAGCATCCCCTGTTGACCAGTCACACCCGCCGTGAGCCCTATATCCTGATCAGGTAACCGGAGTTATCCGCAGTCAAAATCAGTGTGCCAAGAACGGCTTAACAATCGGTATGAAACACGTCAGACAGCATTTGACCCAATGCGAGGTTGTATTGACGAACTAGATCGTTATAACGACCATAGAATTTACGAAATGTTGACTTCAATCGAGACTGTTGAAATCCCTGTACCATCAACTTGTTTGTCAGTAGCTTACCTCGATTTAAAAACTGACTATACGCAGAACAAGCTCTTGCATATCAAATCAGTTGAGATATATAAACACCATATGCTGGTGATAATGGAATATTGCTACATAAATATGGGAAGTTGACGATGGAGAAGCTATAAAAGACGTCGTATATACTTTGTTAAAACACTCCCGCAGTAAAAGACACCTGTCCCACAGAAACGCATGCGACTTCTCCAAACTTATATCATAGAATGGGTAGGCTCGTATCGGTCTATAATAATCCTACCGATATCACGTGTCATTTTCAGAAATAATTGGTTGAGCGGTACTCCTGTTATTGATTTATCCCAACTGATGTAAGATCAAGACGTTTACCAACTTCAAATGTCTTGTTATATCTGTTACTTGATATGTACAGATGTTCACTGTACTCATACCTCTGACGTATTTATTACATATAAGGTTGAACGGATAAACTTGTCTAAGGCAGCAATGAATACGATTGGTGATAAGACAGAACCTTGGGTACAGCTGATGTTTTCGAGAACGACCCTAATTGTTATTGTGACTGTAATATAAAATGCTACAATAATTAACGATAACGAAGATCTTAGTCCTTTGTATAGTGTAAAAGGATATGCGAACGTCGATATATATTACACGTTATACATGTATCAGTCTGTTCAATGAAGTTATGTATGGTAAAAATGTTCAATACAACCTCTATTATGTTGCCATTTTGTGACCGTTGTACGAATTATTTTTGTCTAGTTCTGATAACATTTTTGTTGTGACACCTCTGCAGTTGTTAAGGATATATTAATGTTAGTTTCCTTTACCTCAAGTAAAAATGCGCTCAAATAGACCGACAAACATTTGTGCTGTATTATATCGCAACCATGAAAATGAAACCTAATCAGTGAATTTCTTTGTTATGCTTTAATATAAGTGCATTTATCCCAAATTCCCACTTTCACTTCTGCACCAAACGTCTTCATGCGGACTGCTCATTATTCAGCTTTGAAGCGATCCCCCTCCATCTCTCTGTTTTTCTACCTAGTCCTGTAGAACTATCTGAGCTGTTGTTGTTGTCTTATATTCGACGACGTTTTGTCTATTAACAATGATAACTTTCATTCATATTTCGATTCGATTTATCCATGTGAGCTCGAAATAAAAGACACCACAGAGTCGTCCACTTCTGCTTCATACTTAGATATTTTATTGAAAGTAGACATTAACGGCAAACTGACAACTCAACTGTATGAAGAACGGGATGAATTCAGCTTCTCCATCGTCAACTTCCCATATTTATGTAGCAATATTCCATAATCACCTTCATATGGTGTATATCTCAACTGAATCGGTACGCAAGAGCTTGTTCTGCATATGGTCAGTTTATAAATCGAGGCAAGCTACTGCCAAACAAGTTGATGGTACAAGGGTTTCAACAGTCCCGATTGAAGTCAGCATTTCCCAAATTCTATGGTCGTTATAACGATCTAGTTCGTCAATACAACCTATCATTGGGTCAAATGCTGTCTGACGTGTTTCATACCGATTGTTATGTCGTTCTTGGCACATTGATTTTGACTATGAATAAATCTGGTTACCTGATCAGGATATAGGGGTCACGGTGGGTGTGACCGGTCAACAGGGGATGCTTACTCCTCCTACGCACCTGATCCCACCTCTGGTGTGTCCAGGGGTCCGTGTTTTCCCAACTATATATTTTTTGTGGTTATAGGAGTTATGAGATTGAGCACCGTTCGTTATCTTCACCTTTCTGCACTATACTGAGCTTGCCTCTTTGTATTGCAGTTTCTGTGCCGTCTGCTTTGTGTTTGCATGCGGATATTTAACTTTGTATATGGAAACATCTCATTTCCTAATGTTAACTTCACATTGTTTAGTTTTACCTTTACATTACTTTACTGTGTCGGATGATTTTCATACCAAGAATGTTGTGTCAGGGGTGGTTTCCTGAACGTTTTATGGAACACTGTAGTGAATTGCGAAACACGTTCCAAAATTGAATTGACGTCATTTTGAGATATAGAAGTTCGAAATATTTGTTATACATATATGTACAAACAACATTTTTTATCATTCTAGTCATAAATAATTTAGAAATTGCATGTAATTTGCATCACAATTAAGTTTTGCGTCAAAATATTACCATTCCAAATCTTCAAAATATAGGACAACATTAACTCTTTGTTATCTTCGCCTTTCATTAATGTGATATTTAAGAGCCATTCTCTGTATCCACTTTCATTCATTTAAACATTATGTAAGGATTTCGGCACGCACTGTCGCCTATTTGTTTTTCAAATTTGGCACATCGACTTAATGTGATATTTAAATGTTGAAGCATGTCTTCCTCAACAATTACGCTAATAAAAACATCACTGCTTTGTTTTGGTATGTTTGTTTGTTTTGGTATGTTTGTTTGTTTTGGTATGTTTGTTTGTTTTGGTATGTTTGTTTGTTTTGGTTTGTTTGTTTTGTTTGTTTGTTTTAGGCATGTGTGTCTTGTTTACCCAAGAATGGTCATTTGTTAGAAATCTAATAATTTACAGGGAAATGTGTAAGATGTTCATGTCCTCTTTCTCAGAGTCATACTACAAACCGCATTTAAATCGGTGTTTCATTCTGGAAAAATCATTTGCAACCTTTTCATGAATAAAGTGCTCTTTGCACGATTCTTGGATGGAGTATCTCGTTTTAAAATGCTTCTGTTTCTTCTACTTCGGATGTTGTTTATTTAGTAACTTACACGCTATGCATACAGCAAAGATTATAGGTTAGGAAATATTGTTTTAAGCCACAGAACCTAACTGTACCAATCATAAAAACGTACGTGTTGTGTGGCAACGTTTTTGTGCACTGCATACATGTATATCATGTCTCTAGTCTGCGAGAAAAAAATATTTTCAAGCAGAATGTGCTGGTATTTTTAGATCATGTTGAACATAGAAGCTCTTATAAACGTTCATGGCTATGATATACCCATATTTCCTGTTTTTTGTTAATTCTAGGCATTGTGAATAAGCATTTCATGTATCAAACTCCAAATAGTGATAAAATGTAGGTTATACCAATGTGTCTAAATTCAAACAATGGAGAGGCTGTAGACAAGAATTTATTTTAGGCAGGAAAATGACTCAAATCACAACTTTAACGCTAAATCAAGAAAAGCTGTTTGTTCCATCATCATTTCCCAATGATCTGGCACCATTGTCTCAGTATTAACCACCAACAGTATACACTGAATAAAGAAAAACAAAATAATCGAATATATTTTATCATAGCTGCAATAATGAAAGGTGAAAATAACGAACAGTGATCAAGCTCATAACTCCTATAAGCAGTACAAAATAGGAAATTGGGCAAACAAGGACCCCTGGATATACCAGATGTGGGATCAGGTGCTTAGGAGGAGGGCTACAACTCCTTAGGATCTCCGTAATGGTGCAAATGCGGGAGTTATTCACTCCCGCAACATCTTCGATCAGTCTAAACATTTGCTGACGTTTTTTACGTAAATAAAATGATATTCTATGTTTCTTAGTGAATATATAAATTTACAAACTGCAACTTATGATTTGTGAGTCGCTATTTGACCGTTTTCAACAATTTGGATATATTCTAATTTCTCGATTCATATTTGTGCGCCATGTTTGGTATATTGAAAATTCAACTTCCGATTGTCAAGTTATTTGCATATGCCATATAAGGTAGTATTTATATCAATGTACGAGTGTTGAGTCCCTATATGTGCGCCTTCGCTATATGTCCGCCCAATTTTGGACCAAACTGTCCTTATATGTCCGCCTGCACAATATGTCCGCCCAATTTTTTTTTTTTACAAAGTGTCACTATATGTCCGCCAACACAAAATAGGTATACGGACAGAAAGTCACAGGACAAAAAGTAACAAAATCCGTAGGACAAAAAGTCACAGGACAAACAGTCACAATGATGGTTTTTGATTAGATGGGATAAAAAGTCACAGGACACAAGATCACAGGACAAAACGTCACTGGACAAAAAGTCACAAAATCGGTAGGAAAAGTCACATAAATGCTCACTAAAGCTGTTGTTCAGACACCAGACATTTCTTACAGTGGATGTGGGAGGTAGAGGGGGATACCTGTCATCATTCTTATTGGTGTTTGTTTTGCCACATTTAGCACTTTCAGTTCATTATTAGATAATAAGAAAGGAAAAATCATCAACTTGTTTATATAGCAATCATTATATGACAGTTGCCTTACTTCTTGTTTTGACAATAATTTGGAGTGAAAGGAAGGCCAACCATAATTCTGTCATCAGATTTTGTTTTGACAATCATTAATATGTAGTATACTAAACCAAATGATCATAAAGCTTATTTTTATTTTATCTCAATAAAAAATATCTCTTTCTAAAAATCAAAAAAATATTTTACAATAAATATGATAAAAGGAATAACAATTTTATAATTATTGTCAAAATCTCATAGAAAATATATAAATTTTGCATTTATATTTTCTTGAACTTTACAAAAATAACAGATATGTTTTCAAATATATATAAAAAAATCAATTCTTTTTATTTTCTTATAAACTGTGACTTTTTGTCCTGTAACATTTTGTTCTACTTTCATAAAATTTCTAATTCGGACTTTTTGTCTTATTTTCTTATAAAACTGTGACTTTTTGTTCTGTGACATTTTGTCCTACTTTCATACAATTTCTTATTGTGACTTTTTGTCCGGTGACATTCTGTCCTACATTCACAAAATAATGTCTTCCCTACTACTTTTTTAAGGAACTATCACAATATGTCCCTCCATATTTTTATTTATTATTTCATTGTCGTTGGGTAATATTTCTTCATAAAACAATCGTCAAAACGAGTCTGCATTATACATGTAGATGCATTTGAGCATGAATTAAGTTCGCTTTCAAAAAACCTCGCAATGTGTCCATTCTAGTAAAACCTTTACCAATATGAATATTTAAAGCTTTTTTTATACACATGTAGGCACTTTTATGAAAACATTGACCCGCAAAATAATCATAAAATAGCTCTTTTATATCTAAAATGTCAAATCTATCAATTAATTGATCACTTCGAATTTTATCATTTTAAAATAAATAACGGACCATCATACAGTTGGAAGGTTACAGGGGAACATTGAAAGCGTGGGAATATCTATACATTCTATACAGGGGATGCTTACTCCTCCTAGGCACCTGATCCCACCTCTGGTGTGTCCAGGGGTCCGTGTTTGCCCAATTATCTATTTTGTATTGCTTGTAGGAGTTATGAGATTAATCACTGTTCGTTATCTTCACCTTGCATTAAAGAAAATTGTCTTTGATAGCTTCGTTAATAATCCAAATGTCAGGTACGGAGTGGGGTGTCACGGACAGGTGCACGATAGGGTGTGTATACTACACAGTGCAGGAACATAGGAGACGTGCCTAAAGAGGGAATGCTTTGAGGATGTCGCGCCGTTCTCTTGTCCCCACTCCGAATTCCGTTAATTGCATAGTGTGTGGATATTCGACACGTGATAGCATGTGTTCGCCTATGAAATAACGTTAAAGGTGTGGGTCTTTCCCTAAATCGATCATTTTGCTGACCCCCGTCGGCTCAAGATGAAGAGCTGGTGAGTAGCATAAGTATGGGTTATAATACCACTACCTCCAACAAATTGTCGACGTTGCACAACACAAGCGTCCTGGTACTGCTCCCCAACGCGACGATACACTCTACAACGGTCGTCACTGCTATCCAAATGAAATCTGGATCCATCAGTGAACAGAATATTAGTCCAGTCCTGTATTCTGAATCGCAAATGTCGTCTGCAGCACGCTAGTCTAGCGATACGATGATGTTGAAGCAGTATTGGGCGCACAGCTGGACGTCTTGGTCTGATGTTGTGTTCGTGCAGACGACTACGCACAGTTCTTGGACTGATCGGTCGAAGTCTTGGAATGCTACAGCAGTCAAACTTGCTATCTGGAAACGATTTCTCAGGTGCACAAGGTTAATGTGGTTGTCCTGTCGACGCGACGTCACACAAGGACGCCCAGAACGTGGTCGATCCCGAGTGTTACCAGATTGTTGGAAACGTCTCCATAATGACTGAATGGTGTTCTGATGAACTCCAAAATGTCTTGCTACGATATTTTGTGCCATTCTAGCTTGAAGCATCCCAACAGCACGATTACGTTGGTTTTCGCTGAGTCGTGGCAGGAAGAAGGGTACATTTTGTCAAAACTAAAGTGCTTTCCTTAACGAATAGTGTCCAAACAAACCTTTTACACTTCTTGCTCCACACAGTATTGGTCAGTAAAACTCGTGCGTACGAACACTTCAATAAACAACGTGTGTTCACTAAACATGAAAAAGTCTGTGCATCTGAGTCGGGTACTATCCGATATTGTTAGAAACATTATCTTTATTATCGATTGTTTAGATTTTATGAATATAAAAGATAAATATAGATAAATTATACTAAATTTTATAATGTACAATTTCTTGTTTCCGCTAGTATAATTCCTATATCTATCCATTATGTTTGATTTTCAGGGCCATAATATGGATGCCATCATTATGTCGTATGTGGAATGGATCCAGTAAGTGCTCTACCAAGCCCCTATCTTTGCTCCTCACGAAAATGTTAACAGCTGTGAAGGAGAAACTTCAAACTTACTGTGCGACTACATATGCCAGAAGTGGTGTTAATCAAATGTGGATTCTAAAAAATTCTAAAGAACTTTTAGTAAACGCAGCATTTTTCCCAAATCAATAACATTAAAACCTATGACTTTTCAACACTATACACGACCATTCCTCACGATAAATTAAAGACTAGACTTTTTGACATCATAGACAGTTGCTTCTTCAACAAAAACGGAAAACGGAAATATTCATATCAAATGATCAGTCATTCAAAAACTTGCTTTGTTAAACACCACTCTGATTCCACGCACAAGTACTCTGAAGTTGAAATAAAAAATATGGTAGAGTTCCTCATTGACAATATCTTCGTGGTCTTTGGTGATCAGGTCTTCCAACAGTCTGTTGGAATTCCCATGGGCACGAATTGTGCTCCTTTGTTAGCTGACCTGTTTCTATATTCATATGAAGCAGAATTTATTAAAAAACTTCAACCCGAGAACAAAAAGAATCTCTCACTGTGGCCTTCAATTCGACATTTAGATATATCGATGACGTTTTGTCTATTAACAATAATAGCTTTCATTCAAATGCTGTCTGACGTGTTTCATACCGATTGTTAAGCCGTTCTTGGCACACTGATTTTGACTGCGGATAACCCCGTTTACCTGATCAGGATATAGGGCTCACGGCTGGTGTGAACGGTCAACAGGGGATGCTTACTCCTCCTAGGCACCTGATTCCACCTCTGGTGTGTCCAGGGGTCCGTGTTTGCCCAACTATCTATTTTGTATTGCTTATAGGAGTTATGAGATTGATCACTGTTCGTTATCTTCACCTTGCATTCATATGTTGATTTGATATATCTTTGTGAGCTCGAAATAAAGGACAGCACAGAGTCGTTCACTTCTGCTTCATACTTAGATATTTTATTGAAAGTAGACATTAACGGCAAACTGACAACTCAACTGTATGACAAACGGGATTATTTCAGTTTCCCTATCGTCAACTTCCCATATTTATGTAGTAATATTCCATTATCACCTGCATATGGTGTTTATATATCTCAGCTGATTCGATATGCAAGAGCTTGTTCTGCGTATAGTCAGTTTTTAAATCGAGGTAAGCTACTGACAAACAAGTTGATGGTAGAGGAGTTTCAATAGTTTCGATTGAAGTAAGGATTTCGCAAATTCTATGGTAGTTATAACGATCTAGTTCGTCAATTCAACCTCGCATTTGGTCAAATGCTGTCTGACGTGTTTCATACCGATTGTTAAGACGAGCTTGGCACACTGATTTTGACTGCGGATAACTCCTTTTACCTGATCAGGATATAGGGCTCACGGCTGGTGTGACCGGTCAACAGGGGATGCTTACTTCTCCTAGGCACCTGATCCCACCTCTGGTGTGTCCAGGGGTCCGTGTTTGCCCAACTATCTATTTTGTATTGCTTATAGGAGTTATGAGATTGATCACTGTTCGTTATCTTCACCTTGCATGATAAATGCACATATACAATAAAGACCGTCATATGATGGCGTCACAGTTGGGGAATCGCTCTGTTAAGAAGAACAACAAAACATCTATGATTTGAATATTTTGGGGGAGTGCATTCTTTTATAATCTTTACGATTGTATGTTATATAATCATACCGGTAAATTTATTTATTTTCTGCTTACAAGAGAAATATTTGAAACAGTGTTTTTACTATTAGATTAATCCTAGTATGAAATAACATGCACAGTCGAACGGAATCTCTCACTAAGTAGTCTAGGTTGTAACATTCAATGAGTCAATAAAAGGTAAAGGTTAAGATGTTATTGATACTATTAATCTTTTTATACCTGTTGTTGTATTGTAATATGCATGTTCAGTGAAAATGTACGCGTTACATAATAATGTCTATAATAATTTTTCAAGATATCTTATATTTCTATAATGTTATGTGTTTTGCATTTACATGATTTATGACAGGAGAATTAAATAAAGTATTATTTCATAGTTTTCATATTTTATAGTGAACCTGTTTACCCAAGGCCTGAACAGCTTGCACCGAACCTGTTTTAAGGGCTGTATTTATTCTGCATGCCTCCTATTCCACCTTATTGTCGGTTTCAGTCCGAGTTTCACCAAACTGACTCATGTTTTGGATCTTTACTCCAAAGGTTTATTTATTGTGTGTTTGCGTGATCACTGTTCGCAATCTTCGCGTTTTCCGTTGTCAGCAACAAGTTGTAAATTGTTCTGCAAGCACACTTTTGTTCTTTATCACTGGTCAGCGTCTTTGGGGATTAGCTGGGAGAGTGTGCGTTAAGTCGTCCTACTCTAAATGAATCCAAGTCCAGGATGGACGGTTGTGGATCGGTAGTTTGTGGAGACAACCTCGCATACGTTGATCGAATCGGTGTGGTATACAGAATTCTTCAATCGGCATGCAATTTAAAATGGCTTTGGAGCAGTCCACTCAGAGTATCTTAACATGTAATAGTAAATGACCTTATGACATCCCAACTCGCAATATGCAGCCACTGTGCAGACCTCAGTGCTTGGAGTTTGTATCAAAAATTGATGGGTGTTGTTCGCTTTGACAGTCAACGTTTGCGAAGACTGGTTATAATGTGCAAATACTATTTAACCTTTTTAACAAGCTAAGAAATGAAAGGTTAGGTAACGCGAAAGCATTGACGGTGTATTTCTAGAAAATTTGAATGCATAAATACTTTCCAGTTCATCAAACACCTCTCTTGGACTTTATTTATTTAATTATTAGTGGTAGGTGCTGCGCGTTTTCTTTCTTTTTGTTTATGGTGGAAAAATCGTACTCCACATAATGGGCGGAGGTTGAGCGTTGGTAGCTATTTAACTACATAATGGGCGGATGATGAGCGTTGGTAGCTATTTAACTACATAATGGGCTGATGATGAGCGTTGGTAGCTATTTAACTACATAATGGGCGGATGATGAGCGTTGGTAGCTATTTAACTACATAATGGGCTGATGATGAGCGTTGGTAGCTACTTAACTACATAATGGCCCTATGATGAGTGTTGGTAGCTATTTAACTACATAATGGCCGGATGATGAGTGTTGGTAGCTATTTAAAGTTTGCTTACAGTAGTGCACTCTGAATACGAGCTTCAGCTGCATTTCGTCAAAGACTAAACGTTTAACTCGTGTCAGAAATATCTGTCATCGCTTTTGTTGCAATTTCCCCCATGGAATTTCTGGGATGCCCTTAATGACTATTTTCAGCATTCCTGAGTCTGTTCGGTGTAAAATTCTTTCCTATCCTTGCCATGTACGAATTTGACATCGATGAGTTTGTGTTTATTCACCTTCTGTTTCTCCATCCTGTGAAAATATATCTCTAGGTTGTACTGGGACCAATGATCCACATTTTCGTTCTAATGATCCAACAACTCCATTAAGTACTATTTTGGAAAGACGGCTACTTGAAGGGTACGTAGTTTGTGTCTATGTTTTTTGTATAACTTGATCAAATAGTGTTCACTGGTTAAGTCAGAGGGTCAAAGCGTTCGGATGTCAATTTATATAGATTTTGAATTTCAAATCCCACTGTGTAAATCACTAATTCATTGTTATCATTATTTTGTTTTAAACCAAAGACACAGACACACCTGAAGAAAAGGATACGGGTGTCGCATAATTCACCCTTCGGCTATTTCACGTTCCGACCGGAACCTTAAATTCATAATTTAGGGTTCAAGATTCACTCTAATGTTCTTTCTGGTAAACGTTTCAAACTGTGAGCCCTGAACTTACCATTTTTCATTCTATCTGGATCGAAAGGAAAAGAGGAGACTATGGCAATATTCAATTTCTTTCCTATGTGACAAAACAGTATTTTAGATACCGAGTTCTAAGGTATAGCATCTTGTTTTTCGAAACCAATTTCCTATCGGGTAGTTTACGTATGCTATAATGTAAATGGGATTTAGTAGCTGTTCTTGGTGTTTTTTAAATGTGATGAATGTCAAACATTCATTCATTTGCTTCTATGCTTCACACTTGAGATAGTTTGAGAGCTCAGATGCATTTACTTAATGTATAGAATAACGTTTGAAAAAAAAACTTCAAATGCGTTAAGGATGCATGCATTATGCAACAACTTAGAAGGATATCTTTTAAAAGTTGAAAGTTTGAAGAAAGATCCCACAGAAAATAGTTCTGTTCATGCAATGTTCCAATATCACCTGCATATGGTATTTATATTCTCTACTGATTCGACACACAAGAGCTTGTTCTACGTTCGATAAGCTTGAAAAAGGAGGCAGGCTACTGAGAAACAAATTAATGTGATAGGGGCTTCAAATCTCGTTTAAAGTAAGTATTTTGCAATTTACATGGTCGTTATGAGCATCTAGTATATCCAGGGTTCGTGTTTGCCCAATTCTCTATTTTGTATTCCTTTTGGGATTGATCACTGATCTTCACCTTTTCGTACATCTGACTAAACCACTATGAATTGAACAACTGTTAATAATTCATAACAAGGAACACTGGACTACACAATTTTCATAACTCCATGTGTCAGTATTTTGATTGATTGATGTTTACCGCCACACCCAACAATTTTCCAGTTATCTGGTGGCGCCCAGTTTTTATTGGTGGAAGAGAGAACCCAGGTACAATGTAGCTGGGAAGAGACCACCGACCGTCCGAAAGTAGACTGGGAAACTTTCTCACATACCGGCGCGAGTGGGAATCGAACCCGCGCCGACAGAGGTGAAAGGCCGTGTGATTTTGAGCACGATGCTCTAACCACTCGGCCATGGAGGCCCCTGTGTCAGTATTGGAATTGGAAAAAAATGCAAAACACTGAAAGTATCAGGTAGCTCATGCTTACCTCTAAACACGGAAATCTGATTTACCCGGAATGTCCAACTTTGTCCTTTTCATTTTGTATTTTGTATGGGAAATATGAAGTTAATCATTGTTTGTTGTTTTAACTTGCTCATGAAGGGTGAATATAACGAATAATGATCAATCTCGTAACCCCTATAACAATACAGAATAGAGAGTTGGGCAAACACTGACCCCTAGATTTACCAGAGGTGGGATCAGTTACCTATTAGGAGTAAGCATCCCCTGTTGACCAGACACACCCGCCGTGAGCTCCATATCTTGATCAGGTAAATAAAGTTGAACAAAGATATGAAAAATCCGTAAAAACATGTGTCATAATTCTAAAACTCTGAAAGCTTCATATCATTTTATTTCTAGAACGATGTTTGAGTAGTTCTATAGCAAAGTGACGTAATAAACTTGTTAACTCACACAATATACTCTCTAGAAAGTCAAATAAAGTTCTCTAATACATCAAAGTATGAATACACTGTACATTTTGTGAAAAAGGTAAAGATAAAGAACAGCTATCTTTCTCATAACCCTGAAACGTGAAATACAAAATAGAATTTTGGGCAATCACGGACCCCTGGATTAACCATAGGTGGGACCAGGTGCCTAAGAGGAGCCTAAGAGGAGTACCTCTATCGAACGGTTATATCCACCATAAGCCCTATATTTCTTAAAACCCTCCTACATTAATATGGGAATTTGACAATGGAAAAGCTGAAACTAAGTACTCCTTTTTAGGACAAACTGGATGATTTCAGCTTCTCCATCGTGGACTTCTCATATCTATTTAGCAATATTTCATGATCACCTGCATGAAAAGTGAAGATAACGAACAATAATCAATCTCATGACTCCTATAAACAATACAAAATAGTGAATTTGGCAAACACGGACCCTGGATATACTATAGGTGGGATCAGGTGCCTAGGGGATATGATGTTTGTGTTTCACAACTGAATACACATATAAAACAGCTTGTTCTGTGTATATTAATTTTTTTTAATCGACGCAGGCAACTGAAAAATAAGTTGATGGTGCTGGCGATTCAATGGGCTTGTCTAAAGTAAGCATTTCGCAAGTTCTGTGATGAGTATCTAGTTTGTCAATAAACCTATAATTAGGTCAAATTTTGTCTGACGCGTCTCGTACCAATTGTTAGGCCATTCTTGGCAGAGTGATTTTGACAACCCTTGATTACCCCGTTTACCTGATTATAAATATCAACATACTAGAAGACTCCACTGTCCTTTTCCAAACAGGTTTGTACGATGTCGTGGTTAATTTGTACATATTACCTGATTTTCTTTTTATAGGGCTCACGGTAGTGGAATTTCACTACTTACTTCCCAACCTCGGTTTCTTTTGATGCATATATATATATATATATATATATATATATATATACATGTATATAGATATATATATATATATATATATATATATATATATATATATACATGTATATATATATATATATATATATATATATATATATATATATATATTATATGTTCTAGATTGCAGATCGCTATTGACTTGCAAATAGTCAAAGTGAACTGTGTTCCAAAATCAAATTGCCGTCAATTACGTTTAAATACTAGCGTTCTAAATCTTCAAAACATAGCACACCATTAATGAAAAGTGAAGATCACGAACAATAATCAACCTCATAACTCTTGTAAGCAATACAAAATAGATAGCTGGGCAAACATGGACCCCTGGACACACCATAGGTGGGATCAGGTGCCTACGAGGAATAAGTATCCCATGTCGACCCGTCAAACCCGCCGTGAGTCCTATATCCTGATGAGGTAAACGAAGTAATCCTAACAATCGGTATGAAACACGTCAAACAGCATTTGACTCAATGGTAGGTTGTATGGACAAATTATACCATTATAACGACCATAGGTATTGCGAAATGCTGACTTCAATCGAGATTGTTGAAACCCCTGTACCATCAACTCGTTTTCAGCAGCTTTCCTCGATTTAAAAACTGACTATATGCAGAACAGGCTCCTGCGTATCGAATCAGTTGGAAGATTTAAACACAATATGCAGGTGATAATGGAATATGGAATATTGCTCCATAAATATGGGAATTTGAAATCATCCCGTTGTCATACAGTTGAGTTGTCAGTTAAGTTCAGTGGGCTAATATTAATGTGATATTAAAATGATGAAGAATGCATTTCTCAACAGCTATATTAATAATAACTTCGCTGTTTTTGTTGATTTTTTCTTTTAGTTATTTCATTTTTTGGTTGGGATGTTTGTTTTCTCTGCTTTTGTGCCATATTGACGGGCATTTGTAGGAAATCTTTTAATCAAAATGAAATGTTTAATTGGAATGCTAATGTATCCTTTCTCACATATAAAAGGGTCAAACTACAAACCGCATTTGAATTGGTGTACGGGAGTATTTTTGAAAAATCATTTGCAGCAGTTTCATGAATGAAATGTTCTTTGCACGATTCATTCATGGAGTACTAAGTTTTATAATACTTTTACTTCTACTTCAGATGCTGTTTATTTAGTAACTTACACGCTATGCATACACCAAAGATGATAGATCAAGGAATGTTTGTTAACGCCCACTGAACCTAACTGTACCAATCATGAAAATGTTAGTAATGCCAATGTGCTTGTGCACTGTGTATATCATGCCTCTAGTTACTGAGAGAAAAAAATCGTTTCATACAGAATATGCTGATCATGTTGAACATAGAAACTCTTATAAGCGTCTGTGGCCATGAAATACATGTATCTCATGTTTGCTGTTAATTCTAGTCATTGACAAACATGTAAAGCATTTCATGTACCATCCTCCACATAGGGATAAAAAAATGTAGTTTTTACCAATGTATCTAAATTCAAACGATGGAGAAGTTGTAGACAAGACTTTATTTTTAGGCAGGAAAATGACTCAAATCACAAATTTAACGTTAAATCAAGAAAAGCTGTTTGTTGCATTGTCATTTTCCGATGATCTGACGCCGCTGCTTCAGTATTAACCAGTACCACCATTATACACTGAATAAAGTAAAACAAAATATTCGAATAACCTTTTTCATTGCTGCAATAATGAAAGGTGAAGATAATAAACAGTGATCAATCTCACAACTCCTGTAAGCAATACAAAATAGAAAGTTTGACAAACACTGTCCCCTGGATATACCAGAGGTTGGATCAGGTGCCTAGGAGGAGTAAATATTCTAATAATGTAGGCCCTCTCCCATTGTTTTGGGAGTGATTCACTACCGCAACATTTCCGATCAGTCTAAATTTTTGCTGAAATTTTTACGTAAATAAAATGATATTTCATGTTTCTTAGTCAATTTATGAATTTACAACCTGCACCTTACAATTGGTGAGGCTCTATTCGACTGTTTTCAACAATTTCGATATATTCGAATTTCTCGATTCTTATTTGTGTGCCATGTTTGATGTATTGAAGTTTCAACTTCCGATTGTCAAGTTATTTGCACATGCCACATAAGCTAGCTGTAACCTAGATTGTTCTAGTCCTCGTGTTACTTTTCGTAGAAAGATGATGTAATGGTTGCATAATTTCCTTTCAGGGTTGTACTAGAAAATTCAATCCTGTTCGAAAAACACTGAATTTCTAATGACGAATAATAAATAGACGCCCTGGTTAGACACTTTTTATGCATTTGGATTGTTTACTTTTACTGGGAACTACGATTTTGGAATGTGTAGATTCTGTTCG
Source organism: Ostrea edulis (assembly GCF_947568905.1). Lineage (NCBI taxonomy): Eukaryota > Metazoa > Mollusca > Bivalvia > Ostreida > Ostreidae > Ostrea > Ostrea edulis. The sequence continues at coordinate 8,569,628 of NC_079172.1, read as the reverse complement.
GATTTATTATTCAACTACCGTTAAGTTAGCATTTTGCTATTGTTACAATTTTCTATCAATTATTAATTGTAAATCGATGTTATCAATTGTTTAATTGCCTTTTGTTAGTAAATTCTACTGCACTATATTACGGCTTTTTTCTTACTCAAAGCACTATGATTTTCTTTTCTTTGTCAGAATGGCTCGAGTAACTACATTTTCACGCTACTTGTCAATGTTAGGTTTTTAAGTAGATCCACCTACGAGATCTCGCGATAACAAGCATGACAGAGCAGACGAAGAATTTTTCATGCTGTACATTATATTTAATGAAAAACGCCTTTATTAGATATCCTCGAGTACAAAGTTTGTACTCCTCTTGGTGTAAACAATATTGGGGACTAATACACGGAACTTATTATCGGTTTTTCTTAAAATTAGTTTGCATTATTAGGGAAATCCTATGGAATTGTAGCTCAATCCCGAAAACGTCAGAATAAAAATAATCGGATAGGGCTACATTGTTGCAGCTAATTCCATCATCATTTCAATAATGAATTGGTACCATCATTGTTAAAAAAATAAGAAAATCAGGTAATGTGTACAAATTAAACACGACATCGTATAAACCTGTTTGGAAAAGGACAGTGGAATCTTCTAGTATGTTGATATTTATAACTATAGGTACAATAGTTTATAGGTATCACTTTTATCAGCATTTATAATATACATTCTGAAATACTTACTCCTCTCGCAGCAACCCCAATGGCCGTATTTGTAATCACACTCATATCCATCGCAACAAGGTTTTGAGTTATGACATGTTTTAAGTCCATAATGACACCCACCACTGGGAATACCTAAAACCATAAACATAATTAACCAACACATTATTTCCTGTATGAGCAATGCATGCACTTGTATTGCTTTCATTTCAAAGATAACGTAATGAGCACACAAATTCTGGTTTGAATTTGGGGATAACAACTTAATTTATTGATAGTATAATAAACGTTATAAAGACTCCGAAAGGTTTTGCAAATATATTCAACAGTAATCGTTTTGAAAATAATCATTCTTGTAAATTCAACTTGCGTTATATAAAATGCGGACTAATTGATCCTAGGACTAATTAATCAATCTAGAAAGCAACATGTGTGTGCAACAATTTTAAGTGGTACACCCGTCAAATAGTATATACAATTTAGTTAATTTAGACCAAAAGACATCGATCAACTCATGTCAAATAGTATTTTGTCAAATAGATGTTCTCCTCCGCCAAGGAAATAAATAAAATTATGAAATTTTCCGTGGTTTGTTTTGCGATATAAAGAATTAGAATATAAAGTATAATAACGTACGAATTGAAATTTGACATTGTTGGAATAAATAAAAAAATAAACCGGTAATCCCAGATAGATCTATTTATCTTACCGGATGACAGGGCAACCAGACAGACGAGGAGAGTCAGAACAACTAATAGTTTTCCCATTTTGATTCTAGACGATGCAGGTAACATCTGATCGACTGAATGTCTTTATATACAATCGGAGTCACTATATCCACCAATCGATCCGATTGAAATGTTATTTCCTTGTCTAACTTTTATTAATTGTCAATCAAACAAGATACATTAAATATCCTAGAAAAATGAATAACAATTGAGTTACCTAATACATATCCGTTATTAAGGTAGTTTTGAAGATATTTTTCATTCCTTTATTTATATTTGCTGTCATTACTTTCGAATTCTCCAAATGAGGGAATAAAATGACATTTTACTACGCCATTGATTCTTCTGAAGATATAGTTCCATATGATTCAATTGCAATTTCCCATACTCCATTGTAACGTTGAATAATACAACTTTAAACAACAAAATGAAATTCAACTACATAAACCACGTTTTATAACGACAAAAATGTACCATCCACATTCGGTGGATATCGTCTATCCTTAATATACAAATTACTCTAAAGCTCACGTGAACTTTCCTGTACATCTGTAAAAAGTTTCAAAATTTCCATTTCTTCAAAAGAACACTATGCTGATTTCAGGGAATCTTTTCAGCTGAAAATTTAAAGGACACGGTGCGTTTGGGGCCAAATTCGGCCCCGTGTTCAAATTAAAAGATATCCCTCAAAGTTCTTTAATAAGGTATATGTTTTTATAAAATGACTATCATATGTCCGTAAGAAGCTTTATTTTCATATAATACATACGTTAATACAGTATAGTTTACGATAACGTTGTGCCATTTTGACGTTACGTTATGCGACGTCATGAACAAGAAGGCTACATGTCTTATTATTTTGGCAAAAATAAAAGTGCACTGGTACGGCACGGTATGTAATAACGAGAGGGTATGTTACATACAGTGGCATAAATGGCGAAGGTATACACAGTGTAACAATAATTTTTGGTACATAGCGTCGTCATTCGTGCAACGCTTTGCAACCGATTGCGGTGACTGTACCTTTTTAGGCCGATTCCGGGACCGTCTCGTTATTACATAGCGTGCCGTATCAGTGTACTGTGATTATTATTTGAAAAGTTTAATTGACTCACTCCGAAAGTTTTCATGAATTGTAAATGATTCAATGTGACGGGTACTACGATTTGAATGACGATTTGTGTAACGATATTTAGTAATTGTAGAGTAACCCATATTCAATTAATTTTATCATTCAGCACATGTTTGTGTCTTTACATTTGGATTAAATTACATTGTTTAAATTTGAATTAAATGAATATCAGTTGTATGTATGGTGATTGGGTACATGAAACTATACTTATGTTTATATACACACCATGTTCAATCCCCCCCCCCCAAGAACACTAAAGGTGTATTCAGCTCAGCGGAGACACTAAACGATGCCACATTGGATACAGTGAAAAGAACATCAAATTCATTCAAAGTAATGTGAGAAGAAATATTAAAATGCTTTGGAATTTAAAAAAACCCACACATGACATTGGGATTGAAAATGTACAGCACACGTATTCAACACTATCACAATGAAAAGAATATAACTAAAAATAATCTTGCGGGATTTTAAGATTCAAGATTTTAGCATATGCATGTGTATCTATTTAAAAAAATATATATCATAAATACTTCTTTATATATAACACATCTTTCAATGCATTGGTATTTACGCAATTGAAACAGTTTGAATTATAAATCAGTATTATCGTCTCATACCGCGTCCGAAGTCCGCATGGGAGAGGATCGTACCTTAAGGCAGCCCCCCCTTCTTGCTAAATGCCTGATTTAGTCCTGTTCGGTCAGTTTCTAATGATGAATGAAGTAGTGACAGTTTAAATTGTAAAAAGTAAATTCTTTTATGACAATTCACTACCATATATAATACCGTCAGTCAAAGGTTTGTATTATCCAGCAGTTTGTTGTCATTAACTTAAGTGAAGGGTTTGAATTATAATCTATGCTTTGAATCCTACATGTAGAGTATAAATTGTTTTAATGTTTTACATCGTATTGACATTATTTCAGCCATTTTACGGCAGTATATATATATATAATAAAACATTACTATAAAGAAAATTAATCACCGGTAATTATGTAAATTGAAAATGGAAGGATATTAAACAATGTTCCAGTTTTGTACAAATGATTTCATGATATTAATATTGTGATCTGGTTCTGTCCTCATTACTTAGCGCACGGATGTAATAACTTCATATTCCAGGGGTGGTGTTCCGGTGACCCACTTTAGATCCGCGCATGATTTAGATATGCGATGTCTTTTGCACACGCCAATACAAATGTCATGTCAACGGTGTAAATAAGCTGGGTTAACAGGCCAATTATGTAGTAAGCTCACACAAAACACGTGTTGCAAACTATGAACACATTTAATGAAGATGCTGGAAGTGACGTTTTACACAATACATTAACAGGCAATGTATAAAACACTGACTCGACTAGAGTCAGGTTCACATCAAGGATACTCAATCAAGAAACGGTGGATGGATGGGCAGACTGTAAAGGTCTACATGTGCGTGAAAATCGTGCTCTACGTACTACTTGAACAACTGTGCCACGTTTTGATGATGAAAATAACCAGTGGTATTATGTATCTTTTAAAAGGACCATGGCATAGAACACATATCCCAGTGCCCAGTATATTGCCACATTAGATTCCACAAAAAAATATTACAGGAATTTAGCAACAGAACTTGCCCCCACTTTAGTTTGACAATGTAGTGTTTCCATAATTCTAACATGAATTTTGATTTATCCTGCACCCTCCCTCCCTCCCTCCCTCCCCTTTATGGTAGTAGTGAATGCTTGTGGGAATGAAATAAAACCTTGAAATCCCATCGTCGGAAACCCACGGTTGATTACACTTCGTTCCTCTCTCCACCGTGGGTTTCCAACGATGTTGAAATCCATGTCCTAATGAATCAACCGTTTCACAAAACGTAAACATTGATGCTGCCTACTTGAATGTGGTTTGAAAAATATTTCATTAGTAATCATGTGCGTTTATACAAAATTAATTTGTCACGAATGTACGTATATGACAGAAAATAACTTTATAATATTTATCCGTGTATAACACAAATTGATGTATGACAGGCATATAGAATAGGGGGGGGGGGGGTGCTTTCTTAACAATATATATTTTTGCAGTAAAGATATATTTGGTGACTTCCCCAGGCCACTTTTTAAAAAGTAATAGTGAATGGTAAGAATGCAGTTTCGAAGTAGTACTAATAGAAATTATGAATTGAATTCATGTATAGAAGAGAGCAACCCCACTTACCCCCCGGAATGAAGAACTAGAAGTTAGGGAAAACGTAAAGTTTAATCAATATTATATTTAATGAAAATACATATGATGTATGTCAACCCAAATCCACCCCCCCACACACACAAATTAGGATTTTGAAGACCATGTTGGCTTTTTGTTTCAATTTTACAAGTATTATTTTTAGACAAAGTGAAGTCAACTTCTCCGGCTCCCCCTTGAAAAAACAATCCTACGTGTCTATAATAAAATAGCTAATATACTTACATTCACGAAAGGGTAACACGTTACGAATACTGGGGTAATTGGAAAATTATAACAATACAAATGCTGCAGATATAGACTTAGGCCTATATTTATAGTCGTATCGCACGACGGCATATGCACTGTAATGTTCAATGCTATTGATATCCTTTAAATAAAAAGTAGATAAGAATTATATTGAAATATCTCTACTTTAAATAAAAAAAAAATCTTTGTTTACTTAATATCTTAATATTGGTCGTTTCCATTACACTACCGGCTGAGGTAACGTAGTATGTAAGTTGACTAAATGATCTATCAACCCATTGTGACGTCACTTTTGAGAATTAAGTGACGTCTGTCACTTTTGAGAAGTGACGTCTATATATGTATAAATCGGCCTCGTGCTCTGCCATGCATTTAGCTATATAGATTAATAAGAAATAGTAGCATTTTGTATTCGGCAAAATGTTTCATATAATGCAATTTCCATTGATTAAAAGTAATTGATATCAAAGTATTCCTCCCTAGTGTACATGTCGCTTAGTTACAGGGACGGAAGTAGGATGGCATGATTAATATAATACACAACACAAGGGAAGACATGTAAATATCGTATCGTGACATTGCCCCTTTAGATTGATGTTAGGAATTTTATCATTTAATGCGATGTTAGACGAGTATTTTCTTTTGTAATCAAAATATACGTAAACTTATGTAACAACACCTATATAACAACATCCATAAACATGACGTGTATTTCCATGCTGTAAAAACGCTAAAAATATGAACGTAAAATAAGAAATAAGTATGGTCCGCACAATTTCACCATCGTAATTTTTTGTATGTGAAATGCTTACACATAAATGTTTTATGTGTGAAAATTTTAAAGTGGTGATATTATGCGGACCTATTCAAATATCTTTAAAAGTGGTTAAATTTTATGAAATTTTCCGGAAATTTGTGTTCCGTACGTATTTTGGCTACGTCAATGTAGTAGAAATGTGACACATTTTCAAAGTTTCGTTTTATTTTTGAGACAAGTGTATCTCCGTCAGTATTTTGCAATGTAGAAGTTTGATTCAACATGTACTTCATTTTTGAATAATTCAGGGGGCCAAATACGATACCAAACGAACTTAGTTCTTTCCTCCCAAAGGAAATGGGGTTGAAAAAACGTTGAAATGCAGTTGGGTACTAAAACGCGTCTGAAGATTGATGAATTGATTGCATATTGTTTTACTGGAGCATTTTTCACTCACTTCTGAAGATGTACTAAAACAGAATAGTCATGTTTTTGTATAGGCTGTATGTACACTGTAAGAAAGATTGGGGTTTGTTAGAACCATTATAGTCATCGACTGTGTCAACATGTTTTATAGGCTATATGTACACTTTAAGGAAGATTAAAGTTCGTTCGAACCATGACCACTGGTACTTGAGAAGGATTAGAGTGGATTTAAATTGATACGAAATTTTCTATGCACAGAAATGATTGTCCCCTTTATACTGGTTTTCTTTAATCTTAGGTTGATATTTGTTTTATAGTAATGGGATATTCAATTGTAAAATTTTGATCTCTGTGCCAGTCGTCGAAAATATGTATCAATAATAAGATCAGACGTTTTGATAAGAGGCCCCAGTGTTATGAGCTTAGGTTGGCCGTAAGAACAGCTAAGGGGTCAAATACACAGCCGTGGGATTCATTTAATGATTCAATTAATACAGTGAAATTATTTTGTTGGAAACAGTTCCTTAGTGTTTGGTGACAGACAGCATAATGGGACCTTTTCTGAATTATCTTAAAAGCATCACTTACCGCCCTCAACAAGGACGATATTTTCATTTTGGTTAGTCTTCCATTCTAATAGTTTATGACTTGCAAAATGCTACATTTTTACGAATGTTTTGAGAGGTTGTCCTTGCTAGGGGAATATGTTGCGCAGGCGTCCTTTATGCTGTTTTTCTATATTGCTTGTATTGCTGAAAGGTGAAGATAACGAACAGTGATCAATCTCATAACTCCTATAAGTAATACAAAATAGATCGTTAGGAAAACACGGACCCCTGGAGACAGCAGAGGTGGAATCAGGTGCCTAGGAAGAGTAAGCATCCCCTGTCGGCCTGTCACACCCGCTGTGAGCCCTATATCCTGATCATATAAACGGAGTTATTCGTAGTCAAAATCAAGAACGGTCTAACAATCGGTATGAAACAGGTCAGACAACATTTAGACAACGATATATTGTATTGACGAACTAGATCGTTATAATGACCAGAGCATTTGCGAAATTCTGACTTTAATTGAGACTGTTGAAACCCCTGTACTATCACTTTCTTTGTCAGTAGTTTGCATCGATTTAAAAACTGACCATACGCAGAACAATCTCTTGCGTATCGAATCAGTTAAGAGATATAAACACCATATACAAGTGATAATGGAATATTGCTACATAAATATGGGAAGTTGACACTGGAGAAGCTGAAATCATCCCGTTTGTCATACAGTGGTGTTATCAGTTTGCCGCTGATGTCTAGTTTCAATAAAATATCTTAGTATGAACCAAAAGTGGACGACTCTATGGTGTCTTTTACTTCGACCTCACAGGGATATATCGAATGGACATATGAATGAAAGTTATCATTAAAAATAGACAAAACGTCGTCGATATATCTAAATGTTGAATTGAAGGCCATATCATGAGATTTTTTTTGCTGACGTAGAGGTTCTTCAATAAATTCTGCTTTATATCAATATAAAAACAGACCAAGAAACAAAGAAGCACAATCCATGCCCATAGGAATTCCGACACAGTGTTGGAACACCTGACCAACAAAGACCAAGGAGATATTGTCAGTGATGAACTCGTTTTTTTAAAATTTGAACTTCAGAGTTCTTGTGCATGGAATCAGGGTGTTGTTTAGCAAAGTACATTTTTTTGGATGACTGATCACTAGATATCAATATGTCCGTTTTCCATTTTTGTTGAAGAAGCAACTGTCTATGATGTCAAAATGTCTAGTCACAGCTGTTAATATTTTAGTAAGGAGCAAAGATAGGGGCTTGGTAGAACACTTACGGGATTCAGCAATGTGTCTTTGTTTGTAAGGCGTTTTATGTAGTTTTTGAATATAGTATAGGTTTGGTTGCTCTTATTCATTCTACCCATTGACTGGGATATTAAATGTGTCTAAAACTGAAACATGGTTTTGAAGAATTTGATCCTTTGAAAGGGCAGTTGGAATATAAATACGTTTACCAAAAGTGGAATTAATGCCAAGTCGTTTAAAATACAGTTGTAATAGTCAGTCTTACAAACAAAGACAATGTTGTTACAAGCTTTGTCATATGGAACCAAAACATGTTCCTCATACTGATAATGAATTGAATTTCAACTCCAAAGTTCCGGTCTTAATGGGTCATTATGTATTTTGATAAGGATTTGATGTAAATTATATGATGGAAAAAATTAAGGTTAATTGAAAATTAACATCCCAATACATTTATTTCAGCATTCTTGTTGTATAATCATGTAGGTTATCATATATGTTACGGTAGGAAATAAGATGACAGATATATAACCTATTTATTATTTGGTAATTCGAAAAACTTTTGGACAGTGATAAGTAAACCGAAAACAAAAGAAACAAACGGTAGTTAATTTAATTTTCTAACAATGGCCCCCTTAGTGTCAACATCCGAGGAAGTCATAAAATAGCTAGTTTATGGCTAATGGTTATTGTTTCTTGTCTGTCTGATAACGAGTTTCATTCTTTTTTAATTCCTTAAAGGACACAACGCATGTTTCTAAACTTTTTCATTTTTTCAGCAAAATAAACTCTTTTTAAGCCTAAAACTACTTAAAATGTGTTTTAAATGAAATATTTTGCGTAATTTTCGAGTGTGAAAGCGATGAAATTCAAATCTTGCGATATGCATATTTTCTTTTGCTAGTTTACGCGCCATTTTGTGTGACGTCATATGCGCCCTCGGGTTTGAAAACATCAATTAGCCATTTCATAAACAGATTAGATTTAATCGACAAAAAACCAATTGTCACGTTAACGGCTTGTAAATAATAATGCATTAAGATGTTTTGTGCCGTGCTCGCGTGTACTAGTTGTCGGTAGAAAGGATTTAGACTGAGTATTTTTCAATTTTTCGAAGGAAGGTACGAGAAAAATGACGTGGATAATTTTTTTGTTGGAGCAAGAACTTTACCTTAAAAAACACACCCAGTCACCTTTTCAAACATCGCTTGGACAGAGACCCTGATAAACTGCGAGAAAATGGATATATCGAAGCTATAAGCACTGGTAGGCCTATAGCATACATTCTGTTTTGCTCTTCAAATTCAATACAAACTCGGATCAACTGACCTTCACCTTGTAACAACATATATCGACGATACAATGTAACTTCTACCAACTGGTAGATTTACAACAACAAACAATAAAGATACAAAATAACTGAACTTTTAATTATACAAATAATAGAATATTGTATTTCCTAACTTTAAATTGAATTATAAAATTATTTCTTTATTGAACTCGTAGCATCTTGAGTGCGTCAGTAGGCTATAACGCCGTGCTCCCACTTCGTACTTCCTAAAGATCACAATTCAAAAATAGTAATAAGATTGCTTTATCAAAATAAAATAATGTGATTACCACTTTAAATTTGAATATTTTTATTGATTTGTGTGTGTGTTGTCTTTTTCTTTCTTTCCGAAATGCACGCGTGACAATAGCTTGGCATAGGGCCTAGTTGTCAACAATTTAACGTATCATAATTTGTCTAATCCAAAAATAAATAATGATTGCACTGTTTATTTTAGAAAAACAGCGCCAATTACATATGTATAAAGGAATAACATCCCCAAACAGTTTGTAGACAGCGACCCATATAAACATTATTTACTCACAATTTTGCCGATTTCATACACGCTTTACTCGCTATATTTGGGTATTTACATCGTTATATGTGTTCACTGGTGGCGAACACATCTAAAACTCGGACAATTTATCAACATCGATTTAAATGTTGCCCATGGTAAATTAATTAGGCCCCTAAAAGTTGAGTTTTTAATAATATCTCGCAGTACTTTCACAATCCGAAGGGCGCATGTGACGTCACTGTACCACGTGACTACCTACCTAATTAACTTGACTTTTTGAAATCGGGGCTTAGATTTAAGTCTGTATTGTGGTTAATTATCGCAAAATTTCGGCGAACGAACTATTAGAATTAATTACTATAAGCATAAAGAAGACAAAATGCATGTAATATTGTATACTTTGAAAACATGAGATATGTCCTTTAATGACACAAGCAAAAACACTGCAAATCAAGAATCTCCCATTCCAGTGTTTTTAACTTCTATAGATTCACAAATCACATTTAAGTCCCTGGGTCATAATTTTGACAATTGAACTTAAAGCTGACATGAATTAATAAATATAGTATAATTCTATATGTCCGCCATATTTCTCTGCTAATCCGCCATATTAGTTGGAATTTCTATTGTTATATGTATCGGGGTTCGCATGGTATATAAGGGGACGAGCTTTGCTACGCTTCACTTCACATCAGTGTCTTCGATTTACCTGTGCGGGTAGCTTCGACAGGTAACACGTACATCTCCGATACTAATTTATAGGACATCAAGAAATGAAATCACGTTTTGGAACACCACGCAGTGCTCAAAATTATAATAAACATATCATACAGTAGTAAATCATTCTAAATATATATATTTGGATAAATATATATAGAATGCCTTTACTTTACGTGAACGTGCGTACATTTGCAGTAAATATGTCAAAACTATACAAAAATGCGGAGACATATTTCATCTTTTATCTATTGATAAAATGGAATAAGCAAAGAGTATACAATCTATACCATTCACAATTACTTCAAGTAAAAGGCAAAGACATAAATACTACTGTACTTATAAAAATGGCATGTATGCTCGCCATGAAAACGCATCGAATGCGGACGACTATTTACCTGGGCCTACTCGTAATATCTGTAAAGGACCGCAGATGTACGTGTACACTTGTAGAAAATACTCTAAGTAGTAGTAAAACTCCCTTTATTTGCATAATCCATGAAACAAAACGATAAACTCCATTTGCATTCCAACAGTAAACAACATTGTCCATTGTACAGACTGCGACACACTTAGCCCGTGCCGATCAGCTATCTTCAATCAGGGGAAGTATCAGAGTATAATATTTACCCTGTATTGTGCATGAATCCTTATGATTTATTGGTCAAAGTATTGCAGATTTATAAATCAGGAAATCATTTAGGTACATAAATTTGCATATACAACACTGTACGAGTGTATGGGATGAGAGAGAGAGAGAGAGAGAGAGAGAGAGAGAGAGAGAGAGAGAGAGAGAGAGAGAGAGAGAGAGAGAGAGAGAGAGAGAGAGAGAGAGAACAACGAGAGAGATAATGACGAGAGAGAAAGAGAACCGATGATCTTGTAATAATCGTGCTCTTATTAAGACAAATGATATCGTTAATTCAATAAAAAGAGAACAGTACTAGTAACTCAATATTGCTCTCATTAATTGATAATACAGATTTATTTGATTCATTTAATTAAAGCACGCATTAATTAAAAATTAAACATATTTTTAAATAATGTCATTTTCAATTCATTTTATGCTAATTTGGCGCTCAATAGATCTTATATATCTATGCCATTTTGCGTTATTACATTCTGCGTCGAACTCGACGCAAATTGTACTAATGCAAAATGTAATAATCGAGTTTATCATATTATGCGTCGTTATCAAACATCAAGGGGGAGAGGACAAGAGTGTCTGTCACCCACCTTTAATAACAATATCCATTTTTTGTTAGTTTGTAATGCAAATAAAAGATACATTGAGTGACAACCCCTCCCCCACTTACCCCAGCTTGAAAGTTCTGATATAATAGTAGAAGACATACACCACCACCAATTAAGAAAATGAAGATATGAGGCACTCATAGTAGAGGACTCTAACCACCCCATCCGACCCCCAACGACTGAAGAAAATGAAGTGTAGGGGGGGGGAATTATAGAGGTAGTCAAAGTAAAAGACTCTTTAACCCTTCACCCCACATTAGGACTTTGAACATCGGACAAAACATCTTGGTTTGTTTGGGTGAATTGTTTTATTTTATTGCTGTTTTCGTTCATCTTTTTTAATTATTATTTTGAATGGCAAGAAATTTTGAAGAATCCAATTTTCCATTTTTTCCCCTGTTGTACCCCCCTCCCCCATGAAAAATGACGATACATGTCTGGTTATTACATGTACATTTTGTTTTGCAACACATGCATGTATACTAATTGTATGGTGCATGTAGAATTGCATCCTTTACCAAGTTTTCCTTCATTTACACAGTGTAAGGAATGGTAAACCAAAATCACAAAACAAAATGCATAAAGACCAAGATATTTTCAAGCGTAGGAACTTCATTCATGAATACATAAATACATGTATTCAGAAAAATCGCATGCATACATTACAGGACTATAGCATTTGTGTGTTTTAACGTTTCTGTAACATGCCATAATGATTACTTTGAGGCTTGAGTGTAATTTATTCATAAATATTTTCATTTCGTAGATCTGGCGCAATGGCCATACCGCTGTACGTAGAAATTTCAAATTCAAATGTATTCGATAAGATGTTAGTATGCATAAATCAGTAAAATTCGTGTTGAGCTTTTATTTGATATCATACAATGTCAATATACTGTAATGCATTAGTAGGATATGCAGAAGGCAAGAGTATAAACATTTTCTTTTTTTCATTATCAGTATCAATATCTATATGATCACGAAAAAACGTTATATAATTTATATCCGGATTCATTTATACCGATTTAGATATCAATAAAAACAAAGCTGCATAGTTTGGGAGAGGGGTTTCTAATGAGTCTGATGAAATTAAAAGAAGGAACCCAACATTTGCATTCAAACTAGATATACTTCAACATGAATTCATTTCTGCTCTGACTGAAAGCATGATTCTAAATTTGGGAACGAATCTCGCATACAAAATAATTAATAGGGGAACACATAAATTTGAGCTCCTTTGGAATTTAATGAAATGTAGATATGCACCTTTCTTTCAACACGAATTGATATGTTGTTTCAGGCACGAAAACAGGGGGTTGGGGTGGGCAGGAAGGCTGGTCTGCTTTCCCCACTTTTTTTTTTACAATTTACTTTTTTCCCGTTATTCTAACATACAAAGTCAGTATTTTCTACATGCACAGTTCAAATTAATTTTTTTTTTATGAATTTGTAATGAATTCAATTATAAGCATCAACTCCTGTAAGTTTCCAATATATTGTCAATCACAAAATTTTAAATAGCTGGAAATTTTTAATGCTTGAAAGCCTACATTTATATAAGTGATCAATTTTCTTTCCTTCTGTGAAATGATATATTATAAATCGAAGTAGGACGGTCTCTCTCTCTCTCTCTCTCTCTCTCTCTCTCTCTCAATGAATATGGACATACAGAGACCGTAAATAATTATGTGGTTCCAAAAGAGACAACAAAATTATATTTTCGTTTATAAATTTCCTTTCATATGTGTCTTTGTGTAATGAACTGTTTATTATGGATTGCAAATGTAGTACACGCATTTGCACACAGATGTATATTTTCGATCATTATTCCCTTATTTGTATATCCAAGTTTGTATATGATCATCGAGAAATTTTGAATTGTGCACGCAATATACTCAACCAGATATTAGATTCACCATTTCTATAAACTGCAAAACCTCGACCAGACAAGCATTCAATACAGGAAAATTTTTCGACTCTGACATCTCCCCTGATTGAAGACACACTGTTTGGCACGAGTGAAGTGTGTCGCAGTCTGTATAATGGAATGAGAACGTGTTGTAAAGTTCTAACGAGATAAAAATGGAGTTTATCATTTTGTTTCGTGGATTTATCAGAATAAAGAGAATCTAATATTTTCGGTAAGTGCACATCTCCGATACCTGTTGAATAGACGCCCGTATTTGATACTTTTTTGGCGATTATGCCTTGTGCATTGCATATTATGCATATGGCATGCACCTTTATTTTGCAAGAATTGATATAAATAATATATTTTATGCTCTTTGCCTATTCCATTCTATCAGTATGTAATTGACAAATGATTTATCCGCATTTATTTTATTAGAAAATGCAAATACTTGAATGCACTTACAAGTAAGCAAGAAAAGCTTCTTTTTTCTTTTTTTTTTGCATTTTTGTCTAACTTATCTAAACTTCCAGAATGTTGCATTAGTATACAATCAATATTTTGTAATTTTGAGCAAAGCATAATGTTTTAAAATGTTATTTTATTTGTTTCTCATTCCCTATATATTACTATCGGAGATGTGCACTGGTCGAGTCCACCTAGAAAAATCACTCAGGTGTGACAATCACATTTGGGGTATATACGGGTAGAGTAAATTAGGCTACCTGAAAGAAATATGGCGGATAAGATGAGAAAGGTGTACGTATTTATTAATTCATGTCAGCTTTAAATTTGAAAGATATACTAGTAATTCACCGCCGCGGTGGTCTAGAGGTAGAGCGTTTGCCCCGCAAGCGGAAGGCTGTGTTTCGAATCTCGACCCGGACAGACCTAAGTCGTTAAAACAGGTAGTGTCAGTTCCATCGCCAAACGCTCGGAATCAGGTTTGAAAGTCACGGGTCCTCGGAGATGACTTTAACAAAACAAAACAAAAAACCCTGCTGTTTGTTATTATACCTATGTCCTTTTTATGTATTTAATTATTCCTAGGGGTTGTTTTAAATTGTTTCATATGTTATTAGGGTAATCATATCATATCGCTATATATTAATAATATTTATGCATTTTAATTCTGACACTACGAATATTTTATTCACATGTATGTGCACATCGATTTTATATTATCTTTTCTTTCACAATTTGTAAAGCGATTTAGAGAACTAATGTTGATAGGGCGCTTTATAAATCTTTTAATTACAATTACAACAATGGATGCCCCGTGTTACAGTAGGTGTGGTACGGTAATTAACCGTCACTGCTCAATGGCGGTAATCGCCGAGCATAGGCCTAAATTTGAAGCACTTCACCGGTATTGGTGACGTCTCCATAGGAGTGCAATATTCTAAAGAGGGACGTTAAACAAGACACAATCTAACAATTAATTAATCATACTAGTATTGTTGTGCTTTATATGAACTTCACTTGATTAAGAGGCACTTTTAGAAACGTCTTTACACCGTTTGCAATTGTTTACTGTTTCTTATTTCAATCCCCAAATTCTGAATCAGTATTTCCACTTCTTCCCTGGATAATTTCGCTCCATTCTACAAGGTGGGCATCTTGAATGCTTTGGTGTGAACCAATTCGTAAAACCCAATTCACTTAATATCAAATTATCGATTCTGTAGAAGAAATGTTTCGGATAAAGCCATATTGTATTGACAACTTTCCTCTCTTTTTGCAATATACAAATATTTGAATTTTTAAAATTTACAATTTGAATCTAAATTTCATTATTTGTGATGCTGAACATTAACTTTCAAAGTGGACATAAGCAATGTCTTCTCCAACATAGCACTGATTTTGGAATCTTGATCTTTTTCATATGTTGCAGTTATCAATGGGATTTCTACATGTATTGACACCCTACTCTGGGGCCGAAATTTTCAAAATATGAAAAAATCATTTGGAAATAACGAACTCATTGATTGATTGATTGAATATTTTTTAACGTGTCTGTCGCAGGATGGTCGCCAGGCATTAAACTAGCAAGACGAGTTTTTACTGTTTATACTGTTTTAATACATTCAAGTTATACACATATGTTCATCATCCTTTTCTGTACTTCAAAAAGGAGTCAAATGAAGAAGGGATCTGTAACAAAAAATTTGTAAAAACAATTTAGATACAGATATACTGTTACAATACACATACAACACTAACTTTGCTCCACTTTACTTTACACAGACTACATTTTGCTGCAGGCACATTTTACACATTGCATTTTACTGCATACTTCACTATACTATACTATATTTAATAGCATTTTACTGCATATGCACATTACACACTGTATTTTATTGCATATACACTTGACATGCTGCATTTTGCTGCATATACACTATACGTTACTAAATAGCATTTTACTCCGTACTCTGGGCGTTTCTCTATACTCTGGCATGAGCAGTACATCGTACATTTACGTTTAGGTAAATACGTATACATTTGAAACAAGATAGCATATGAATGTATTATATACTCACAAGAACTATCACACTAAATTCTAATATAAACTGTAAAGAACTTTGCACGTTGGCCATTATAGGAATAAATGTGGAATAAAATATTGAAGTAATGAGTAAACTTACATCAGAAGTAGTGGACTCTGGTCACAAGGTATCAAAACTTGATAACTATTCCTAGATGAAATTCATGAACATCAATGTGGATAAACACGTCCACACCCGGCAATTGCTAAACTCAAACTAACTGCACGGAATTTAAATGTAGAAGAATATCTGGTGAACGATTCGCATAATATGGAAACACATTGAGGTATTTGACTATTGAAAAGGATGAAGATTTTAACATCTATGGAGCTATAATCGGGAAATATATACATTAATTGTGACAGTCTCTCTCTTGAGAATCTTTCACTCATATGTAAACGACACAATTGTCGGTGAAGGGGCTGCACAATTTAATCTTATGTTTGACGCTTTCAGCCTTTAAGCAAGAGGATATCTTTTTTGTGCCACATCTGCTATGACAAGGGGCCTCCGTTTTTGCGGTCTCATCCGAAGGACGGCCTTATTTAGTCGCCTTTTACGACAAACACGGGATATTGAAGACCTATTCTAACCCAGATCCGCGCGACAAATATCAAATTAAAAATGCGCAAACTCTATATACATCATGGTACAGTGTTACCTCGATATGCTAAATATTATTCCCAACTTTTGTTTTAGGATATATTTTGGCAATAATGAAAGGTGAAGATAACGAACAGTGATCAATCTCATAGCTCCTATAATTAATACAAAATATATAGTTGGGCAAACACGTACTCCTGGACACATCAGAGGTGGGATCATGTGCTTAGGAGGAGTAAGCATCCCCTCACGACAGGTCATACCCGCCATAAGCCCTATATCCTGATCAGGTAAACGGAGTTATCCGTAGTAAAAATCAGTGTGTCATGAACGGCTTAACAATTCATATGAAACATGTCAGGCAGCATTTGATCAAATGATTGGTTGTACTGACGAACTAGATCGTTATAATAACCATAGAATTTCCGAAATTTTAACTTTTAGCTTGCTTCGATTAAAAAAAAAAACCTGACTATACGCAGAAATAGCTCATGCGTATCGAATGAGTTGAGAGAATATTGCTACATAAATATGGAGCAGCTGAAATCATCCCGTTTGTCATACAGTTGTGCTGTCAGTTTGAAATATGAAACATGTCTAATGTCTAATTCACCGTTATAGACAATTCACTGAGGAGTCGAAATAAATTGAATTCTGTAAATTTATGTGGGCACCATTCTGTATAACCATTTAGATAATCTTGAGTTTAATTCAATAATGATCTGTGATTAATCTGACCACCTGATTCAGACTCTCACACTTCAACGGACTGCTCTCAAAGTACAGGTGTGATTAGGGATGAGTGTTTGTAAATTGGGATTATCATGAAATTTAAACTCCATGAAATCTGACCATTTTAGCAAATCACTGGCTTATTGTATTATACGGGGTTGGCATTATGACAGGGGTGTTAACATGGGGAGAAATATGTTCTGTTGAACGAATATGGATAAGCGTTGTGTATAAACTAAAACCAAGTCTGGTCCAAGAGGTTTTTCTGAATCCATCCTTTGGTGTTATAGCATTTTAACCCTCTGTATCCAGGATATAACTGAGAATTTCGGTTCTAATCACAGCAGATTTGTACCTTTTGGTCACCAAGTTCATGGATGAACTGCAAAGAAAGTGAAAGTATGGCATTGCTCTCCAGGATTCGATGGAAATGGGTACATTGATCGATTACGGTTTTACACTGTTTTGGTAATAGATATATTTTTGTAGGTTGATATACAAAGTTGTGAAATGATAATGTATTATGTTCATCGTCTTCTATTATAAGTCAATGTTTTCTTTACACTAACTCTTATTTGCAGGAGAGACATTTTCGCGAGGTTGCGGGAACCCCATAATCGCAAATATTTCTTGACGTGAACTAGTTCTTTAATCCTCTTTTGTTTTTGTTTAAGATAATTTCTTAGCAAAAATTAGTCACCGCGAATCTGTTTATTACTGGTAAATCATGAAATAAAATCGTTAAGAATAGGATTGGTTTATAATATTTATTTGGAAAAAAAATTCTTTCGATTTTTTTTTCACTTCACAAATGTTAGTATTTACTTCATAATTATGATAATCAAGATTTGCTTTTCTTATATTTTAGATCATATTTTTGACAT
Organism: Ostrea edulis; assembly: GCF_947568905.1. Taxonomy (NCBI): domain Eukaryota; kingdom Metazoa; phylum Mollusca; class Bivalvia; order Ostreida; family Ostreidae; genus Ostrea; species Ostrea edulis. Next base: position 8,551,085 of record NC_079172.1, on the reverse strand, counting down.
TCTAAGGTAGAATTTCTCTTGAATTAGCATTATATAGCCCCTCTTAGATATATTTTGAGAAATTCGCAGACATGTTATTTGGAATTGATAATGTTGAACGCAATAGTTTCGAACATAATTTGAGAAGGTACAATAGGAGTGAGCCTTACTAAAGGTGATCTTGTTGAATTAGAGCAGCCATATGAACATTTCATGAATGAGGATGTGTACAGCGCCACCTGTGTCAGGACATGAACACTCTCCATGATGCCAAGAGATTTAATCTACGTCATCCCAACTATTGAAGAACCAGCTCATGATACCTTAGCTGGTTTCTAAATCTAAAGCATAATATAGGCCTTGCAGTTTTTGCTAGGTAGTGGCCCCGCTCCGATCCGTTTCGCTAATATTCACATGAAAGATGAAAGTAACAAACCAGAATCCTTGACTAGCAAGATGAGGTCAATTTACTATAATACCGGTATATCTTTGATAATTAGATCCTTTTATTTTACAGGGCATGTTAACTGTTCAATTATGCAAAGATCACAGTGTTTTTCCAACCCGCGTTTGTGTTCAGCGTGAACATTTAGTCGCCTCTTACGACAAGCAAGGATTATTGATCACCTATTCTAATCCGGTTTCCCACTAGACATTTTTAAATGAATGCACTTGAAAGCAAATATAGATGCCACGAAAGAAATGTTCATTTCATTTTGTTGCAGACAAAATAGTGATAATGTAGTCGCCATGTTGTTATCCAAAGCTTAATCTAAATCTTCAAAGAAAGATAAATCGCATGAATCGAATACCTGACAGTTAAGCGCTTTGTTCCTTTCTTTCCCTAAAGCAAACTTTTATTTTTGAGAATTACTTAGTAATCTAATTACTAAACATATTTTGGTACAATTACTTGCAGATATTGTTTGCAGAAGAGAATGCGTTGCATTCATGTTTATTCATTTTCATACTTAAAGACCCAACTTTAAGTTAACACCCCCCAAATTGTTAGTCGTCTGTCAATCAAACATTTAACAATAGATCTCTGGTGGAGTGACGTAAGGGTTAATGTACTCGTATCGCTCCATTGCTTTTAAGGAATGGAGTGATACGAGTACATTGACCCACTTAAAATCCACTTTTGCTGGGCCCCTTGCTACTAAACTTTGTGCATTTTAATCATGTCTTACGTTTTTTATTCTTTTGTTGCATGCATTTATATCTAGTTGTATAAGGGTTGACCTACTTTCCGAACACTTCATTCCTGAAAAATAATGGAGTTTTCGAACAAAAGAATGACGTCATAGGTGGATTTTAAATCTACAGAAACGGTGATCTAGAGCTACCCCAGAGAGGTGGTTTGATAACAATAACAGGCAGTACCTACAGGTATTATCTGGATGTTGAGGAAGCCCTGTATTTTAAAGTTTTGGTAGCATTGACCTGTCCACAACTGCTCTTTTCTGGTAATTCAATTGTTTTTAAAAAGACCTCCGAACAATACAATTTTAATATAAGTGTAATGCCCCCCTCCTCTATATAAATGTATTATAAATTACACAATCAGAAATCAAACAACCATTTGCCTATTAATTTTTAAAATTTGTAAGTTATTAAAATAATTTATATCATCAATTTATGATAATTCTATATTTATAAAAGAAATTATTCATTGAGCCAATGACTGAGAGTAAAAGAGGAAAAGAGGGGGTGGTGTAGACTGTCTGTCGTCTAGCCATAGGGATACAACCATTATACAAACACTATGACCACAGAAACACTGCAGACGGTCCTGAGACCCTTCCTGTGTACATCAAAAGTATACACAGCACCCTGGTCTCTTGGTCAGGTAAATTCCAGGTAAATAACAATGACCATAGATGAGCTCCACATCCAGTGATCCATAAAGAAACCGTACGGTATTTTATGTGAGTCTTAAAATTCCATCGAACAAACTTTGATCCAGTATGAATACAGTCAGATTACAAATTCGGTGTATGAGGAACAGTCGTTTAATTGATAGTGGAAGAGGTCGTGAACTCTACCAAGTTGTGCATGGAAAGAAATCTGGTTTGTAATATGATTTGTAGAATAGTTTCATCTCAATATTTTCCCTTTGATGGTCATTGACCATTATGAGTAAAATAAACAGGATGAGGCACTCTCATTAAAATAAGACAATTGAAATTCAATGAATAGTACAAACAAGAGAAGTCTCACAATTTAAGTATGTTGGGTCATTGACCTGTATGGGCCAAGTAAACACGATGATACACTCAAATTCAGCTAAGATATACTAAAACTCAACAAATGGTTTCATGGAAAATAGCATCACAAAACAAAAGAAGTTTGACAATACCAGTTTATTATACCTCAAATAAAGAATCACTAGTAAAATAGAATCTGATTGACCGAGAAAGTTAGATGACCGTCGTGTTTGCCCTGCAACGAAACGTCGTGTTCCACTCCTTCGGATATCTCTTGTTTCACTTTCGTTTCCAGTTAAATGAAGAAAGCGGAGTGTTCCGAATGACACAGACGACAACAAACATAAATTTAACGTCAAGACGTCAAGTTAGACGAAGTTTAATGTGAAGCCACAATAAGTCCGAGTCCTTGTACATACATAGTTCATAAGGTACAAAATATGCGGGTCTCTGATACACCATGGTTTGGTTGATACAAAAACAAACAAGTAAATCAGCATTCAAGGAGAATGGAAATACAAAATCTAGCTATCATATCACTGTATTTTGTTGTTTGTACCTTCTAATACGTTGACGGCGCGGTGTTACTGTTAGGGCAAACTCGGCTCTTTACGATCTATAGATGAGTGGGCTCTAATGTAAAACTTATACGGTACCAATTTTGATGCACCAGATGCGCATTTCGACAAATAATGCCTCATCAGTGCTGTTCAAGCCGAATTTTTATAAATTCGAAAAAACAATCAACTTGTAAGAGCTAAAAGGAAAACTAGAGTGCCATAAAATGGAGCCAAATTCGTACAAGGATAAGAGCTATGCATGAGGGAGATAATCCTTAATTTTGAAATGAATTTCTGATATTTTCGCAGCAATTGAATATATATCCGTATTTTCAAGCTAGTAACGAAGTACTTAGCTACTGGGCTGTATTGATCCTCGGGGACTAATAGTCCACCAGCAGAGGCCTCGACCTATGGGTCATAATGTAAAACTTATACAACTCAACACCTGAATATAGACTGAACTCTATGATTATGGATGTTGCCTACCACAGGCTCTATGAACCAGCACGGTCCATGGATGATATTCCTTCCAAATCATGCCGCCAATTTCTTAAGCTCAAATTTACAAACAAATGAATAGATGCCGTCAACATAAGCAACATTCTTCGTCATGAAAGGGTTCAGTCGTGTATTCCAACTTATTTCAAGTTCAAGTCTACACCCTGTATTTTCTATGGCTATACTTTTACTATTGCATCCAAACTTTTTAATTATAAACAAATTTTACAGTGCTTAGATATAGACCATCTTATATGTAATCCACCAACATGTTCTTGATCTTCATCTTCTTTCAACTACAGTCCAGCTGGACATGTCATTACTGGTGATGTTGATATAGTTGAAAATGAAGACCTCAAATCACTTATTCTTAAAGGTCCTAAATACAGAGAACCTCGGTCTTTTAATTGGCGACAGAACTTCATCTCTATTATGAGTTCTGTCGAAGATTATGCCAGACGATGGGCTAAATATGAAAAAGAAGAACTTGATACATTGTCAGAATGGGTTAAAAGCATAAGAGGGATATCAAAAATCCCGCTTTAGACACATGAAAACAAAAGTACGTACCATCTATCCGTCTGTGTTTAGTAAACCAGAAGTGATAAAAGAATTAGATAGGTTACATGAGGAATATGTTTTGGTTCCAGCTGACAAAGCTAGTAACAACATTGTTTTTGTTTGTAAGGCTCATTATTACAACTGTGTTTTAAACGAACTTGGCATTAATTCCACTTTTGGTAATCATACTTATACTCCAACTGCCCTTTCAAAAGATGAAATTCTTCAAAACCATGATTCAGTTTTAGACACATTTAATATCCCAGTCAATGGGTCAAATGAATATGAGTTACCGTACCTATACTGGATTCCTAAACTACATAAAAACCCTTACAAACAAGGTACATTGCTGGATCCAGTAAGTGCTCTACCAAGCCCATATCTTTGCTCCTCACGAAAATGTTAACAGCTGTGAAGGAGAAACTTCAAACTTACTGTGCGACTACATATGCCAGAAGTGGTGTTAATCAAATGTGGATTCTGAAAACTTCTAAAGAACTTTTAGTAAACTTGAAATCACAGAATTTTTCCCAAATCAATAGCATTAGAACCTATGACTTTTCAACACTATACACGACCATTCCTCACGATAAATTAAAGACTAGACTTTTTGACATCATAGACAGTTGCTTCTTCAACAAAAACGGAAAACGGAAACATTCGTATCTAGTGATCAGTCATTCAAAAACTTACTTTGTTAAACACCACTCTGATTCCACGCACAAGTACTCTGAAGTTGAAATAAAAAATATGGTAGAGTTCCTCATTGACAATATCTTCGTGGTCTTCGGTGATCAGGTCTTCCAACAGTCTGTTGGAATTCCCATGGGCACGAATTGTGCTCCTTTGTTAGCTGATCTGTTTTCATATTCACATGAAGCAGAATTTATTCAAAAACTTCTACGTGAGAAGAAAAAATCTCTCGCTGTGACCTTCAATTCGACTTTTAGATATATCGATGACGTTTTGTCTATTAACAATGATAGCTTTCATTCACATGTCGATTTGATATATCCGGGTGAGCTCGAAATAAAGGACACCACAGAGTCGTCCACTTCTGCTTCATACTTAGATATTTTATTGAAAGTAGACATTAACGACAAACTGACAACTCAACTGTATGACAAACGGGATGATTTCAGCTTCTCCATCGTCAACTTCCCATATTTCTATAGCAATATTGCATTATCACCTGCATATGGTGTTTATATATCTCAACTGATTCGATATGCAAGAGCTTGTTCTGGATATAGTCAGTTTTTAAATCGAGGTAAGCTACTGACAAACAAGTTAACGGTACGGGGATTTCAACAGTCTCGATTGAAGTCAGATTTCGCAAATTCTATGGTCGTTATCACGATCTAGTTCGTCAATACAACCTCGCATTGGGTCAAATGCTGTCTGACGTGTTTCATACCGATTGTTAAGCCGTTCTTGGCACACTGATTTTGACTGCGGATAACTCCGTTTACCTGATCAGGATATAGGGCTCACGGCGGGTGTGACCGGTCAACAGGGGGTGCTTACTCCTCCTAGGCACCTGATTCCACCTCTGGTGTGTCCAGGGGTCCGTGTTTGCCCAACTATCTATTTTGTATTGCTTGTAGGAGTTATGAGATTGATCACTGTTCGTTATCTTCACCTTGCATATAATAGTTTTACAACCTTCATGTAACTTCATAACCTATTGAGAATATTACATTGGCAGATTAAATTAAAAAACAATACTTCAATTTCAGATATAAACGTTATATTTGTTCGGAATAGTAATAATTCCCCCCTCCGTGATCGGGATCACAGGCCCCGCGGGGTTTTCTTGAGGTGTGCACGGGGAACACACGTGTTTCCGTTTCATCGAAAACAACACAGCTTCACTGTCAGAGCGAAGGCTTGTATTTTACATCTTTAAAACGACCTGATGTCAGAAGAAGATGCCCTGGAATTTCTGTTGCAGGATGACCCAAACGATCATGCATTCAGTATAAGCATGTACATGTAAGTTGATGTAGCCACATAGTCCGACTAGAAAAAAAAATTGTAGTTTTGTTATGTTATGAAAAATTCACGATTGATCAACGCGATTTGATGTCATAATCTGTCGTTTCATGAAAGAAAATCTTTATATTGTATGATATCTAAACCAAGTGAATAACACCCAATTGTTTATCAAGAGCTGACATCATTTAATCTGTCCTGGTCCGGCATTAATCCGTCTGATTAACACCCCCTGTTTTCCGAATTTTCTCCTTACCTGACGCGCGATTGTAAGAAGTGGGTGGATTTAGTGTACAATGAGAAGGGGGGTGGTGTGGTTTTAATCAGACTGGGCATCCATGGCCGCTGGTGAGAGGGCTATTTTCCATGTTTATTAAAAATTATCTTTCTATGAAAAGAAAACACAATCTGTTAGGAAAACACATATTACGTCATTGTAATGATATAATTTATTATCATAATTTGAATTATTTTCTTCATATTGTAACAGAAATATAAACGAAATGTGTGTTTGGGCCGAAATGGGGGGTGGGGTTACGTAACATCAAAGTCTGATTATGACAGGCTAATGAAAAATCATATAGATTTCTCTTTTATCCAAATGCATGTATTTTATATACACTGATTAGCTTATGACCATAAATTACATGTGATCCATACATGCTGGTACTGGTATGCTATGAGCTATGATGTTGCCTAGAAATTCTCTTAATTTCGATTAAATCCACACCCCATCAGAGTACCATGCAAGGGAATTTAGACACTGTGTACCATGAAGAACCAGTTCAATTCTACTTTTATATCTGGGGTCACATACATGTACTTTCCCTCAGAGTTGCAGTATTTTCGCTGGACCCTGTAGGTTTTAACCTGAATTTCTTCAGTACTCTCCCCCCTCCCAATGTATATGCTTAGTAGGCATAATGCTGACACCTACATCATGCATATTTTTTTCTCATTACGCACTCTGCTACACTTGCAATGTATAATAAAATATTCCATTCATTTCTAACACATGTACGTATGTAATCCCCTACCAAATGTCACTTCAAATACAGGACATCTCTATCTTTAAATAAATTTGAGCTGTACTTAAGTGCGAAACTGTCCCTTGCTACCATGAAACTTATATTTTGCTTTAAAACATAAACCAACAAATCTTAATTGTAATTTCTTTTCATCTTTGAAAAGGGTATTGACATCCCAATATTTAGTGGGAAGTTCCCAGGTATCGTCCGCTAGTGACAGTCTGCTGGCAAATCCAGGCATGCGATGGAAGGATACTGATGTGAAGGACACAGGGACACCTGATCCAAGAACTGTGGCATTTCATTCAGAGTGACAACCTGACATTCAATTGGTATGACTCTTTGAGGTTAAATATAGGGTTAAATCTGTATACATTTGGTTAACAATAAATAATGATAAATAAATCCAGATAATACATTCACAAATGGAATCATGGCATCATGATACACTGAAATGTGTGTTTTACTGTTTATTTACTGCATTTCTAGGTATCACATACATACAAAAAGATGCAAAACATGGAAAATCATTATTCTGTTTCTAATTATAAGGTATGACAAGTTTTCTAAATGCTGACAAAAAAGGTATGGTGGCCAATACTGATTTTATTTGCAATTTCCTTTCAGATATAGTACCCGATTATTCAGAGAACTGCAGATTTTAGGAGGCCGTTTTTTGACAGAAGATTTGGTTTACTCCATCTGTATTGCCACCAACCATTATGCTGAGATGGTCATATCTAGGGGGAAGGATTGTCATTATGCTTCCCAAGGAAGTTCGCATCCTCTCACTGAAGAGGAATTGTACAGGTATTACTAGTTTTAAAGTACCGATATTGTGACAGTGATTTTCAGTTTAAAACGAATAATAAAATGCATAATAAAAAGACTATCTTTACCAAAATTATTAATCTTGTGCGTCTAACACATTTATTAGATGTGTACTACAATTACCTCTGATAAAATTTCATAAGTAATTAATGCATACTTGTAATTTTTAGAGGGCCTTGACTATAGAAAACATTTACAGAGCCAATTGAGCATTCAAAAGCTCTGACAATACATTAGTATTTAGGGCTAAGTATTAAGAATTTTTTTTTCCAGATTTGTGTGCATTATCTTATACATGTTTGCTGTGAAGTTCCAGTCGATAGACAGATATTGGTCAATGCATGCCCCTATTGGAACAACCCCATACAGTGTATCAGGAATGATGTCTAGAAATACGTTTTAAGAGGTTGAATAAAAGAACATTTTTGCTAAACATGATGCAAGTACATTTAAATCTAGTGATTGAAAGTAAGTACTTGAACATTCGTATATGTTGAACTTGCAGAGGAAAAACGGGTAGTACTTTTTGGTAACATTTGATAAGGTGCTGTAACTGCTGTTGCTTAGCAACCAAATATATTTGAATGCAAAAAATTAAACTAATTTAGATTAACAATAAAGATCTGTGTTTTAATGTTGCAATATATATTCTATTTAGTGGAACATAATGGTAAAACGTCATATTATTAGAAAATGATGGATATGTACAATGTGTATAAAGTACAAAGTTTCCATTTTATGACCTTTGATCTTAATTCTCTTCATCATAGTTTTTGTTAAAAACCTTTTAAAATGAATACGATTGATTTAAAGATTATATTTTTAAAATAATGTGACATTTACTAATCATGATTCAATGTAATTGTGTTTAAATTGTGTCAAATGTATGTAGAAAGGCAAATTATGGTCAAAATTGTACTACGAGTGTTGTTATTTAGCAACCAAATATATTTGTTTGTCAATAAAATTGATTAATTTGATTGTGATGCGTTTGTAGTATTTTCAAAGGCACATCAGTTCATACATTTAGAATTTCCTATTTTTGACTCTAATCTAGTGAGAGGAGTCGTAATATATATAATTCAGAGAAAACAAATTGCAAAAATGTGCACATATATGACCTTTGACCCCGTATATATCTTTGAGGTCATGGGATACCTTGACAAACTTTGTAAGAAATTATTCCCTGTCCAATTCCTAACAACATTATATGTCATATGCCTATGCCAAATCGTGATACATGCAGATTTTATTCGATGTAAAAATATTGTCATTTAGTCTTTAAAAACCTCTAAAATGTGCCGGTAGAGAAAGGGTTAAGATTGACCAAGTCAATGAGTCAATAAAGGGTAAAGGTTAAGATGGTATTGATACTATTAATCTTTTTATACCTGTTGTAGTATTGTAATATGTGTGTTCAGTGAAAATGCACTCTTTACATAACAATGACGTATAATAGGTTTTCAAGATATCTTATATTTGTATAATGTTATGTGTTTTGCATTTACATGAATTATTACAGGGGAATCAAATAAAGTATTATTCTATGGTTTTCATATTTTATAATGAACCCGTTTACCTAAGGCCTGAACAGCTCGCACCGAACCTGTTTTAAGGGATGTATATTTTCTACATACCTTCTTTTCCACCTTATTGTCGGTATCAGTCCAAGTTCCACCAAACTGGTCCATGTTTCGGTTCTTTACTCCAAGGGTTTATTCAGTGCGCCTTTGCAATGCTCTTATCTTTAGGACGTGTTCAATTCATTGTCATCTCCTCTACAAAGTACTACACCACTTCATTTCTTGTAGGGGCAGATTATATACCTGATAACTATTTTGTGAAAGATTAAAAAGGTGACGATAACGGATAGGGATCAATCCTTTACATCCTATAAAGAGTACAAAATCAAGAACAGGACAAATGCAGGCCCCTGAAAGAAAAACAGATGTTGGATCAGGCGGTTAGAAGGAATATGCATCCTCTGTTAATAAATCAGAACGTGTTTGCCTGTGGTTATTTCACTTCTTTGTCCATGGAGACATCTCATTCCGTAATGTTGATAATCATTCAACTTCACATTGTTTAATTAGACCTTTAAATTACTTTACTGTGTGTGATAATTTCCTTATTTAGAATGTTATGTCAGGGTTTTTTCTGACCGTTTTATGAAAAGCTCCAGTTCTGTTTTAGAACTACTTTTGGACCCGTAAATGACCTATGTGGATGGTATCAATTACAGGTACAAGACTTTTGTTATTAAGGTTGATATACTTCTGTTTTTCTGTTCCTTTCAGCTGTGCAAAAAGGATGCTTAAATCTTTCTAGGCACCTGACCCTAATTCAGGTGTGTTCAAGGGTCGTTTACCGTACTTTTATAAGTTAGTTTAAATTCGTTTTCTTTATAGGAATTATAAGATTGATCTTTACAAGAAATATGAAATTGATCACTGTTTGCGATCTTCACTTTTTCCTTCGTCAGCAACAAGTTGTAAATGTTCTCCAAGCAACACTTTTGTGCTTCATCACTGGTCAGCGTCTTTGGGGATTAGCTGGGGGAGAGTGTGGGTTAAGTCGTACTACTCTAACTGGATCAATGTCCAGGATGGACGGCTGCGGATCAGTAGGTTTTTTAGACAACCTTGCATACGTTTGTCGATTGGTGTAGTATACTGAAGTCTTCAATCGACATGCAATTTAGAATGTCTTTGAAACACCCTGGGGCAGTCCACTCAGAGTCTCTTAACATGTAATAGTAATTGACCTTATGACATACGATATCGCAATATGCCGCCACTGTACACACCTCAGTGTTTGGAGTTTGTTTCAAAGATTGATGGATGTGGTTGGCTTTGACAATCAACGTTTGCGAAGACTGGTGATGATTTGCAAACATTATTTAACCTTTTTGCCAAGCTAAGAAATGAAAGGTCAGGTAATGCAAAAGCATTGCCGGTGTATTTCTAGAAAATTTGAATGCATAAATACTTCCCAGTTCATCAAACACCTCTCTTAGACTTTATTTATTTAAATATTGATATTGGTATGTGCTGTGCGTTTTCGTTCTTTGTCTTTATGGTGGAAAAATCGTACTCTACATAATGGTCCGATGATGAGTGTTGGTAGCTATTTAACTACATAATGGCCCGATGATGAGTGTTAGTAGCTAATTAACTACATACTGGCCCGGGTGATTAGCGTTGGTAGCTATTTAAAGTTGTTTGCTTACAGTAGTCCACTCTGTGTACGAACCTCAGCTGCATTTCGTCAAATACGTTTAACTCGTGTCAGAAATATCTGTCATCACTTTTTTTGAAATTTCCCCGATGGAATTTCTGGGATACCTTTAATGATCAGACTATTTGCAGCATTCCTGAGTCTGTTCTGTGTATAATTCTTCCCTACCCTTGCCATGTACGAATTTGACAACGATGAGTTTGTGTTTATTCACCTTTTGTTTCTCCATTCTGTGCACTCTGTGAAAACATATCTCTAGGTTGTACTGGGGCCAATGATTCACTTTTTTGTTCTAATGATCCAACAACTCCATTAAGTACTATTTTGGAAAGACGGCTACTTGAAGGGTTCGTAGTGTGTATATATGTTTTTGTATAGCTTGATCAAGTATTATTCACTGGTTAAGTCAGTGAGTCAAAGCGTTGGGATGTCAATTTATATGAGTAAGTAAGCAAGTAAGTAAGTAATTTTTATTTAAAGTCGGAACTATATACAGGTAACAATAAACATGAACTAAGAGCTCTTTAACCGACTATATAGCATAAAAAACACAAAGCACTAATGGTATATAATTGTATGCATAGACATAAAAACAGAACTTTGAAATAAAACAGGACGCATACATGTATACAGACATCACAAGTCATGCATATATATACACAGGGACTAGCTATATTAATATAGATTTTGAATTCAAATCCCCCTGTGTAAGTCACTAATTCATTATTTTGTTTTAAACCAAAGACACAGACACACTTCAAGAATAGAATACGGGTGTCGCATAATTCACCCTTCGGCTATTTCGCGTTCCGACCGGAGCTTTAAATTAATAATTTAGGGTTTAAGATTCACTCTAATTTTCTTTCTGGTAAATGCTTCCATTTGTGAGTCGCGAACTTACCATTTTTCATTCCATCTCCCAACGAAAGGAAAAGAGGAGACTATGGTAATATTCAATTTCTTTCCTATATGACAAAACAGTATTTGAGATACTGAGTGCTAAGGTCTAGCATCTTGTTTTTAGATACCAATTTCTTATGGGTTATTTTACATATGCTGTAATGTAAATGGGATTTAGTAGCTGTTCGTGGTGTTTTTCAAATGTAATGAATGTCAACCATTCATTCGTTTGCTTCTATGCTTGACACTTGAGATAGTTTGAGAGTTCATATGCATTTACTTAATGCAAGGTGAAGATAACGAACAGCGATCAATCTCATAACTCCTATAATGTATGAAATATCCTTTGAAAAAAGAACTTCAAATGCGTAAAGGATGCGTGCATTATGCTACACCGTAGAAGGATATCTTTTAAAAGTTGAAAGTTTGAAAAAAGACCCCACAGAAAATTGTTCTGTTCATGTTCATGCAATGTTCCAATATCACCTGCATATGGTATTTATATTATCTACTGATTAATGTCATAGGAGCTTCCAATTTCTTTTAAAGTCACAATTTCGCAATTTACATGGTCGTTATGGACATCTAGGATATCCAGGATTCCGTGTTTGCCCAATTCTTTATTTTGTATTCCTTTTGGGAGTTATGAGCCTGATCACTGTTCTTCACCTTTTGAAATATCTGACTAAACCACTATGAATTGAACAACGGTTAATAAATCATAATAAGAAACATTAGACTACACAATGAGATTACTAACAATTTTCATAAGTATATGTATCAGTATTGGCATCGGAAAAAATACAAAACACTGAAAGTATCAGGTAGCTCATGTTTACCTCAAAACACGCAAATCTGATATGCCCAACTTTGTCCTTCTCTAATTTTGTATTTTGTATGGGAAATAAGAGGTTAATTATTTTTTCTTGTCTTAACTTGCTCATGAAGGGTGACGATAACGAACAGTGATCAGTCTCATAACTCCTATAACAATACAACATAGAGAGTTGGACAAACACGGACCCCTGGACACACCAGAGGTGGGATCAGGTGCCTAGGAGGAGTAAGCATCCCCTGTTGACCGGTCACACCCGCCGTGAGCCCCATATCTTGATCAGGTGAATAAAGTTGAAATTATTAAGTATATTGGAGATTGTACAATGCTTCGCTCCTGTATGGACAAGGAACACAGATATGAAAGATCCTTTAAGGAAGTTAGCTCCTGAGCGTTTGAGTACAACTGCGCAGGATGCTACAACTAAGTATTCACTAGTTCAATACTGATCCCATTGGTGCAAATATATTGCACATCTATTGCTGAACCGTATCCAGTTGAAATTTTTTGTGTCAATTCAAATTTTGAAAGGGTTTGACAGGGACTATATTTTGTGACGGAAGGATTCACTAATCAAAAGTTCTAATTCTGCATGGCATTACCGATTCTGTTTCATCCAATTTATCGTTTATTTGTATACCTCTATACGTGTATTTCAGTTTTATCATTAATGATACCGGTAGTTGAGACTTGGAACTAGTTCAAATATTGTAATTTATTAACTTGGCTGATATATTTTTCCAAACAGAACACCGATTCTTAATTAAAAAATTAAATAATTTACTCGAAATTTTGTATAAAAATTCAGTATTTTCGCCAATAATTTAAACAAAATGATCTCCAAACACCGCTTTTTTTAAGTTGCATTTTAAATTGGAAGACCAGACCTTGAAAATTATGTAAAATTTTAGAAATTGACATTACTTTAATATTTCCTTATAAACTCTCAATTTTGATCTCACGAAGTTTTTTGTATATCAAGTGCAAAAAGGTCATTATTTATTTCCTTTACTAGTATTAATTTCTTTTTTCATCTGTAGTGTTAGAAGACATGATTATGTAACTATTTTATGTAATGATCGATATGTGTTGTTTATGTTGTGTTGACACTAACAAAAAAATCAAATTTAATTGAATAAATTTTAAGTGCAAAAAGGTCATGTTTAGAACACTATAGCTCAATAACAAGCGTTGTGACCCCATTTTTATTTTCTTAATTCCCTAATTCTGCTTCAATGTAGAAATCAAACATACACTTCCCAAAAAAATTGACAGTACTCCAAATGTCAGGTGCGTACATCTTTAAAACATGTGTCATAATTCTAAAACTCTGAAAGCTTCACGATATTTTATTTCTAGAACGATGTTTGAGGAGTTCTATAGAAAAGTGACATAATAAACCTTTTAACTCACACAATATACTCTCTAGAACGTCACGTAAAGTTCTCTAATATATCAAAGTATGAATACACTGTCACATCCGCCGTAAGCCCTATATTTGTTAAAACCCTCCTAAATTAATATGGGAATTTGACAATGGAAAAGCTGGAACTAAGTACTCATTTTTATGACAAACTGGATGATTTCAGCTTCTCCATCGTGAACTTCTCAAATCTATGTAGCAATATGTCATGATCACCTGCATGAAAAGTGAAGATAACGAACAATAATCAATCTCATGACTCCTATAAGCAATACAAAATAGTGAATTGGGCAAACACGGACCCTGGGTATACCATAGGTGGGATCAGTCGCCTAGGATATGATGTTTATATCTCGCAACTTATTACACATATAAAAAAGCTTGTTCTGTGTATGATAATTGTTTTTTAATCGACGCAGGCTACTGATAAATAAGTTCATGGTGCTGGCGATTCAATGGGCTTGTCTAAAGTAAGCATTTCGTAAGTTCTGCGATGAGTATCTAGTTTGTCAATAAACCTCTAATTAGGTCAAATGCTGTCTGACGCGTTTCATACCGACTGTTAGGCCATTCTTGTGAGTGATTTTGACAACCCTTGATTACCCTGTTTTGATTACCCTGTTTACCTGATTAAGGTATAGGACTCACGGTAGTGGAAGTTCACTACTTACATCCCAACCTCGTTTTCTTTTTATGCACACACACACAAACACACACACACACACACACACACACACACACACACACACACACACACACACACACACACACACATATATATATATATATATATATATAAATCACTGAAGAACCAACAACATTCAGTTTCCAAAACTGTCGGATCTATATTAAATAGATACAATGGTCAGGGAAAATAATTATATAAAGCACTAGAATGATCAACGACATGAAAAATTGGAATTGTCAAATTTTTGGGACAACCTGTCCCTTCGTCAGAACGGGAAAGGATTACATTATGGAGAAAACTCAAATATAATAAACAATAAGCACTAAAGCTACACTACAAAACTAGCTAAACACTTTTCCAACGGATTACATGTTGCAGACTCTGTTATTAAAGACCAAAAAAAAAAAAAAAACACCGTACGGTTTCTCCACGGATCACTGAATGTGGGCGGAGCTTATCCATGGTCAATGTTATTTACCTGGCCAAGAGATCGACTGTTGTGTATATTTTTATGATATACATAGGAAACTTCTCAGGTTATCAAAAATTATGCTTAGTGTCTTGATTTGTGCATAAAAAAAATAATTAAAAGTTCTACCTACATGCATACCGCATTTCTATTTCCCGTAAACCTTCAAACTTAATCATATTTAAGTATTGCAGATAACAGGTTTAGCCCATTTCTAAACCTGTGCATTTTAAAACTTCTAATTAAACTGTTATATATCGAATATAAATAATTTCCTAAATATAATATTACCCGGCGTTTCCGGGCACTTCCTGGTGTCCCGGGAGTTCGCGGTGTCGTGGGTGTAGTAGGTAAAATATCCATGTTTCGAGAGAATGAATAAATCCAAGTAGATATGTGTACATGTACAACCAAATGAAGAATGATCAAGATACCCCTCAATAGGGGCCGTCTGTAGGGTTTCTGTGGCTGTAGTGTTTGTGTAATGGTGGTATCCCAAACAGAAGCTGACACGAAGTCTACACCCCCTCCTCTCTCTCTTTAGGGTTTGTGGACATAATGTTTGTGTAATGATGGTATCCCTAACAGTAGCTGACACATAGCTAATCTACCCCCCCCCCTTTCTCTTTCCCTTACTCTCAATCATTGACTAAATGAGTAATTATTGTCATACGTATGCAACACTATTGCCATGCCATATTATTTCATCTATCTTTATTATTGTTACAGTTTTACACATTTCTCTCTCTCTCTCTCTCTCTCTCTCTCTCTCTCTCTCTCTCTCTCTCTCTCTCTCTCTCTCTCTCTCTCTCTCTCTTTATAAGTATAAAACCGTGATAAATTATAATTAGCTCAATAACTCTCTCTCTCTCTATCTTTATAAATTTATATAAAGCCATAATATCTCAATAACCCCCCCTCTCTCTTTATAAATATAAAGCCGTGATAAATTATAAATAGAAATATTTCAATAACTTATTTATGCTTTTTTACTATTGTTTGATTTCTGATTGTGTAATTTATAATCCATGTGGTATCCCAAACAGAAGGATATTTTTTAATACTGTAACAGTTTTACACATGGGCAATATAACCATTACATGTTCATGTGCTGCACCAATAAAGAATTTTTATAAATATAAAGTCCTAATAAATCATTAATAGAAAATATTCCAATAACTTATGTTTTTTTTTTATCCTTATTGTTTGATTTCTGATTGTTTAATCTATAATACATGTATATAGATGAATAGAGAAAATATGATGATAAATTGCATTGTGTAGGGGACGTTAGCCATTAAAATATTGAGTAATTTATCATATATGCAAATAATGCGCGGATTGCCGCTAATTTTTCCTCAGAGAGACTTGCAGAAATTTTGGAGGTCATTCTCATTCGATGTGGCTGTAACATGTAATCTGCAGGAAAAGTGTTTAGCTAGTTTTGTAGTGTAGCTTTAGTGCTTATTATTTATTATATTAAATTTTGTGTTTTCTCCATAATGTAAACCTTTCCCGTCCTGACAAAGGGACAGGTTGTCCCGAAAATTTGACAATTCCAATTTTTCATGTCGTTGGTCATTCTAGTGCTTTATATATATATATATATATATATATATATATATATATATATATGTATATATATATGTGTGTGTGTGTTCTAGATTGCAGATCGTTATTGACTTGCAAACAGTCAACTGCGAACTGTGTTCCAAAATCAAATTGCCGTCAATTTGACATACAGTAGTTCGAAATATTTGTCAAATATGTGTGTACGAACAAACATTTATTATTCTATTCATTAATCATTTAGAAATTGCATTTGATTTGCATTACAATTAAGTTTTGCGTTTAAATACTAGTGTTATAAATCTTCAAAACATAGCACAGCATTAATGAAAGGTGAAGATAACGAACAGTAATCAACCTCATAACTCATATAAGCAATACAAAATAAATAGTTGGGCAAACACGGACCTCTGGACACACCGGAGGTGGGTTCAGGTGCCTAGGAGGAATAAGCATGCCTTGTCGACCGGTCACACACTCCCGTGAGCACTATATCCTGATGAGGTAAACGGAGTAATTCGGGGTCAAAATCAGTGTGCCAAGAATGGCCTAACAATCGGTATGAAACACGTCAGACAGCATTTCACCCAATGATAGGTTGTATGGACAAACTAGACCATTATAACGACCATAGGATTTGTGAAATGCTGACTTCAATCGAGACTGTTGAAACCCCTGTACCATCAACTTGTTTGTCAGCAGCTTGCCTCAATTTAAAAACTGACTATAGGCAGAGCAAGCTCCCGCGTATCGAATCAGTTGAGAGATATAACACAATATGCAGGTGATAATGGAATATGGAATATTGCTCCATAAAAATGGGATGTTGATGATGGAGTAGCTGAAATCATCCCGTTGTCATACAGTTGAGTTGTCAGTTAGGTTTAGTGGGCTAAAATGAATATGATATTAAAATGATGAAGAATGCATTTGTCCACAATGATATTAATAATAACTTCGCTATGTTTGTGTTGATTTATTCTTTGTGTTTTGTTATTTTATGTTTTGGTTGGGATGGGTTTTATCTCTGCTTTTGTGCCTTATTGACGGTCATTTGTAGGAAATCTTATAATCAAAATGGAAATGTTTAATTAAAATGCTAATGTATCCTTTCTCACATATACAAGGGTCAAACAACAAACCGCATTTGAATTGGTGTAACGTGAGTATTTTTGAAAAATCATTTGCAGCAGTTTCATGAATGAAATATTCTTTGCACGATTCTTGCATGGAGTACTAAGTTTTATAATACTTTTACTTCTACTTCAGATGTAGTTTATTTAGTAACTTACACGCTATGCATACACCAAAGATGATAGATCAAGGAATGTTTTTAACGCCCACTGAACCTAACTGTACCAATCATGAAAATGTTAGTAATGCCAATGTGTTTGTGTACTATGTATATCATGCCTCTAGTTACTGAGAGAAAAAATCGTTTCATACAGAATCTGCTGATCATGTTGAACAGAGAAACTCTTATAAACGTCTGTGGCCATGAAATACCCGTATCTCATGTTTGTTGTTAATTCTAGTCCTTGCCAAAGATGTAAAGCATTTCATGTACCAACCTCAACATAGTGATAAAAAATGTAGTTTTTACCAATGTATCTAAATTCAAACAATGGAGAGGCTGTAGACAAGATTTTATTTTTAGGCAGGAAAATGATTCAAATCACAAATTTAACGTTAAATCAAGAAAAGCTGTTTGTTGTATTGTCAATTTCGGATGACCAGGCGCCTCTGCTTCAGTATTAACCAGTGCCACAATTATACACTGACTAAAGTAAAACAAAATATTCGAATATCTTTTTTCATTGCTGCAATAATGAAAGGTGAAGATAATAAACAGTAATCAATCTCACAACTCCTGTAAGCAATACAAAATAGAAAATTTGACGAACATGGTCCCCTGGATATACATGTACCAGAGGTTGGATCAGGTGCCTAGGAGGAGTAAATATTCTAGTAATGTAGACCCTCTCCCATTGTTTTGGGAGTGATTAACTACCGCAACATTTCCGATCAGTGTAAATTTTTGCTGACTTTCTTTACGTAAATAAAATGATATTCCATGTTTCTTAGTAAATTTATTAATTTACAACCTGCACTTTACGATTTATGAGGCTCTATTCGACCGTTTTCAACAATTTCGATATATGCCAACTTCTCGATTCTTATTTGTACGCCATGTTTGGTGTATTGAAGTTTCAACTTCCGATTGTCAAGTTATTTGCACATGCCATATAAGCTAGCTGTAACCTAGATTGTTCTAGACCTCGAGTTACTTTTCGTAGAAAGATGACGTAATGGTTGCATAATTTTCTTTCAGGATTGCACTAGAAAATTCAATCCTGTTCTAAAAACACTGAATTCCTAATTATGAATGATAAATAGAAGCTCTGGTTAGACACTTTTTATGCATTTGGATTGTTTACGTTTACTGGAAACTACGATTTTGGAATGTGTAGATTCTGTTCGGATTTATTATTCAACTACCGTTAAGTTATCATTTTGCTATTGTTACAATTTTCTATCAATTATTAATAGTAAATAGATATTATCAATTGTTTAATTGCCTTTTGTTAGTAGATTCTACTGCACTATATTACGGCTTTTTTCTTACCCATAGCAGCATGATTTTCCTTTCTTTGTCAGAATGGCTCGAGTAACTACATTTTCACGCTACTTGTCAATGTTTAGGTTTTTAAGTAGATCCACCTACGAGATCTCGCGATAACAAGCATGACAGAGCAGACGAAGAATTTTTCATGCTGTACATTATATTTAATGAAAAACGCCTTTATTAGATATCCTCGAGTACAAAGTTTGTACTCTTGTTGGTGTAAACAATATTGGGGGCTAATACACGGAACTTATTATCGGTTTTTCTTAAAATTCGTTTGCATCATTAGGGAGATCCTATGGAATTGTAGCTCAATCCCGAAACCGTCAGAATACAAATAATCGGATAGGGCTACATTGTTGCAGCTAATTTCATCATCATTTCAATAATGAATTGATACCATCATTGTTAAAGAAATAAGAAAATCAGGTAATATGTACAAATTTACCACGACATCGTATAAACCTGTTTGGAAAAGGACAGAGGAGTTTTCTAGTATGTTGATATTTATAAGTATAGGTACAATAATTTATAGGTATCACTTTTATCAGCATTTATAATATACATTCTAAAATACTTACTCCTCTCGCAGCAACCCCAATGGCCGTATTTGTAATCACACTCATATCCATCGCAACAAGGTTTTGAGTTATGACATGTTTTAATTCCATAATGGCACCCACCACTGGGAATACCTAAAACCATAAACATATTTAACTAATACATTATTTCCTGTATAAGCAATGCATGGACTTGTATTGCTTTCATTTCAAGGTAACATAGAGAGCACACATAGTCTGGTTTGAATTTGGGGATAACAACTTAATGTATTGATAGTGTAATAAACGTTATAAAGACCTCGAAAGTTTTCGCCAAAATATTCAACAGTAATCATTTTGAAAATAATTATTCTTGTAAATTCAACTTGTGTTGTATAAAATGCGGACTAGTTGATCCTAGGACTAATTGATCAATCTAGAAAGCAACATGCATGTGCAACAATTTTAAGTGGTACACCCGTCATATAGTATATACAATTTAGTTGATTTAAACCAAAAGACATCGATCAGCGCATGTTAAAGAGTATTTTGTAAAATAGATTTTCTCCTTCGCCATGGAAATAAATAAAATTTGGAAATTTTCAGTGATTTGTTTTACAATATCAAGAGTTAGAATATAAAGTATAATAACTCACGAATTGAAATATGCCATTGTTGGAATAAATAAAAAAAATAAACCGGTAATCCCAGATAGATATATTTATCTTAACGGATGACAGGACAACCAGACAAACGAGGAGTGTCAGAACAGTACAACTAGTAGTTTTCCCATTTTGATTCTAGACGATGCAGATAACATCTGATCGACTAAATGTCTTTATCTACTATCTGAGTCCCTATATCCACCAATCAATGTGATTGAAAAGTTATTTTCTTGTCTAACTTTTATCAATTGTCAATCAAACAAGATACATTAAATACCATAGAAAAATGAATAACAATTAAGTTACCTAATAAGTATCCGTTATTAAGTTAGTTTTGAAGATAGTTTTCATCCCTTTATTTATATTTGCTGTCATTACTTTCGAATTCTTCAAATGAGGGAATAAAATGACATTTTACTACGGCATTGATTCTTCTTAAGACATAATTCCATATGATTCAATTGCAATTTCCCATACCCCATTGTAACATTGAATATTACAACTATAAACAACAAAATGTAATTCAACTTCATAAACCACATGTTTTATAACGACAAAAATGTACCATCCACATTCGGTGGATATCGTCTATCCTTAATATACAAATTACTCTAAAGCTCACGTGAACTTTCCTAATAAAATTTCGTTTCTTGTATGTCTGTAAAAATGTTCAAAATTTCGATTTCTTCAGAAGAACACTGTGCTCTTTTCAGTTGAAAGTTTAAATTTCTTTCCAAAGGAATAGGGCTGAAAAAACGTTGAAATGCAGTTGGGTACTAGAACCCGTCTGAAGACTGATGAATTGATTGCATATTGTTTAACTGGAGCATTTTTCACCCACTTCTGAAGATGTACTAAAACAGAATAGTCATGTTTTCGTATAGGCTGTATGTACACTGTAAGGAAGATTGGGGTTTGTTAGAACCATAATAGACATCGACTGTGACAATATGTTTTATAGGCTATACGCGGGTATGTTAAGGTAGGTCATGCTTCATTTATGCACGTATACTGCATACTTTTTAAAATCTGTCTTACACAGAGAGAAGGAGCTTCTAACTCTTAAAAACTGTTTTGGTTGTTTACATGAGAACATTTTCTATCATAACAACATGACAAACATGTGCTTCCATATGGCGTCTTTGCATGACTTTTATAAATAGATCATGGATGTACCTTGATAGAAAATGTAAAAGTAGCACACTACCCCAAGATTTAAATATTGGTCTAACTGGCGATAATGACGGTAAACCACTCATAGTATATCAGAATTACTGATAGAATCCTACCACTTTCAATAAGAAATAATTATTAAACATTTAAACACAAAACCATCTAGCCCATGTTTTAAATTTTGCACTGATGCTATGCAGTTTTCTTTAAAGGTTTTCTTAACAAACGATTCTATCAGTAATTGCCGTGTACATTAGTTTATGACCTTTCACACGGTGTATAAAAAGTCTCTAAAAGTATGTGGCCTAATGTGCTACTTTTGCAGTTTTATTTCAGTGTGTGACAGAGGAAAATCGGATCGACATGCTAAATGGAACATTTTCCACGTTAAACAAAATTGTCAATGAATAAATGAATGATATCAACATACCTTCTTAATATCAATACATTCTCTGCGTTTCACATCTATATTCCATATATCCCATGTCATATATTTCAAATACACATTTTGTCGATATTTGCATGTCACACATAAATAAATTCCTTACATGTGTCAACGTCACTCGATGTATCGTCATGCCTTCATCAGTTTACTTCCATATTGATCAGACAGAAATTACACAACAGCAGTATAGCATTTTAAATTTCGTTGGATCTTTGTAGCTGCATGGTTTATTTTATGCAGAAATAAAACTTAAATAAAAATAAAATCGGAATTTAATATATAGTTAGTGATATACTTATTTCAATTATGACGTCACATTGTTTTGCGGATTTTATCCCAGTAAAGATTTTCATAACCTGCCATATCGTACTCACGTATGTACACTTTAAGGAAGATTAAAGTTCGTTCTAACCATGACCCCTGGTACTTGAGAAGAACTAGAGCGGATTTAAATTGATACGAAATATTCTATACACAGCAATCATTGTCCCCTTTATATTTACTGATTTTCCTTAATCGTAGGTGGATACACAGCGGTGGGATTCATTGAATGATTCAATTAATACAATGACACTATTTTGCTGGAAACAGTTCCCTAGTTTTTCTTGGCAGACAGCATAATGAGGCCTTTTCTGAATTATCTTAAAAGCATCACTTACCGCCCTTAACAATGCAATATTTTCATTTTGGTTAGCTTTCCATTCCTATTGTTTATAACTGGCAAAATCCTACATTTTTACGAAAGTTTGGAGAGGTAGTCCTTGCTAGGGGAATATGTTGCGCAGGCGTGTTGGATGCTGTTTTCCTATCTTTCTTGTATTGCTGAAAGCTGAAGACAACGAACAGTGATCAATCTCATAACTCCTTTAAGTAATACAAAATAGATCGTTAGGGAAACACGGACCCCCGGACACACCAGAGTTGGAAGCAAGTGCCTAGGAAGAGTAAGCATCCCCTGTCGGCCTGTCAAATCCGCTGTGAGCCCTATATCCTGATCATATCAACGGAGTTATTCGTAGTCAAAATCAAGAACGGTCTAACAATCGGTATGAAACAAGTCAGACAGCATTTAGCCCAATGATAGGTTGTATTGACGAACAAGATCGTTATAATGACCAAAGGATATGCGAAATGCTGACTTTAATTGAGACTGTTGAAACCCCTGTATCATCAATTTCTTTGTCAGTAGTTTGCATCGATTTAAAAACTGACCATACGCAGAACAACCTCTTGCGTATCGAATCAGTTGAGAGATATAAACAACATCTGCAAGTGATAATGGAATATTGCTACATAAATATGGAAAGTTGGCAATGGAGAAGCTGACATCAGTCTGTTTGTCATACAGTGGTGTTGTCAGATTACCGTTGATGTCTAGTTTCAATAAAATATCTAAGTATGAACCAGAAATGGACGAATCTATGGTGTATTTTATTTCGAGCTCACCAGGATATATCGAATCGACATATGAATGAAATTATTATTGTCAATAGACAAAAAGTCCTCGATATATCTAAATGTTGAATTGAAGGCCACAGCAGGAGATTTTGTTTTTCTGACAAAGATTCTTGGATAAATTCTGCTTTATATCAATAGAAAAACAGGCCAAGAAATAAAATAGCACAATTGGTGCCCATAGGAATTCCAACACAGTGTTGGAACACCTAGTCACCAAAGACCAAGGATATATTGTCAGTGATGAACTCATGTTTTTAAAATTTCAACTTCAGAGTACTTGTGTATGGAATCAGGGTATTGTTTAGCAAAGAATTTCTTTTGGATGACTGATCATTGGATATGAATATTTGCATTATCCATTTTTGTTGAAGAAGCAACTGTATATGATGTCAAAATGTCTAGTCCCAGCTGTTAATATTTTCGTAAGGAGCAAAGATAGGGGCTTGGTAGAACACTTACTGGATTCAGCAATGTGGCATTGTTTATATGGGATTTTATGTAGTTCTGGAATTTAGTATAGGTATGGTAGCTCATATTCATTATACCCATTGACTGGGATATTAAATGGTTCTAAAACTGAAACATGGTTTTAAAGAATTTCATCTTTTGAAAGGGCAGTTGGAGTATAACTACGTTTACCAAAAGTGGAATTAATGTCAAGTCGTTTGCAATACAGTTGTAATAGTGAGCCGTACAAACAAAGACAATGTTGTCACAAGCTTTGTCATCTGGAACCAAAACATGTTCCTCATACTGATAATGAATTGAATTTCAATTTCAATGTTCCGGTCTAAATGGGTCATTATGTATTTTGATAAGGATTTGATGTAAATTATATGATGGAAAAAAAATAAGGTAAATTGAAAATCAACAGCCCAATACATTTATTTAAGCATTCTTGTTGTATAATCATGTAGGTTATCATATATGTTACGTTAGGAAATAAGATGACAGATATATAACCTATTTATTATTTGGTAATTCCAAAAACAGTGACAAGTAAACTGAAAACAACAGAAACAAACGGTAGTTAATTTAATTTTATAACAATACCCCCCCCCCCTAGTGCCAACATCCGAGGAAGTAATAAATTAGCTAGTTTATGGCTAATGGTTACTTTTTCTTGTCTGAGTGATTAAGATTCTCATTCTTTTTTAATTCCTTAATGGCACAGGCAGAAACACTGAAAATTCCAATGTTTTTAACTTCTAGATTCACAAATCACATTTAAGTCACTGGGTCATAACTTTGACAATTGAACTTAAATTTGAAAGATATATTATTAATTCACTGTCGCGGTTGTCTAGAGGTAGAGCGTTTGCCCCACAAGCTGAAGGCGGGGATTCGAATCTCGACCCGAATCTCGACCCGGACAGACCTAAGTCGTTAAAACAGGTAGTGTCAGTTCCATCGCCAAACGCTCAGCATCAAATGTGAATGTCACGGGTCCTCGAAGATGACCTTAAAAATGGATGCCCCGTGTTACAGTAGGTGTGATACGCTGATGAACCCCCACTGCTCAATGGCCGTAATCGCCGAGGATAGTCCTAAATTTTAAGCACTTCACCGGTATTGGTGACGCCTCCATAAAAGTGAAATATTCTAAAGAGGGACGTTAAACATGATACAATCTAACAATTAATTAATCATACTAGTATTGTGCTTGATATGAACTTCACTTGATTATGATAAACTTCCAGAAACGTCTTCAAACCGTTTGCAATTGTTTACTGTTTCTTATTTCAATCCCCAATTTTTGAATCAGTTTTTCCACTTCTTCGCTGGATAATTTGGCTCGATTTTACAAGATGGGCATCTTGAATGCTTTGATATGAACCGATTCGTAAAACGCAATTCACTTAATATCAAAAGTATCGATTCTGTAGAAGAAATGTTTCGGATAAAGCCATATTATACCATCAACTTTCCTCTCTCTTTGCAATATGCAAAAATTTGAATTTTTTAAATTTACAATTTGAATCTAAATTTTATTATTTGTGATGCTGAACATTAACCTTCAAAATGGACATAAGCAGTGTCTTCCCCAGTCTAGCACTGATTTTGGATATAACTGTTTCTAACTGCAATCTTGATATTTTCTATATGTTGCAAATTTCAATGTGAATTTTACATGTATTGGCACCCTACTCTGGGGCCGAAATTTACAAATGAAAAATCATTTGGAAATAACGAACTGATTGATTGATTGAATATTTTTAACGTCTCTGTTGCAGGATGGTCGCCAGGCATTGAAATAGCTAGACGAAGTTTTACTGTTTATACTGTTTTAATACATTCGAGTTAAACACAAATGTTCATCAGCCTTTTCTGTACTTCAAAAAGGAGTCAAATGAAGGAGGGATCTGTAACGATAAAATTTGTAAAAACAATTTAGATACAGATATATTGTTACAATACACATCCAACACTAACTTTGCTTCACTTTACTTTACACAGACTACATTTTGCTGCAGGCACATTTTACACATTGCATTTTACTGCATACTTCACTATACTATACTATACTTAATAGCATTTTACTGCATATACACATTACACACTGTATTTTATTGCATATACACTTCACATACTGCAGTTTACTGCATATACACTATACTCTACTAAATAGCATTTTACTCCGTACTCTGGGCGTTTCCCTATACTCTGGCATGAACGGTACACCGTACATTTACGTTTAGGAAAATACGTATACATTTGAAACAAGATAGAAGATGAATGTATTATATACTCATAGGAGTAAAGTCTAATATAAATGGTAAAGAATTTTGCACGTTGGCCATTATAGGAATAAATGTGGAATAAAATATTGAAGAAATGAGTAATCTTACCTCAGAAGTAGTGGACTCTGGTCACAAGGTATTAAAACTTGATGACTATTACTAGATGAAATTCATGAACATCAATACGGATAAACACGTCAACACCCGGCAATTGCTACACTCAAACTAAATGCTCGAGATTTAAATGTACAAGAATACCTGGTGAACGATTCGCATAATATGGAAACACATTGAGGTATTTGACTATTGAAAAGGATGAAGATTTTAACATCTATGGAGCTATAATCGGGAAATATATACATTAATTGTGACAGTCTCTCTCTTGAGAATCTTTCACTCATATGTAAACGACACAATTGTCGGTGAAGGGGCTGCACAATTTAATCTTATGTTTGACGCTTTCAGCCTTTAAGCAAGAGGATATCTTTATTGTGCCACATCTGCTATGACAAGGGGCCTCCGTTTTTGCGGTCTCATCCGAAGGACGGCCCTATTTAGTCGCCTTTTACGACAAGCATGGGGTACTGAAGACCTATTCTAACCCAGATGAGCGCAACAAATATCAAATTAAAAATGCCCAAACGCTACATACATCATCGTACAGTGCTACCTCGATATGCTAGATAGTATTTCCAACTTTTGTTTAGAATATCTTTGGGCAATAATGAAAGGTGAAGATAATTAATAGTGATCAATCTCATAACTCCTATACGCAATACAAAATAGATTGTTGGGCAAATACGGACCTCTGGACACATCAGAGGTGGGATCATGTCCCTAGGAGGAGTAAACATCCCCTGTCGACCGGTCACATCCGCTGTGAGCCCTATATCCTGATCAGGTAAACGTAGTCATCCGTAGTCAAAATCAGTGTGTCATGAACGGCTTAACAATTCATATGAAACATGTCAGGCAGCATTTGACCAAATGATGGGTTGTATTGACGAACTAGATCGTTATAACGACCATAGAATTTCCGAAAAGCGGACTTTGATCGAGACTATTGAAACTGACTATACCCAGAACAAGCTCTTGCATATCGAATCAGTTGAGACATATAAACACCATATACGGGTGATAATGGAATATTGCTACATAAATGTGGGAAGTTGACGATAGAGAAGCTGAAATCATCCCGTTTGTCATACAGTTGAGTTGTTAGTTTGCCGTTAATGTCTACTTTCAATAAAATATCTAAGTATGAAGCAGAAGTGGACGACTCTGTGGTGTCCTTTATTTCGAGCTCACAGGGATATATCAAATCGACATATGGTTGAAAGATATCATTGTTAATAGACAAAACGTCATCGATATATCTAAAAGTCGAATTGAAGGTCACAGCGAGAGATTTTTTCTTCTCACGTAGAAGTTTTTAAATAAATTCTGCTTCATATGAATATAAAAACAGGTCAGCTAACACAGGAGCACACTTCGTGTCCATGGGAATTCCAACAGACTGTTGGAAGACCTGATCACCAAAGACCACGAAAATATTGTCAAAGAGGAACTCTAGCATATTTTTTATTTCAACTTCAGAGTACTTGTGCGTGGAATCAGAGTGGTGTTTAACAAAGTAAGTTTTTGAATGACTGATCACTAGATAAGAATATTTCCGTTTTCCGTTTTTGTTGAAGAAGCAAATGTCTATGATGTCAAAAAGTCTAGTCTTTAATTTATCGTGAGGAATGGTCGTGTATAGTGTTGAAAAGTCATAGGTTTTAATGCTATTGATTTGGGAAAAATTCTGTGATTTCAAGTTTACTAAAAGTTGTTTAAATTTTTTTAGAATCCACATTTGATTAACACCACTTCTGGCATATGTAGTCGCACAGTAAGTTTGAAGTTTCTCCTTCACAGCTGTTAACATTTTCGTGAGGAGCAAAGATAGGGCTTGGTAGAGCACTTACTGGATCCAGCAATGTATCTTTGTAAGTTTTTTATGTAGTTTAGGAATCCATTTTAGGTACGGTAACTCATATTCATTTGACCCATTGACTGGAATATTAAATGTGTCTAAAATTGAAACATGGTTTTGAAGAATTTCGTCTTTTGAAAGGGCAGTTGATATATATTTTGAGAATTGCTGAGTGATGCTATTTGCAATCGATAATGTTGATATAGGGCTCACGGCGGGTGTGACCAGTCGACAGGGGATGCTTACTTCTCCTAGGCACCTGATCCCACTTATGGTGTGTCCAGGGGTCCGAGTTTGCCTAACCATCTATTTTGTATTGCTTGTAGGAGTTAAGAGATTGATCACTGTGCGCTATCTTCACCTTTCATTTTTCATAATGTTGAATGCAATAGGTTCGAACATAATTTCAGAAGGTGCAATAGCAGTGAGCCTTACTAAAGGTGATCTGGTTAAATTAGAGAAGCGATATGAACATTTCATGAATGAGGATGTGTACAACGCCACCTGTGTCAGGACAGGAAAACTCTCCATGATGCCAAGATATTTAATCTACGTCATCCCAACTACTGACGAACGAGCTCGTGATACCTTAATGAGTTTCTAAATTTAAGGCATAGTATAGACCTTGCAATTTTTGCTAGGCAGTGGCTCCGATCCCTTTCGCTAATATTCACATGAAAGATGTAAGTAACAAACCAGAATCCTTGACTAGCAAGATGAGGTCAATATTACTATAATACCGGTATATCTTTGATAATTAGATCCTTTTATTTTACAGGGCATGTTAGCTGTTGGATTATGCAAAGATCCTAGTGTTTTTCCAACCTATAATTGTGTTCAGCATGAACATGTAGTCGCCTCTTACGAGAAGCAAGGATTACTGATGACCTAGTCTAATCCGGTTCCCCACTAGACTTTTATAAATGAATGCACTTGAAAGCATATATAGATGCCGTGAAATAAATGTTCATTTCATTTTGTTGTAGACAAAATAGTGATAATGCAGTCGCCAAGTTGTTATCCAAAGCTTCATCTAAATCTCCAAAGAAAGATAAATAGCATACATCGTATACTTAACAGATGAGCGCTTTGTCCCTTTCCTTTCCTAAAGTAAAGTTTTATTTTTGAGAATTACGTAGTAATCTAATTACTAAACATCTTGTTTTACAATTACTTTTAAACAGCTCTGCAATTTGGAATGATTTAGATTCCTTGGACGAATTTGGCTCCACTTTTTTGGCACGATGATTTTGGCTATATTTAGCTCTAAAACTTCATAGTTATTTCGGAATTCAAACATTTCGGTTGTACAACACTGAAGAGACATTATTTGTCGAAATACGCATCTGGTGCATCAAAATTGGTACCGTATAAGTTTTACATTATGACCCTTGAGTCGAGGCCTCTGCTGGTGGACTGTTAGTCTCCGAGGGTCTCTACAGCCCAGTAATTAAGTACTCCGTTACTAGCTTGAAAATACGGATGTATATTTAATTGCTGTTATAAAATTTAGAAATTAATTTCAAAATTAAGGATTATCTCCCTCATGCATACCTCTTATCATTGGACGAATTTGGCTCCACTTTTTGGCACGCTGATATTGGCTATATTTAGCTCTAAAACTTCATAGTTATTTCGGATTTCAAACATTTCGGTTGAGCATCACTGAAGAGACATTATTTGTCGAAATACGCATCTGGTGCATCAAAATTGGTACCGTATAAGTTTTACATTAGAACTAATACAATGGAAACATAGGTAAAGATTTCGAAATGGTCACGTATTTTGTTTCCTTCATTTAAATGAATCTTCGTCAACGTACAGATACGTTTTACTGAAGAGAATGCATGTTTATTCATTTTGATGCTTAAATTGCATCGGCAAATGTGCATGTTCAGTTTTTCGTTTTGCTTTTTTAAAAACATCAGTCATATTTTACTGAAAATGAAGAAAGTCCAGAAATTAAAATTCACAATCCCTTGATAACACTACATTTTAAATTGAATATTCCGTTCGAAACAGGCAATGTTATAAGGTGTTAAATCACAAAGTATAGTGCTTTGCTCAGATAAACATCCATGTGGGGCCCAGTATGGTTTTCTCGCTAAGAGAGGGTTTCCATAATATGAATTTTTTTAAAAGACAACTTTGGTCCAGTATAAATACTATCAGATTACAAATTTGGTGTATGAGGAACAGTCGTTTAATTGATAGTGGGAGAGGGCGCGAACTATAGCAAGGTATGTATGGAAACAAATCAGGTTTGTAATATGATATGTAGAATATCTTTATCTCAATATTTTCCCTTTGAGGGTCATTGACCATTGCATATATGGGCCAAGTAACCATGATGAGAAACTCTCATTAAACTAAGACAATTAAAATTCAATGAGTAGTTCAAACAAGAGAAGTCTAACAATTTCAGTATGTTGGGTCATTGACCTGTATGGGCCAAGCAAACACGATAATACATTCAAATTCAACTACGACATATGAAAACTCAACAAATGGCTTCATGTAAAATAACATCTCAAAACAAAAGAAGTTTGACAATACCAATTTACTATACCTCCCATAAAGAATCAATAGAAAGACAGTATCTGATTGGCCGAGAAGATCAGGTGACCGTCGTGTTTGTCCGGTAACCAAACGTCGTATTCCACCCCTTCGGACATTCCTTGTTTCACTTTCGTAACCAGTTAAATGAACAAAGCCGAGTGTTCAAACATAAATTTAACGTCAAGACGTTAAGGTAGACGAAGTTTATTGTGACGTCACAATAAGACCGAGTCCTTGTACATACATAGTTCGTAAGGCACAAAATATACGGGTCTCTGATACACCAGGGTTTGGTTGATACATATATACGCTAGTAAATCAGCAATCAGCATTCAAGGAGAATGGAAATACAAAAACTAGTTATCATATCACTGTATTTTGTTGTTTGTACCTTCTAATACGTTGACGACGTGGTGTTACGGTTAGGGCAATTTCAGCTCTTTACGAGGTATAGATGATTCGACTCTAATTTCAAATGCAGTTTTGTAGTCTTGCTTTATGTTGGTATAATAAAGAATGCAATGCATAAATGTTCGAGAGATATGAAGAGTTATTCACCTAAGAAAAATAAAATTCCCTGAGGACAACACTCGCGGGGAATATGATTTTTCTTAGGTGAATAAATCTTCATATCTCACTCACTATCATGCAATAAATGTTTATACAGTAGCGGAAAAAAGAAAGTGCATTATCTAATATATGAAAAAATATAAAGTAACAATGAACAATGAACAAATTTAATTTTTGCAATACTGTTAACAAATGTATTCGCTACAACATTTCATAATCCATTAATGTTAGCGTCGAATAACGCCAATATCAGCACACCCAAAAGACACTGGTAATCGAACTTGAATTAACAAAGTTAACGCGTATGACCACCATTTGCATTCACGCATGCCTGACTACGCCGAATATCCCAGCCAATGGGTCAAATGAATATGAGTTACCTTACTGGATTCCTAAACTGCATACAAACCCTTACAAAAATACATTGCTTGATCCAGTAAGTGCTCTACCAAACCCCTATCTTTGCTCCTCACGAAAATATTAACAGCTGTGAAGGAGATACTTCAATCTTGCTGAACAACTACATATGCCAGAAGTGGCATTAATCAAATGTGAATTCTAAAAATTTCCAAGAACTTTTAGTAAACTTGGAATCGCAAGACTTTTCCCAAATCAATAACATCAAAACCTATGACTTTTCAACACTATACACGACCATTTCTCACGATAAATTGAAGACTAGACTTTTTGACATCATACAGAGTTGCTTCTTCAACAAAAATGGAAAAAGGAAATATTCGTATTTAGTGATCAGTCATCCAAAAACTTACTTTGTTAAACACCACTCTGATTCCACGCACAAATACTCTCAAATTGAATTAAAAATATGTTAGAGTTCCTCATTGACAATATCTTTGTGGTCTTTGGTGATCAGGTCTTCCAACAGTCTGTTGGAATTCTCCTGGGCACGAAGTGTGCTCCTTTGCTAGCTGACCTGTTTTTATATTCAGATGAAGCAGAATTTATTCAAAAACTTATGCGCAAGAAGAGGAAATTTCTTGCTGTGGCCTTCAATTCGACATTTAGATATATCGACGAGGTTTTGTCTATTAACAATGATCACCTTCATTCATATGTCGATTCCATATATCCCTGTAAGCTCGAAATAAAAGACACCACACGGTCGTCCATTTCGGCTTCATACTTAAATATTTGATTGAAAGTACACATTAACGGAAAACTGACAACTCAACTGTATGACAAACGGGATGATTTATATAGCAATATTCCATTATCACCTGCATATGGTGTTTATATATCTCAACTGATTCGATACGCAAGACCTTCTTCTGCGTATAGTCAGTTTTTAAATCGAGGCAAGCTACCGACAAACAAGTTGATGGTACAGGGGTTTCAACAGTCTCCATTAAAGTCAGTATTTCGCAAATTCTATGGTCGTTATAACGATCTAGTTCGTCAATACAATCTATCATTGGGGCAAATGCTGTCTGACATGTTTCATACCCATTGTTAGGCCGTTGTTGGCACATCTATTTTGACTACGGATAACTCCGTTTACCTGATCAGGATATAAGGCCCACGGTGGGTGTGACCGGTCGACAGAGGATACTTACTCCTCCTAGGCACCTAATCCCACCTCTGGTGTGTCCAGGGGTCCGTGTTTGCCTAACTATCTATTTTGTATTGCTTATATCAGTTATGAGACTGATCACTCTTCGTTATATTCACCTTTCATAGATCATATTGAACATCAAAGTTCTTATCAACGTCCGTGGCCATGTTATACTCGTATTTCAATTTTACTGTCAATTCTAGTCATTGTTATAAAGCATTTCAAGTTATGAGATTGATTGCTGTTGGTGTAGTGTTGCACAATTTTGTTTAGAGTTACCCTCTTTGTACATTGTTCCGGGTATGTATTCCTTCCCGGTTCATTTTTTATTTTGTTTACATGAGGAGGATAGGAGACCATTTTGGTTGATGGTTTTGTAGTTTCTGCTTGTTCCAAGCATTGCGTATGCCTTGTGGGTACACTCCTGCACCATATGTAAGTAAACTAAGCATTCATATATATTTTCCTAAAGTACTCTCTATAACATGTTCACATATTATGACTGTTTTGACAGACTTAATTTTTGGCACGTGTCCATGTCTTAAAACATTGCTATGTATCGAGTCATGTTTAGTAAATTCAGTGCTACAGTTCATTTCATACTAGGATAGGTTTATCATATCTTGATGTATATTAAATGGGTTATAAGGCATTGTAAAGTTTTATTATGATTGTAAATTCTATATTTATCCTCAGTTAATTTAGGTATATGCTGCATGCAGCTCAATAGTGCATATAATATTCTTGTGATAGCTTAAGTCAGTTTCTGATTTAATTTTAATTTCAGAATTTTGACATGTATTTGACCTACTAAATTGTTACCTTTTCAAGTCTGTCCTATTTGTCTACAATTGATGTCTTGCTTAAAGTTAGGGTCATTGTTTACCTTTTAACTGTACTATGAACTTTTTGTAAATTTGTTTTTTCATTATTTTCAGTCTCTTACCACATGCACGTTCAATCATTCACTTAATAAAAGTGACCCACTTTGACAGTGTTGACTACTGAATTGGTAGACTATCTGCACAGAGGCAGAATAGTTCGTTATCTTCGCCTTTCATCCAACTCCACATAGTGATAAAAATGTAGTCCATACCAATATATCTGGAAATGTACACAAGACTTTATTTCTTTGCAGGAAAATGACTCAAATCACAAATTTAACGTTAAATCAAGAAAAGCTGTTTGTTGCATCGTCATTTCCCGATGATCTGGCGCCATTGTCTCAGTATTAACCACCAGTACCACCATACACTGAACAAAGAAAAATCATAGATGTGATAATGAAAGGTGAAGATAACGAAGAGTGATCAATCTCATAACTCATATAAGCAAAACAAAATAGAGAGTTGGGCGAACACGGACACCTGGACATACTAGAGGTGGTATCAGGTGCTTAGGAGTAGGACTAAAATTCGTTAAGATCTCCGTAATGGTGCAAATGCGGGAGTGTTTCACCCCGAAACATATTCGATCAGTATAAACATTAGCTGACTTTCTTGTCGTAAATAAAAGGATATTCTATGTTTCTTAGTGAATATATAAATTTACAACCTGCAATTTACGATTTGTGAGGCGCTATTTGATATAATATAATTTCTCGGTTCATATGTGTGCCCCATGTTTGGTATATTGAAGTTTCAACTTCCGATTGTTAATTTATTTGCATATGCCATATGAGTTAGCATATATATATATATATATATATATATATATATATATATATATATATCGATGGACGAGTAGAGAGGAGAAAGCTATTTCGCCGGTATTGAAATAGTTTAAATTTGATAGAAAGTTAACAAACGAACAGCAGAGTGTAAATTTATTCTGCAACCATACCGATTTGTACTATTTCCTTTCACGAAATTGACACCTGTGACCTAGATTGTTCTGGAGAGCTGATATATTTATTTCATTAACACCTGTGACTGAGACCTCATGTTACTTTTAGTAGAAAGAATTCGTGATGGTTTCATCATTGTCTTTCAAGATTGTACTGGAAAATTCAATGTTATTATAAATACACTAAAATTCTTATGATAAATAGAACCGCCGCGATGGTCTAGAGGTTAGAGTGTTCGCCCCGCATACAGAAGGCCAGGGTTCAAATCCTGGCCACAAAAGACCTAAGTCGTTAAAATTGGTAGTGATAATTCCATCGCAAAACGCTCGGCATCAGGTGTGAATGTCACTGGTCCTCGGAAATGACCTTAAAACGGATGTCCCGTATAAGAGTAGGTGTGGAACGCTAAAGAACCCTCACTGCTCAATGGCTGTAAGCGTCGAGGAAATGCCCAACTTTGAAGATTTTCACCGGTCTTAGTGACGTCTCCATATGAGTGAAAAATTCTCAGGAGAGACATTAGATAAGATACAATCAATCAATATGATAAATAGAAGTTCTGGTTAGACACTTCTTATGCATTTCGATTTTTTATTTGTATTTCTAAATTACTATTTTTGTGTGTGTATATTCTGTTCGGATTTATTGTGCAACTACCGTAAGTTAGAGGATCTCCGTGACCGAGTGGTTAAGAGTATTACGCTCAAAATAACACGGCCTCTCATCTCTGGTGGGCGCGGGTTCGAATCCCGCTCGCGCTGGTAAGTGATAAAGTGACCCAGTTTACTTTTGGAAGGTCGGTGGTCTCTTCCCATTGTACATTGTATCTGGGTTCTCTCCAATAACACCTGGGCGCCACCAGATAACTGAAAAAGTGCTAAGTGTGATGGAAAACAGCAAAACAAACTGTATTTAAAGTTAGTATTTTGCTTTAGTTACAATTTTCTATCAATTAATAATTGTAAATAAATATTATCAAATGTTTAATTGCCTTTTGTAATTACATTCTGCTGCACTATATAAAGGTTTGTTTTGACCTTTAACAACATGATTTTCCTCTCTTTGTCGGGATGGCCCGAGTGACTACATTTTTACGCTGATTGTCAATATGTATAACTCGCGATAACTAGCATGGCGGAGCAGACGAAGAAATTTGCATGCTGTACATGATATTTGATGAAAAACATCTTTATTAGATAGGCCCGAACACGAAGTTGTTACTCCTTTTGGTGTAAAAAACATTTGGGACTAATACACGGGCCTTATCGGTTATTCTTAAAATCATTTTGCACCATTTCGCAATATATTGCTACCATTATTGTTAAAGAAATAAGAAAATGAGGTAATCTGTATAAATTAACCACGGCATCGTATAAACTTGTTTGGAAAAGGTCAGTGGAGTCTTCTAGTATGTTGATATTTATAACTATAGTTACATTAGTTTATATGAAAGATAACGAACAGTGATTAATATTACAATTCCTATAAGCAATACAAAGTAGATAGTTAGGCAAACACGGACCTCTGGACACACCAGGGGTGCGATCAGGTTCCTTGGAGGAGTACGCATCTCCTGTCGACCGGTCAAACCCGCCGTGAGCCCTATATCCTGATCAGGTAAACGGATTTATCCATAGTCAAAATCAGTGTGCCAAGAACATATATATACATTCTAAAATACTTACTCCATACGCAGCAACCCCAATGACCATATTTGTTAATATTTATAATTATAGTTACAATAGGTTATAGGTATCACTTTTGTCAACATTTACAGTATACATTCTACAATACTTACTCCTTTCGCAGCAACCCCAATGGCCGTATTTGTAATCACACTCATATCCATTGCAACAAGGTTTCGAATCATGACATCTTTTATGTCCATAATGGCACCCACCACTGGGAATACCTAAAACCATGAACATAATTAACTAACACTTTATTTCTTGTATAAGGAATGAATACACTTGTGCTGCTTTTATTTCAAAGATACCATAAAGAGTACACAGAGAGTGGTTTGAATTTAGGGACAACAACTTAATTCATTGATAGTGTAATAAAAATCATAAAGACTCCGAAAGTAAGTTTTCGCAAAAGTATTCAACAGTAATCATTTTGAAAATAATAATTTTTGTAACTTCAACTTGTCATAAACCTAGGACTAATTGATCAATCTAGAAAGCAACATGCGTGTGCAACATTTTTAATTGGTACACCCGTCATATAGTATATACAATTTAGTTGATTTAGACCAAAAGACATCGATCAACTCATGTTAAAGAATACTTTGTCAAATAGATGCTCTTCTCCCTCAAGGAAATAAATAAAATTATGAAATTGTCAGTGGTTTGTTTTGCGATATAAAGAATTCGATTATAAAGTATATTATCATACTTTCATGTAAAATACTCGAATGTGATTGGTCGAGAAACATTTGGAAAAACACATTGTTACCCTCTGAGAACAGAAAGCAAGAGCTCCAGGCTGATATTATTTAGCAACGGGTAACAGTACTTGACAACGGGCGATATTATAAAAAAAAAAACATCACATGCCTCAAATTTATGCGCATACGGTTCGCTGTAGATTGTTAGACGACGTCCTTTGAGGGTTTGTAATAAAAACGAATACCCGCATCGATATACAAAATATCGCATGCCAGTCATTGATCAAATGTAAACAGACGTAAGTCCTCAATGACCCTTCTGCTTTGTTGTTTATATAACATTCAGTATAATAAAACAAATATTGCATGTAGTTGAGGGTAACATTGAAAATTTTCACCTCGAGAAAACCATTGTCAACCGAATCTTATATATAAACTCAACTACATGCACTATTTATATAATAACACACGAATTGAAATTTGACATTGTTTTAATAATTAAAAAAATATACCGGTACTACCAGATAAATAAATTTCGAGGAGAGAAGATGAGTTATAATAATCTTACCCGATGACAGCGCAACCAGACAGACGAGGAGAGTCAGAACAAGTAGTAGTTTTCCCATTTTGATTCTAGACGTTGCAGGTAACATCTGATCGACTGAATGCCTTTATATACAATCTGAGTCACTATATCCACCAAGCAATGTGATTGAAATGTTATTCCCTTGTCTAACTTTTATCAATTGTCAATCAAAAGAGTTACATTAAATATCCCATTAAATGAATAACAATTAAGTTACTTAATCAGTATCCCTTATTAAGTTAGTTTTGAAGATGGTTTTCATTCCCTTATTTATATTTGCTGTCAATACTTTCGAATTCTTCAAATGGGGGAATAAAATGACATTTTACTACGCCATTGATTCTTCTGAAGATATAGTTCCATATGATTCAATTGCAATTTCCCATACCCCATTGTAACATTGAATATTACAACTATAAACAACAAAATGTAATTCAACTACATAAACCACATGTTTTATAACGACAAAAATGTACCATCCACATTCGGTGGATATCGTTTATCCTTAATATACAAATTACTCTAAAGCTAACGTGAACTTTCCTAAGAAAATTTCGTTTCTTGTTTGTCTGAAAAGTTTCAAAATTTCCATTTCTTTAAAAGAACACTGTGCTAAATTCAAGGAATCTTTTCAGCTGAAAGTCTAAATTTCTTCACAAAATAAATAAGATTGAAAACTCGTTGAAATGCAGTTGGGTACTAAAACGCATCTGAAGATTGATGAATTGATTGCATATTGTTTAACTGAAGCATTTTTCACTCACTTCTGAAGATGTACTAAAACAGAATAGTCATGTTTTTGTATAGGCTGTATGTACATTGTAAGGAAGATTGGGGTTGTTAGAACCATAATAGTCATCGAATGTGTCAACATGTTTTATAGGCTATATGTACACTTTAAGGATGATTAAAGTTCGTTCGAACCATGACCCATGATACTTAAGAATGACTAGAACGGGTTTAAATTGATACGAAAGTTTCTATGCACAGAAATTATTGTCCCCTTAATATATACTGTTTTCCTTAATCTTAGGTAGATATTTTTGCTCTTTGTGTCAATGGACGAAAACATGTATCAGATAATAAAACCAGCCGTTTTGATAAGAGGTCCAAGTGTTATGAGCTTAGGTCGGGCTTAAAAAAGCTAAGGGGTCAAATACACAGAGGTGGGATTCATTGAATGATTCAATAAATACAATGAAACTATTTTGTTGGAAGCAGTTCCTTAGTGTTTGGTGGCAGACAACATAATGAGGCCTTTTCTGAATTGTCTTAAAGGCATCACTTACCGCCCTCAACAAGGACGATATTTTCATTGTGGTTAGTCTTCCATTCTAATAGTTTATGACTTGCAAAATGCTAGATCTTTAAAAAAAATTGTAGAGATAGTCCTTGCTGGGGGAATCAATTGTACAGTCGTGCTGGATGCTGTTTTCCTATCTTGCTTGTATTGCTGATAGCTGAGGAAACCGAACAGTGATCAATCTCATAACTCCTATTAGTAATACAAAACAGATCTTTAGGGAAACACGGACCCCCGGATACACACGAGAGATGGGATCAGGTGCCTAAGAAGCGTAAACATCCCCTGTCGGCCGGTCATATCCATCGTGAGCCCTATATCATGATCAGATGGACAGAGTTATTAGTAGTCAAAATCAAGAATGGTCTATCAATCGGTATGAAACAAGTCAGACAACATTTAACCCAGTGATAAGTTGTATTAACGAACTGAATCGTTATAATGACCAATACAATTACAAAATGCTGACTTTAATCGATACTGTTGAAACCCCGATACCATCAATTTCTTTGTCAGTAGTTAAATCGCTTTAAAAACTTACTATACGCATAACAAGATCTTGAGTATCGAATCAGTTAAGAGATATAAACACCATATGCAAGTGATAATGCGATATTGCTACATAAATATGGGAAGTTTACGATGGAGAAGCTGAAATCATCCCGTTTGTCATACAATGGCGTTGTCAGTTTGCCGTTAATGTCTAGTTTCAATAAAATATCTAAATAGGAATCGGAAGTGGACGACTGGATCCAATGTCTCTGTTTTTGTGTAGTTTTGGAGTCTTGTATTGGTATGGTATCTCATATTCATTGTACCCATTGACTGGGATATTAAATGTGTCTAAAACTCAAACAAGGTTTTGAAGAAAGGGCAGTTGGAGTATAAGTACATTTACCAAAAGTGGAATTAATGTCAAGTTCGTTTAAAATACAGCTGTAATAAGGAGTCTTAGAAATAAAGACAATGTTTTTACAAGCTTTGTCAGCAGGAACAAAACATATTCCTCATACTGATGATGAATTAAATTTCAATTTCAATGTTCCGGTCTTTTTGGGTCATTATGTATTTTGATAAGGATTTGATGTAAATTATATGAAGAAGAAAATAAGGGGAATTAAATATTAACAGTCCAACACATTTATTGAATCATTATTTTTGTATAATCATGTAGGTTATCATAGATCTTAATATAGGAAATAAGATGACAGATATTTTTTGTGAAAATTCCCTTGGCCTTCAATGTGACACTACATGGAATGAATTAATTTTGACTCCACTTTTCTGGCACGCTGTTTATGGCTATAATAGCTCTAAAACTTCATTGTTATTTCGGATTTCAAACATTTCGGTTGAGCATCACTGAAGAGACTTTATTTGTCGAAATGTGCATCTGGTGCATCAAAATTGGTACCGTATAAGTTTTACATATATAACCTATCTATTGATGGGTAATTCCAAAAGCCTTTGAACAGTGACAGGTAAACTGAAAACAACAGAAACAAACGGTAGTTAATTTAATTTTACAACAATGGCCCCCTATTGCCTACATCCGAGGAAGTCATAAAATTGATAGTTTATGGCTATTGGTTATAGTTTCTTGTCTGTCTGATAAAGAGATTTATACTTTTTTAATTCTTTAATGACACAGACAGAAGCACTGAAAATCAAGAATATCGCATTCCACTGAATTCAAAAACTGACCAGATGCAGAACAATCTATTGCGTATCGAATCTTGAAAATACGGACGTATATTTAATTGCCGTTATAAAATTTTGAATTTCATTTCAAAATTAAGGATTATCTCTCTCACGCATAGCTCTTATCCTTAGACGAATTTGACTCCACTTTTTTGGCACACTGTTTTTTGCCCTATAATAGCTCTAAAACTTCATTATTATTTCGGATTTCAAACAATTTTGGTTGAGCATCACTGAAGAGACATTATTTGTCGAAATGCGCATCTTGTGCATCAAAATTGGTACCGTTTAAGTTTTACATTATGACCACTGGGTCAAGGCCTCTGCTAGTGGACTGTTGGTCCCCAAGGGTCTCTACAGCCCAGTAGCTAAGTACTTCGTTACTAGCTTGAACATACGGATATATATTTAATTGCTGTTATAAAATTTAGAAATTCATTTCAAAATTAAGGAATATCTCCCTCACGTATAGCTCTTATCCTTCAACGAATTTGACTTTTTTGGCACACTGTTTCTGCCCTATAATAGCTCTAAAACTTCATTGTTATTTCGGATTTCAAACATTTTGGTTGAGCATCACTGAAGAAACATTATTTGTCGAAATGCGCATCTAGTGCATGAAAATTGGTACCGATTAAGTTTTACATTAAGAGATATAAACACAGGTGATAATGGAATATTGCTATATAAATTTGGGAAGTTGACTATGGAGAAGCTGAAATCATTCCGTTTGTCATACAGTTGAGTTGTCAGTTTGCTGTCTATGTTTACTTTCAATAAAAATATCTAAGTATGAAACAGAAGTGGACGACCAGATGGTATCTTTTATTTCGAGCTCACAGGGATATACCGAATCGACATATGAATGAAATTATCATTGTCAATAGACAGAACCTCAACGATATATCTAAATGTCGAATTAAAGGTCACAGCAAGAGATTTTTTCTTCTCACGTAGAGGTCTTGAATAAATCCTGCTTTATATCAATATAAAAACAGGCCAGGTATCAAAGGAGCACAATTCGTGCCCATGGGAATTCCAACATACCTTTAGAAGACCTGATGACCAAAGACCAAGAAGATATTGTCATTGTTATATATGATGAACTCTAGCATATTTTTTTTTAGAACTTCAGAGTAGTTGTGCATGGAATCAGGGTGGTGTTTAACAAAGTATTT
This sequence comes from Ostrea edulis, assembly GCF_947568905.1. NCBI lineage: Eukaryota > Metazoa > Mollusca > Bivalvia > Ostreida > Ostreidae > Ostrea > Ostrea edulis. The sequence continues at coordinate 8,508,975 of NC_079172.1, read as the reverse complement.
TTAGGTGACTAATCACTAGATAGGAATATCTTCGTTTTCCATTTTTGTTGAAGAAGCAACTGTCTATGATGTGAAAAAGTATAATCTCTAATTTATCATGAGGAATGGTCTTGTAGAGTGAAAAGTCATAGGTTTTAATGTTATCGATTTGGGAGGCGTTTTGCGATTTCAAGTTTACTAAAAGTTCTTTAGGATGTTTTTAGAATATACATTCGACTTACATCACTTCTGGCATATGTATTCGCACAGTAAGTTTGAAGTTTCTCCTTCACAGCTGTTAATATTTTCGTGAGGAGCAAAGATATGAGCTTGGTAGAGAACTTACTGGATCCAGCAATGTATCTTTCTCTGTAAGGGATTTTATGTAGTTTAGGAATCCATTTTAGGTATGGTAACTCACATTCATTCCACCCATTGACTGGGGTATTAATGGTGTAATAAACTGAAACGTGATATAGAAAAAAATTCGAAAATTACCAAAAGTGGAATTAATGCCAAGTTCGTTTAAAATACAGCTGTACTAATGAGCCTTAGAAACAAAGACAATTTTTTTTACAAGCTTTGTCAACTGGAACCAAAACATATTCCTCATACTGATGATGAATTGAATTTCAAATTCAATGTTCCGGTCTTATTAGGTCATTATGTATTTTGATAAGGATTTGATGTAAATTATATGAAGAAGAAACAATTGAAGTGAATTAAACATTAACAGTCCAATACATTTATTGAAGTATTGTTGTTGCATATTCCTGTAGGCTAGAATAGATCATAGATCATAATATAGGAAATAAGATGACAGATATATAACCTATCTATCATTAGGTAATTTTAAAAACCTTTGGATAGTGACAGGTAAACTGAAAACAACAGAAACAAACGGTAGTTAAATTCAATTTTACAACAATGGCCCTCTACTGCCAACATAGGAGGAAGTCATAAAAGAGCTAATCTATGGCTAATAGTAATTTTTCTTGTTTTTCTGGTAAAGAGTTTTATTCATTTTGAATTCCTTAATGACACAGACAAAAACACTAAAAGTCAAGAATCTCGCATTCCAGTGTGTTTTAACTTCTATATTCACAAATCACATTTAATTCCCTGGGTCATAATCTTACAGTAGAACGTAAATTTGAAAAACATATTAGTATTTCACTGCCGCAGTAGTCTAGAGGTAGAGGGCTTGCCCCGGAAGCGGAAGGTCGGGTTTGTAACAGATAGTGACAGTTCCATCGCCAAACGCTCGGAATCAGGTGTGAATGTCACGGGTCCTCGGAGATGACCTTTAAAATGGATGTCCCGTGTCACAGTAGGTGTGGTATGCTAAAGAACCTTCGTTGCTTAATGGCCGTAAATTCCGAGCATAGGCCTAAATTTGAAGTACTTCACCGGTATTGGTGACGTCTCCATATGAGTGACATAATCTAAAATGGGGCGTTAAACAAGATACAATCTATCAATTAATCAATCATACTTGTATTTCTATGCTTTATATGAATTTCACTTGATTAAGAAACAAGTTCAGAAAGGTGAAAATAACGAACAGTGATCAATCTCATAACTCCTATAAGCAATACAAAATAGATAGTTGGCCAAACACGGACCCCTGAACAGACCAGAGATGGGATCAGGTGCCTAGGAGGAGTAAGCACCCCCTGTTGACCGGTCACACCCGCCGTGAGCCATATATCCTGATCAGGTAAACTTAGTTATCCGCAGTCAAAATCAGTGTGCCAAGAACGGCTTAACATTCGGTATGAAACACGTCAGACAGCATTTGACCCAATGCATGGTTGTACTAGCGAACTAGATCGTTATAACGACCATAAAATTTGCGAAATGCTGATCTTCTCCTTCCACTGTTGAAACTCCTGTACCATCAACTTGTTTGTCAGTAGCTTACCTCGAGTTAAAACTAGACTATACGCAGAATAAGCTCTCGCATATCGAATCAGTTGAAATATATAAACACCATATGCAGGTGATAATGGAATATTGCTACACAAATATGGGAAGCTGACGATGGAGAAGCTGAAATCATCCCGTTTGTCATACAGTTGAATTGTCAGTTTGCCGTTAATGTCTACTTTCAATAAAATATCTAAGTATGAAGCAGAAGTGGATGACTCTGTGGTGTCCTTTATTTCAAGCTCACAGGGATATATCAAATCGACATATGGTTAAAAGCTATCTTTGTTAACACCCCCAAATTGGTAGCCGTCTGTCAATCAAACATTTAACAATAGATCTCAGGTGGAGTGACATCTACAGAAACTGTGGTCTAGAGCTACCCGAGAGAAGTGTTTTGATAACAATAACAGCCAGTACCTACAGGCATTATCTGGATGTTGAGGAAGCCCTATATTCTAAAGTTTTGATAGCATTGACCTGTCCACAACTGCTCTTTTCTGGTAATTCAATTGTTTTTAAAAAGACCCCTGAACAATGCAATTTTGATATAATTGTAATGCCCCCTCTCTATATACATATATTATAAATTACACAATCAGAAATCAAACAACCATTTGCCCATTAATGTCTAAAACTTGTAACTTATTGCAATAATCTATATTATCAAATTATTTATTGAGCCAATGACTGAGGGCAAAACATAAAAAGAGGGGTGCTCTAGACTGTTTGTCGTCTAGCCATAGGGATACAACCATTATACAAACAATCTGACCACAGAAACACTGCAGACGGTTCTGAGACCCTTCCTGTGTACATCAAAAGTATACACGACACCCTGGTCTCTTGGTCAGGTAAATTCCAGGTAAAAAACAATGACCATATTTGAGCTAAACCCACATCCAGTGATCCGTGAAGAGACCGTACGGTATGCTATGTGAGTCTTAAAATTCCATCGGACAAACTTTGGTCCAGTATGAATACAGTCAGATTACAAATTCAGTGTATGAGGAACAGTTGTTTAATTGATAGTGGGAGAGGGCGCGAACTCTACCAAGTTGTGCATGGAAACAAATCTGTTTTGTAATATTATTTGTAGAATAGCTTCATGAAAGGTGAAGATAATGAACAGTCATCAATCTCATAAATCCTGTAAGCAATACAAAATAGAGAGTTGAGCAAACATGTCATCTCAATATTTTCCCTTTAATGTACTTTCTACTTTGACCATTATGAGCCAAATAAACACGATGAGATACTCTCATTAAAATAAGACACTTAAGATTCAATGAATAGTAAAAACAAGAGACGTCTGACAATTTCAGTATATTGGGTCATTGACCTGTATGGGACAAGTAAACACCATGATACACTCAAATTCAACTAAAATAAATTAAAACTCAACGAATGGTTTCATGGAAAATAGGGATCACAAAACAAAAGAAGTTTGACAATACTAATTTATTATACCTCACATAAAGAATCACTAGTAAAACAGAATCTGATTGGCCGAGAAGGTCAGGTGACCGTTGTGTTTGCCCGGCAACAAAACGTTGTGCTCTACCCCTTCGGATATCTCTTATTTCCCTTTCGTTTCCAGTTAAATGAACAAAGCCGAGTGTTCCGAATGACGCAGACAACAACAAACATAAATTTAACGTCAAGACGTCAAGGTAGACGAAGTTTAGTGTGACATCACAATAAGTCCAAGTCCTTGTACATACATAGTTCGTACGGCACAAAATATGCGAGTCTTTGATACAGTTTGGTTTGGTTTATATAAAAACAAACAAGTAAATCAGCATTCAAGGAGAATGGAAATACAAAAACTAGCTATTACATCACTGTATTTTGTTGTTAGTACCTTCTAATACGTTGACGGCGCAGTGTTATTGTTAGGGCAATCTCAGCTCTTTATGATGTTTAAATGAGTGAACTCTAATTTCAAATGTGTTTTTGTAGTCTTGTTTTGATTAGGTATAATAAACAATGCATTGCATGAATGTTCGGGAGATATGAAGAGTTATTCACCCAAGAAAAACCATATTCCCCGAGTACAAGATTGGGTGAATGCAAGGTGAAGATAACGAACAGTGATCAATCTCATAACTCCTACAAGCAATACAAAATAGATAGTTGGGCAAACACGGACCCCTGGACACACCAGAGGTGGGATCAGGTGCCTAGGAGGAGTAAGCACCCCCTGTTGACCGATCACACCCGCGGTGAGCCCTATATCCTAATCAGCTAAAGGAACCCCTGGACACACCAGAGGTGGGATCAGGTGCCTAGGAGGAGTAAGCATCCCCTGTTGACCGGTCACACCCGCCGTGAGCCCTATATCCTGATCAGCTAAACGGAGTTATCCGCAGTCAAAATCAATAACAGCGATCAATCCCACAACTCATATAAGCAATACAAAATCGATAGTTGGGCAAACACGGACCCCTGGACACACCAGAGGTGGGATCAGGTGCCTAGGAGGAGTAAGCATCCCCTGTTGACCGGTCACACCCGCCGTGAGCCCCATATCCTGATCAGGTAAACGGAGTTATCCGCAGTCAAAATCAGTGTGCCAAGAACGGCTTAACATTCGGTATGAAACACGTCAGACTGCATTTGACCCAATGCGAGGTTGTATTGACGAACTAGATCGTTATAACGACCATAGAATTTACGAAATGCTGACTTCAATCGAGACTGTTGAAATCCCTGTACCATCAACTTGTTTGTCAGTAGCTTACCTCGATTTAAAAACTGACTATACCCAGAACAAGCTCTTGCATATCGAATCAGTTGAGACATATAAACACCATATACAGGTGATAATTTAATATTGCTACATAAATGTGGGAAGTTGACGATGGAGAAGCTGAAATCATCCCGTTTGTCATACAGTTGAGTTGTTAGTTTGCCGTTAATGTCTCCTTTCAAGAAAATATCTAAGTATGAAGCAGAAGTGGACGACTCTGTGGTGTCCTTTATTTCGAGCTCACAGGGATATATCAAATCGACATATGAATGAAAGCTATCATTGTTAAGAGACAAAACGTCATCGATATATCTAAAAGTCGAATTGAAGGTCACAGCGAGAGATTTTTTTCTTCTCACGTAGAAGTTTTTTAATAAATTCTGCTTCATATGAATATAAAAACAGGTCAGCTAACAAAGGAGCAGAATTCGTGCCCATGGGAATTCCAATAGACTGAATAAATCTTTATATCTCGCTCATTATCATGCAATAAATGTATATAATTCCTCTATCTATCCATTATTTTGTTTGATTTTCAGGGCCATAATATGAATGACATCACTATGTCGTATATGGAATGGATGATAAATGCACATATACAATAAAGACCGTCATATGCTGGCATCACAGTTGGGGAATCGCTCTGTTAAGAAGAACAAGAAAACATCTATCATTTGAATATTTTGGGGGAGTGCATTCTTTTGTAATCTTTACGATTGTATGTTATGTAATCATACCGGTAAATTTATTTATTTTGTAATGACAAGAGCAATATTTGAGAGAGTGTTTACTAATAGATTAATCCTAGCATGAAAAAACATTCACAGACGAACGCAATCTCTCACTAAGTAGTCTCGGTTGTAACAATCATGATACATGAAGATTGACCAAGTCAATGAGTCAATAAAAGGTAAAGATTAAGATTTTATTGATACTATTAATCTTGTTATACCTGTTGTCGGATTATGATACAGTAATAATGTGTCTAAATTCAAATAATGGAGAGGTTTTACACAAGACTTTATTTTAAGGCAGGAAAACTACTCAAATCACACATATAACGTTAAATCAAGAAAAGCTGTTTGTTCCATCGTCATTTCCCGAGTATCTGGCGCAATTGTCTCAGTCTTAACCAGGAGGATACACTGAATAAAGAAAAACAAAATAACTGAATACGTTTGATCAAAGCTGCAATAATCAAAGGTGAAGATAACGAACAGTGATCGATCTCATAACTCCTATAAACAATACAAAATAGAGAATTGGTCAAATAAGGACCCCTAAATATGCCAGAGGTGGGATCAGGTGCTTAGGAAGAGGTCAACCATTCGTTAAAATCTCTGTAATAGTGCAAATGCGGAAGTTATTTACCCCCGCAACATCTGTGATCATTCTAAACATTTGCTGACTTTCTTTACGTAAATAAAAGGACATTGTATGTTTCTTAGTCAATATATAAAGTAACAACCTGCAACGTACGATTTGTGAGGCGATATTCGACCATTTTCAACAACTTCGATATATTCTAATTTCTCGATTTATATTTTTGCGCAATGTTTGGGATATTGAAGTTTCAACTTCCGATTGTCAAGTTATTTGCATATGGCATATAAGGTAGTATTTACATCAATGCACGAGTGCAGAGGAGTAAGTTATTTCGTCGATATTGAAAAAGTTTAAATCTAATATCAATTTGAAAAACGAACAGCAGAGAGAAAACTCTTTCTGCAATCATATTGTTGGGTACTATTTCCTTGCACTAAATTGACTCCTGTGACCTAGATTGTTCTGGAGATCTGATGTATATATTGCATTGACACATGACTGTGACTTAGATTGTTCTAGATCTCATGTTACTTTTAGTAGAAAGATGACGTAATGGTCGCATCATTGTCTTTCAAGATTGTACTGGAAAATTCAATGTTATTATAAATAAACTGAAATGCTTATGATAAATAGAATTGCCACGATGGTCTAGAGGTTAGAGAGTTCGCCTTACATGCGGAAGCCCGAGGTTCAAATCCGGTCACAACAAACCTAAGTCGTTAGAATAGGTAGTGACAGTTGAATCGCCAAACGCTCGGTATCAGATGTGAATGTCACGAGTCCTCGGTGAAGACCTTAAAAACGAATGTCCCGTGTCACAGTAAGTGTGGTACGCTAAAGAACCCTCATTCCTCAATGGATGTAAGCGTCGAGCAAATGCCTAACTTTGAAGCCCCTCACCGGGCTTGGTAACGTCTCCATCTGAATGAAAATTCTCAAGATAGACATTAAACAAGATACAATCAATCAATATGATAAATAGAAGTTCTGGTTAGATACTCTGTATGCATTTAGATTTTTATGTGTAATGGAAACTACGGTTTTTGAATTACTTTTTTGTGTATGTAGATTCTGTTCAGATTTATTGTTTAACTACCGTAAGTTAGAATTTTCGTTTTGTTACAATTTTCTATCAATTAATAATTGTAAATACATATTGTCCATTGTTTGATTGCCTTTTATTAGTAAATTCTGCTGCGCTATGTTAAGGTATTTTCCGACCCACAATAAAGGTTTGTTCCTCTCTTTGTTAGGATGGCTCGAGTGACTACATTTTGCGTGTTGATTTTCAATGTTTAGGTTTTTCAGTATATCCACCTACGAGATCTTGCGATAACTATCATGGCGGAGTAGAGGAATACATTATATCTGAAGAAAAACAGCTTTATTAGACATGCCCGAGCACAAAGCTGGTACTCCTTTTGTTGTAAACAACATTTGGGACTATTACATATGTACACCGAACTTATTATCGGTTATTGCTAAAATTATTTTGCACCATTATGGAGATCCCTAAAATATTGGGGCTAATTTTATCACTGATTAAATAATCAAATGGTACCATCATTGTTAAAGAAATTTAAAAAAACGGGATAATCTGTATATATTAACCACAACATCGAATAAGCTTGTTTGGAAAAGGTCAGTGGAGTCTCCTAGTATGTTGATATTTATAACTATAATTACAATAATTTATAGGTATCACTTTTATCATCATTTACAGTGTACATTCTGAAATACTTACTTATTTCGCAGCAACCCCATTGGCCGTATTTGTAATCACACTCATATCCATCGCAACAAGGTTTCGAGTCATGACATGTTTTAAGTGCATAATGGCACCCACCACTTGGAATACCTAAAACCATGAACGAAATTAACTAACATTTTATTTCCTATATAAGCAATGTATCCACTTTATTACTTTCATTTCAAAGATACCATAAAAAAGCACACAGAGTCTGGTTTGGTTTAGGGGACAAAAACTTAATTCATTGATAGTATGATAAAAAGTTATAAAGACTCCGAAAGTTTTCGCAAAAGTATTCGACAGTAATCGTTTTGAAAACAGTTATTCTTGTAATTCAACTTGTTATAAACCTCGGACAAATTGATGATAGGATTTAGTGATCAATCTAGTAAACAACATGCGTGTGCAACATTCTTAAGTGGTACATCCGTCACAGAGTATATACAATCTAGTTGATTTAGACCATAATACGTGGGTCAACTCATGTTAGAGAATATTTTGTCAGATAGATGCTCTTCTTCCCCCAAGAAAATAAATAAAAGTAGAAATGTTTAGTGGTTTGGTTTGCGATATAAAGAATTAAATTATAAAGTATAATGTAACATGGCTGTCTAGGGTAATCCCGTACATGATTACATCCAGGTCCAGAAAGGTTAACGAGTTCTCAGTGTTTAGAAATAATTATATTGTTTTGTAATTGAACATGTATGAAATAACATAATTTAGATATTGAGAATTATCATGATATATCAAAGGGAGTGCGGTATGTACCGTTATAGCCCCTGTGCCCGAAATCAATTGCTTAATATACAAATTGGCCAATATATATAATATAATATAGTATATATATATATATATATATATATATATATATATATATATAACACATTTCCCGGTCGGAATCTATAGATCCGGACAGGGTAACCAGGGCGGGCGCAACCCGGTCGGGATATAAACAAATGGGCAATAACTCAATAATACAATTAAGGAAATGCATAAAGAGGGTAAAATAGACTATAAATAAAGACATATAATTAAGTGAACAATATGCAAAAACATCACAATAATAACGCAGGAATTGAAATTTGACATTGTTTGAATAATTAAAAAGATAAATCAAAACTCAGAGGTGAAAAAAAAAACTTGGAGGAAAGAAGATGAGTTATAATTATCTTACCGAATGACAGGGCAACCAAACAGACGAGGAGAGTGAGAACTAGTAGTTTTCCCATTTTGATTCTAGACGATGCAGGTAACATCTGATCGACTGAATGTCTTTATATACAATCTGAGTCACTACATCCACCAATCAATGCGATTGAAATGGTATTTACTTGTCTGACATTTATTCATTGTCAATAAAACAAGATACATTAAATATCCCAGAAAAATGATCAACAATTAAGTTACCTAATCAGTATCCGTTATTAAGTTAGTTTTGAAGATATTTTTCATTCCTTTATTCATATTTGTTGTCATTATTTTCGTATTATTCAAATGAGGGAATAAAATGACATTTTAGTACGCCATTGATTGCACTGAAGATTTATTTCCACATAATTCAATTGCAATTTCTTACACCCAATTGTAACGTTAAATATTACAACTATAAAAATCAAAATGTAATTCAACTACATAAACCACATGTTTTATAACGACAAAAATGTACCATCCACATATGATGGATATCGTCTATCCTTAATATACAAATTACTCTAAAGCTCACGTGAACTTTCCTAATAAAATTTTGTTTGTTGTATGTCTGTAAAAATGTTCAAAATTTCGATTTCTTCAGAAGAACACTGTGCTCTTTTCAGTTGAAAGTCTAAATTTCTTTCCAAAGGAATAGGGTTGAAAAAACGCTGAAATGCAGTTGGGTACTAGAACCCGTCTGAAGATTGATGAATTGATTGCATATTGTTTAACTGGAGCATTTTTCACTCACTTCTGAAGATGTACTAAAACAGAATAGTCATGTTTTTGTATAGGCTGTATCTACACTGCAAGAAAGATTGGGGTTTGTTAGAACCATAATAGTCATCGACTGTGACAATATGTTTTATAGGCTATACGCGGGTATGTTAAGGTACGTCATGCTTCATTTTTGCACGTATACTGCATGATTTTTAAAATCTGTCTTACACAGAGAGGAGCTTCTAACTCTTAAAAGCTATTTTGGTTGTTTACATGAGAACATTTTGTATCATAACAACATGACAAACATGTGCTTCAATATGGCGTCTTTCCATGACTTTTATAAATAGATCATGGATGTACCTTAATAGAAAATGTAAAAGTAGCACACTACCCCAAGATTTAAAATGTAAAAGTAGCACACTACCCCAAGATTTAAATATTGGTCTAACTGGCGATAATGACGGTAAACCACTCATAGTATATCAGAATTACTGATAGAATCCTACCACTTTCAATAAGAAATAATTATTGAACATTTAAACACGAAACCATCTAGCCCATGTTTTAAATTTTGCACTGATGCTATGCAGTTTTATTAATTGTCAATCAAACAAGATACATTAAATATCCCACCAAATGAATAACAATTAAGTTACCTAATCAGTATTCCTTATTAAGTTAGTTTTGAAGATAGTTTTCATTCCTTTATTTATATTTGCTGTCATTACTTTCGAATTCTTCAAATGTGGGAATAAAATGACATTTTACTACGCCATTGATTCTTCTGAAGATATAGTTCCATATGATTCAATTGCAATTTCCCATACCCCATTGTAACATTGAATATTACAACTATAAACAACAAAATGTAATTCAACTACATAAACCACATGTTTTATAACGACAAAAATGTATCATCCACATTCGGTGGATATCGTCTATCCTTAATATACAAATTACTCTAAAGCTCACGTGAACTTTCCTAATACAATTTCGTTTCTTGTATGTCTGAAAAGTTTCAAAATTTCCATTTCTTTAAAAGAACACTGTGCTAAATTCAAGGAATCTTTTCAGCTGAAAGTCTAAATTTCTTCACAAAATAAATAGGATTGAAAACTCGTTGAAATGCAGTCGGGTACTAAAACGCATCTGAAGATTGATGAATTGATTGCATATTGTTTAACTGAAGCATTTTTCACTCACTTCTGAAGATGTACTAAAACAGAATAGTCATGTTTTTGTATAGGTTGTATGTACACTGTAAGGAAGATTTGGGTTTGTTAGAACCATTATAGTCATCGAATGTGTCAACATGTTTTATAGGCTATATGTACACTTTAAGGAAGATTAAAGTTCGTTCGAACCATAACCCATGGTACTTAAGAATGAATAGAACGGGTGTAAATTGATACGAAAGTTTCTATGCACAGAAATAATTGTCCCCTTAATATATACTGTTTTCCTTAATCTTAGGTAGATATCTTTTTATATTAATGGGTTAACTCAATTGGAAATTTTGATCTTTGTGTCAATGGACGAAAACATGTATCAGATAATAAAACCAGCCGATTTGATAAGAGGTCCAAGTGTTATGAGCTTAGGTTGGGCTTAAAAAAAGCTAAGGGGTCAAATACACAGAGGTGGGATTCGTTGAATGATTCAATTAATACAATGAAACTGTTTTGTTGGAAGCAGTTCCTTAGTGTTTGGTGGCAGACAACATAATGAGGCCTTTTCTGAATTGCCTTAAATGCATCACTTACCGCCCTCAACAAGGACGATATTTTCATTGTGGTTAGTCTTCCATTCTAATAGTTTATGACTTGCAAAATGTTAGATTTTAAAAACAAGTTGGAGAGGTAGTCCTTGCTGGGGGAATCAATTGCACAGGCGTGCAATTGCAAAATGCTGACTTTAATCGATACTGTTGAAACCCCTATACCATCAATTTCTTTGTCAGTAGTTTGAATCGCTTTAAAAACTTACTATACGCAGAACAAGATCTTGAGTATCGAATCAGTTAAGAGATATAAACACCATATGCAAGTGATAATGCGATATTGCTACATAAATATGGGAAGTTTACGATGGAGAAGCTGAAATCATCCCGTTTGTCATACAATGGCGTTGTCAGTTTGCCGTTAATGTCTAGTTTCAATAAAATATCTAAATAGGAATCGGAAGTGGACGACTGGATCCAATGTGTCTTTGTTTGTAAGGGTTTTTGTGTAGTTTTGGAATCTAGTATTGGTATGGTATCTCATATTCATTGTACCCATTGACTGGGATATTAAATGTGTCTAAAACTCAAACAAGGTTTTGAAGAAAGGGCAGTTGGAGTATAAGTGCATTTACCAAAAGTGGAATTAATGTCAAGTTCGTTTAAAATACAGCTGTAATAATGAGCCTTTGTCAGCTGGAACCAAAACATATTCCTCATACTGATGATGAATTGAATTTCAATTTCAATGTTCCGGTCTTTTTAGGTCGCTATGCATTTTGATAAGGATTTGATGTAAATTATATGAAAAAGAAAATAAGGTGAATTAAATATCAACAGTCCAACACATTTATTGAATCATTATTTTTGTATAATCATGTAGGCTATCATAAATCTTAATATAGGAAATAAGATGACAGATATTTTTTGTGAAAATTCCCTTGGCCTTCAATGTGACACTACAGGGAATGAATTAATTTTGACTCCACTTTTTTTGGCACGCTGTTTATGGCTATAATAGCTCTAAAACTTCATTGTTATTTCGGATTTCAAGCATTTCGGTTGAGCATCACTGAAGAGACTTTATTTGTCGAAATGTGCATCTGGTGCATCAAAATTGGTACCGTATAAGTTTTACATATATAACCTATCTATTGATGGGTAATTCCAAAAGCCTTTGGACAGTGACAGGTAAACTGAAAACAACAGAAACAAACGGTAGTTAATTTAATTTTACAACAATGGCCCCCTATTGCCAACATCTGAGGAAGTCATAAAATTGATAGTTTATGGCTATTGGTTATAGTTTCTTGTCTGTCTGATAAAGAGTTTTATACTTTTTTAATTCGTTAATAACACAGGCAGAAACATGAAAATCAAGAATATCGCATTCCAGTAAATTCAAAAACTGACCAAATGCAGAATAAGTTATTGCGTATCGAATCTTGAAAATACCGACGTATATTTAATTGCCGTTATAAAATTTTGAATTTCATTTCAAAATTAAGGATTATCTCCCTCATGCATAGCTCTTATCCTTAGACGAATTTGACTCCTCTTTTTTGGCACACTGTTTTTTGCCCTATAATAGCTATAAAACTTCATTATTATTTCGGATTTCAAACATTTTGGTTGAGCATCACTGAAGAGACATTATTTGTCGAAATGCGCATCTTGTGCATCAAAATTGGTACCGTTTAAGTTTTACATTATGACCCCTGGGTCAAGGCCTCTGCTGGTGGACTGTTAGTCCCCGAGGGTCTCTACAGTCCAGTAGCTAAGTACTTCGTTACTAGCTTGAAAATACGGATATATATTTAATTGCTGTTATAAAATTTAGAAATTCATTTCAAAATTAAGGAATTTCTTCCTCACGCATAGCTCTTATCCTTAGACGAATTTGACTTTTTTGGCACACTGTTTTTGCCCTATAATAGCTATAAAATTTCATTGTTATTTCGGATTTCAAACATTTTGGTTGAGCATCACTGAAGAGACATTATTTGTCGAAATGCGCATCTGGTGCATCAAAATTGGTACCGATTAAGTTTTACATTAAGAGATATAAACACAGGTGATAATGGAATATTGCTATATAAATTTGGGAAGTTGACTATGGAGAAGCTGAAATCATTCCGTTTGTCATACAGTTGAGTTGTCAGTTTGCTGTTTATGTTTACTTTCATTAAAACTATCTAAGTATGAAACAGAAGTGGACGACCAGATGGTATCTTTTATTTCGAGCTCACAGGGATATACCGAATCGACATATGAATGAAATTATCATTGTCAATAGACAGAACGTCGACGATATATCTAAATGTCGAATTAAAGGTCACAGCAACATATTTTTTTCTTCTCACGTAGAGGTCTTGAATAAATCCTGCTTTATATCAATATAAAAACAGGCCAGGTAACAAAGGAGCACAATTCGTGCCCGTGGGAATTCCAACAGACCTTTAGAAGACCTGATGACCGAAGACCAAGAAGATATTGTCATTGTTATATATAATGAACTCTAGCATATTTTTTTTATTACAACTTCAGAGTACTTGTGCATGGAATCAGGGTAGTGTTTAACAAAGTATTTTTAGGTGACTAATCACTAGATGTGAATATCTTCGTTTTCCATTTTTGTTGAAGAAGCAACTGTCTATGATGTGAAAAAGTCTAGTCTCTAATTTATCATGAGGAATGGTCGTGTAGAGTGAAAAGTCATAGGTTTTAATGTTATCGATTTGGGAGGCGTTTTGCGATTTCAAGTTTACTAAAAGTTCTTTAGGATTTTTTAAGAATCTACATTTGACTTACACCATTTCTGGCATATGTAGTCGCACAGTAAGTTTGAAGTTTCTCCATCACAGCTGTTAATATTTTCGTGAGGAGCAAAGGTATGAGCTTGGTAGAGAACTTACTGGATTTAGCAATGTATCTTTCTCTGTAAGGGATTTTATGTAGTTTAGGAATTCATTATAGGTATGGTAACTCACATTCATTCCACCCATTGACTGGGGTATTAATGGTGTAGAAAAGTGAAACGTGATTTAGAAAAAAATCGATTACCAAAAGTGGAATTAATGCCAAGTTTGTTTAAAATACAGCTGTACTAATGAGCCTTAGAAACGAAGACAATGTTGTTACAAGCTTTGTCAACTGGAACCAAAATATATTCCTCATACTGATGATAAATTGAATTTCAAAATCAATGTTTCGGTCTTATTAGGTCATTATGTATTTTGATAAGGATTTGATGTAAATTATATGAAGAAGAAACAATTAAAGTGAATTAAACATTAACAGTCCAATACATTTATTGAAGTATTGTTGTTGCATATTCCTGTAGGCTAGAATAGATCATAGATCATAATATAGGAAATAAGATGACAGATATATAACCTATCTATCATTAGGTAATTTTAAAAACCTTTGGATAGTGACAGGTAAACTGAAAACAACAGAAACAAACGGCAGTTAAATTCAATTTTACAACAATGGCCCTCTACTGCCAACATAGGAGGAAGTCATAAAAGAGCTAATCTATGGCTAATAGTAATTTTTCTTGTTTTTCTGGTAAAGAGTTTTATTCATTTTGAATTCCTTAATGACACAGACAAAAACACTAAAAGTCAAGAATCTCGCATTCCAGTGTGTTTTAACTTCTATATTCACAAATCACATTTAATTCCCTGGGTCATAATCTTACAGTAGAACGTAAATTTGAAAAACATATTAGTATTTCACTGCCGCAGTAGTCTAGAGGTAGAGGGCTTGCCCCGGAAGCGGAAGGTCGGGTTTGTAACAGATAGTGACAGTTCCATCGCCAAACGCTCGGAATCAGGTGTGAATGTCACGGGTCCTCGGAGATGACCTTTAAAATGGATGTCCCGTGTCACAGTAGGTGTGGTATGCTAAAGAACCTTCGTTGCTTAATGGCCGTAAATTCCGAGCATAGGCCTAAATTTGAAGTACTTCACCGGTATTGGTGACGTCTCCATATGAGTGACATAATCTAAAATGGGGCGTTAAACAAGATACAATCTATCAATTAATCAATCATACTTGTATTTCTATGCTTTATATGAATTTCACTTGATTAAGAAACAAGTTCAGAAAGGTGAAAATAACGAACAGTGATCAATCTCATAACTCCTATAAGCAATACAAAATAGATAGTTGGCCAAACACGGACCCCTGAACAGACCAGATATGGGATCAGGTGCCTAGGAGGAGTAAGCACCCCCTGTTGACCGGTCACACCCGCCGTGAGCCATATATCCTGATCAGGTAAACTTAGTTATCCGCAGTCAAAATCAGTGTGCCAAGAACGGCTTAACATTCGGTATGAAACACGTCAGACAGCATTTGACCCAATGCATGGTTGTACTAGCGAACTAGATCGTTATAACGACCATAAAATTTGCGAAATGCTGATCTTCTCCTTCCACTGTTGAAACTCCTGTACCATCAACTTGTTTGTCAGTAGCTTACCTCGAGTTAAAACTAGACTATACGCAGAATAAGCTCTCGCATATCGAATCAGTTGAAATATATAAACACCATATGCAGGTGATAATGGAATATTGCTACACAAATATGGGAAGCTGACGATGGAGAAGCTGAAATCATCCCGTTTGTCATACAGTTGAATTGTCAGTTTGCCGTTAATGTCTACTTTCAATAAAATATCTAAGTATGAAGCAGAAGTGGATGACTCTGTGGTGTCCTTTATTTCAAGCTCACAGGGATATATCAAATCGACATATGGTTAAAAGCTATCTTTGTTAACACCCCCAAATTGGTAGCCGTCTGTCAATCAAACATTTAACAATAGATCTCAGGTGGAGTGACATCTACAGAAACTGTGGTCTAGAGCTACCCGAGAGAAGTGTTTTGATAACAATAACAGCCAGTACCTACAGGCATTATCTGGATGTTGAGGAAGCCCTATATTCTAAAGTTTTGATAGCATTGACCTGTCCACAACTGCTCTTTTCTGGTAATTCAATTGTTTTTAAAAAGACCCCTGAACAATGCAATTTTGATATAATTGTAATGCCCCCTCTCTATATACATATATTATAAATTACACAATCAGAAATCAAACAACCATTTGCCCATTAATGTCTAAAACTTGTAACTTATTGCAATAATCTATATTATCAAATTATTTATTGAGCCAATGACTGAGGGCAAAACATAAAAAGAGGGGTGCTCTAGACTGTTTGTCGTCTAGCCATAGGGATACAACCATTATACAAACAATCTGACCACAGAAACACTGCAGACGGTTCTGAGACCCTTCCTGTGTACATCAAAAGTATACACGACACCCTGGTCTCTTGGTCAGGTAAATTCCAGGTAAAAAACAATGACCATATTTGAGCTAAACCCACATCCAGTGATCCGTGAAGAGACCGTACGGTATGCTATGTGAGTCTTAAAATTCCATCGGACAAACTTTGGTCCAGTATGAATACAGTCAGATTACAAATTCAGTGTATGAGGAACAGTTGTTTAATTGATAGTGGGAGAGGGCGCGAACTCTACCAAGTTGTGCATGGAAACAAATCTGTTTTGTAATATTATTTGTAGAATAGCTTCATGAAAGGTGAAGATAATGAACAGTCATCAATCTCAAATCCTGTAAGCAATACAAAATAGAGAGTTGAGCAAACATGTCATCTCAATATTTTCCCTTTAATGTACTTTCTACTTTGACCATTATGAGCCAAATAAACACGATGAGATACTCTCATTAAAATAAGACACTTAAGATTCAATGAATAGTAAAAACAAGAGACGTCTGACAATTTCAGTATATTGGGTCATTGACCTGTATGGGACAAGTAAACACCATGATACACTCAAATTCAACTAAAATAAATTAAAACTCAACGAATGGTTTCATGGAAAATAGGGATCACAAAACAAAAGAAGTTTGACAATACTAATTTATTATACCTCACATAAAGAATCACTAGTAAAACAGAATCTGATTGGCCGAGAAGGTCAGGTGACCGTTGTGTTTGCCCGGCAACAAAACGTTGTGCTCTACCCCTTCGGATATCTCTTATTTCCCTTTCGTTTCCAGTTAAATGAACAAAGCCGAGTGTTCCGAATGACGCAGACAACAACAAACATAAATTTAACGTCAAGACGTCAAGGTAGACGAAGTTTAGTGTGACATCACAATAAGTCCAAGTCCTTGTACATACATAGTTCGTACGGCACAAAATATGCGAGTCTTTGATACAGTTTGGTTTGGTTTATATAAAAACAAACAAGTAAATCAGCATTCAAGGAGAATGGAAATACAAAAACTAGCTATTACATCACTGTATTTTGTTGTTAGTACCTTCTAATACGTTGACGGCGCAGTGTTATTGTTAGGGCAATCTCAGCTCTTTATGATGTTTAAATGAGTGAACTCTAATTTCAAATGTGTTTTTGTAGTCTTGTTTTGATTAGGTATAATAAACAATGCATTGCATGAATGTTCGGGAGATATGAAGAGTTATTCACCCAAGAAAAACCATATTCCCCGAGTACAAGATTGGGTGAATGCAAGGTGAAGATAACGAACAGTGATCAATCTCATAACTCCTACAAGCAATACAAAATAGATAGTTGGGCAAACACGGACCCCTGGACACACCAGAGGTGGGATCAGGTGCCTAGGAGGAGTAAGCACCCCCTGTTGACCGATCACACCCGCGGTGAGCCCTATATCCTGATCAGCTAAAGGAACCCCTGGACACACCAGAGGTGGGATCAGGTGCCTAGGAGGAGTAAGCATCCCCTGTTGACCGGTCACACCCGCCGTGAGCCCTATATCCTGATCAGCTAAACGGAGTTATCCGCAGTCAAAATCAATAACAGCGATCAATCCCACAACTCATATAAGCAATACAAAATCGATAGTTGGGCAAACACGGACCCCTGGACACACCAGAGGTGGGATCAGGTGCCTAGGAGGAGTAAGCATCCCCTGTTGACCGGTCACACCCGCCGTGAGCCCCATATCCTGATCAGGTAAACGGAGTTATCCGCAGTCAAAATCAGTGTGCCAAGAACGGCTTAACATTCGGTATGAAACACGTCAGACTGCATTTGACCCAATGCAAGGTTGTATTGACGAACTAGATCGTTATAACGACCATAGAATTTACGAAATGCTGACTTCAATCGAGACTGTTGAAATCCCTGTACCATCAACTTGTTTGTCAGTAGCTTACCTCGATTTAAAAACTGACTATACCCAGAACAAGCTCTTGCATATCGAATCAGTTGAGACATATAAACACCATATACAGGTGATAATTTAATATTGCTACATAAATGTGGGAAGTTGACGATGGAGAAGCTGAAATCATCCCGTTTGTCATACAGTTGAGTTGTTAGTTTGCCGTTAATGTCTCCTTTCAAGAAAATATCTAAGTATGAAGCAGAAGTGGACGACTCTGTGGTGTCCTTTATTTCGAGCTCACAGGGATATATCAAATCGACATATGAATGAAAGCTATCATTGTTAAGAGACAAAACGTCATCGATATATCTAAAAGTCGAATTGAAGGTCACAGCGAGAGATTTTTTTCTTCTCACGTAGAAGTTTTTTAATAAATTCTGCTTCATATGAATATAAAAACAGGTCAGCTAACAAAGGAGCAGAATTCGTGCCCATGGGAATTCCAATAGACTGAATAAATCTTTATATCTCGCTCATTATCATGCAATAAATGTATATAATTCCTCTATCTATCCATTATTTTGTTTGATTTTCAGGGCCATAATATGAATGACATCACTATGTCGTATATGGAATGGATGATAAATGCACATATACAATAAAGACCGTCATATGCTGGCATCACAGTTGGGGAATTGCTCTGTTAAGAAGAACAAGAAAACATCTATCATTTGAATATTTTGGGGGAGTGCATTCTTTTGTAATCTTTACGATTGTATGTTATGTAATCATACCGGTAAATTTATTTATTTTGTAATGACAAGAGCAATATTTGAGAGAGTGTTTACTAATAGATTAATCCTAGCATGAAAAAACATTCACAGACGAACGCAATCTCTCACTAAGTAGTCTCGGTTGTAACAATCATGATACATGAAGATTGACCAAGTCAATGAGTCAATAAAAGGTAAAGATTAAGATTTTATTGATACTATTAATCTTGTTATACCTGTTGTCGGATTATGATACAGTAATAATGTGTCTAAATTCAAATAATGGAGAGGTTTTACACAAGACTTTATTTTAAGGCAGGAAAACTACTCAAATCACACATATAACGTTAAATCAAGAAAAGCTGTTTGTTCCATCGTCATTTCCCGAGTATCTGGCGCAATTGTCTCAGTCTTAACCAGGAGGATACACTGAATAAAGAAAAACAAAATAACTGAATACGTTTGATCAAAGCTGCAATAATCAAAGGTGAAGATAACGAACAGTGATCGATCTCATAACTCCTATAAACAATACAAAATAGAGAATTGGTCAAATAAGGACCCCTAAATATGCCAGAGGTGGGATCAGGTGCTTAGGAAGAGGTCAACCATTCGTTAAAATCACTGTAATGGTGCAAATGCGGAAGTTATTTACCCCCGCAACATCTGTGATCATTCTAAACATTTGCTGACTTTCTTTACGTAAATAAAAGGACATTGTATGTTTCTTAGTCAATATATAAAGTAACAACCTGCAACGTACGATTTGTGAGGCGATATTCGACCATTTTCAACAACTTCGATATATTCTAATTTCTCGATTTATATTTTTGCGCAATGTTTGGGATATTGAAGTTTCAACTTCCGATTGTCAAGTTATTTGCATATGGCATATAAGGTAGTATTTACATCAATGCACGAGTGCAGAGGAGTAAGTTATTTCGTCGATATTGAAAAAGTTTAAATCTAATATCAATTTGAAAAACGAACAGCAGAGAGAAAACTCTTTCTGCAATCATATTGTTGGGTACTATTTCCTTGCACTAAATTGACTCCTGTGACCTAGATTGTTCTGGAGATCTGATGTATATATTGCATTGACACATGACTGTGACTTAGATTGTTCTAGATCTCATGTTACTTTTAGTAGAAAGATGACGTAATGGTCGCATCATTGTCTTTCAAGATTGTACTGGAAAATTCAATGTTATTATAAATAAACTGAAATGCTTATGATAAATAGAATTGCCACGATGGTCTAGAGGTTAGAGAGTTCGCCTTACATGCGGAAGCCCGAGGTTCAAATCCGGTCACAACAAACCTAAGTCGTTAGAATAGGTAGTGACAGTTGAATCGCCAAACGCTCGGTATCAGATGTGAATGTCACGAGTCCTCGGTGAAGACCTTAAAAACGAATGTCCCGTGTCACAGTAAGTGTGGTACGCTAAAGAACCCTCATTCCTCAATGGATGTAAGCGTCGAGCAAATGCCTAACTTTGAAGCCCCTCACCGGGCTTGGTAACGTCTCCATCTGAATGAAAATTCTCAAGATAGACATTAAACAAGATACAATCAATCAATATGATAAATAGAAGTTCTGGTTAGATACTCTGTATGCATTTAGATTTTTATGTGTAATGGAAACTACGGTTTTTGAATTACTTTTTTGTGTATGTAGATTCTGTTCAGATTTATTGTTTAACTACCGTAAGTTAGAATTTTCGTTTTGTTACAATTTTCTATCAATTAATAATTGTAAATACATATTGTCCATTGTTTGATTGCCTTTTATTAGTAAATTCTGCTGCGCTATGTTAAGGTATTTTCCGACCCACAATAAAGGTTTGTTCCTCTCTTTGTTAGGATGGCTCGAGTGACTACATTTTGCGTGTTGATTTTCAATGTTTAGGTTTTTCAGTATATCCACCTACGAGATCTTGCGATAACTATCATGGCGGAGTAGAGGAATACATTATATCTGAAGAAAAACAGCTTTATTAGACATGCCCGAGCACAAAGCTGGTACTCCTTTTGTTGTAAACAACATTTGGGACTATTACATATGTACACCGAACTTATTATCGGTTATTGCTAAAATTATTTTGCACCATTATGGAGATCCCTAAAATATTGGGGCTAATTTTATCACTGATTAAATAATCAAATGGTACCATCATTGTTAAAGAAATTTAAAAAAACGGGATAATCTGTATATATTAACCACAACATCGAATAAGCTTGTTTGGAAAAGGTCAGTGGAGTCTCCTAGTATGTTGATATTTATAACTATAATTACAATAATTTATAGGTATCACTTTTATCATCATTTACAGTGTACATTCTGAAATACTTACTTATTTCGCAGCAACCCCATTGGCCGTATTTGTAATCACACTCATATCCATCGCAACAAGGTTTCGAGTCATGACATGTTTTAAGTGCATAATGGCACCCACCACTTGGAATACCTAAAACCATGAACGAAATTAACTAACATTTTATTTCCTATATAAGCAATGTATCCACTTTATTACTTTCATTTCAAAGATACCATAAAAAAGCACACAGAGTCTGGTTTGGTTTAGGGGACAAAAACTTAATTCATTGATAGTATGATAAAAAGTTATAAAGACTCCGAAAGTTTTCGCAAAAGTATTCGACAGTAATCGTTTTGAAAACAGTTATTCTTGTAATTCAACTTGTTATAAACCTCGGACAAATTGATGATAGGATTTAGTGATCAATCTAGTAAACAACATGCGTGTGCAACATTCTTAAGTGGTACATCCGTCACAGAGTATATACAATCTAGTTGATTTAGACCATAATACGTGGGTCAACTCATGTTAGAGAATATTTTGTCAGATAGATGCTCTTCTTCCCCCAAGAAAATAAATAAAAGTAGAAATGTTTAGTGGTTTGGTTTGCGATATAAAGAATTAAATTATAAAGTATAATGTAACATGGCTGTCTAGGGTAATCCCGTACATGATTACATCCAGGTCCAGAAAGGTTAACGAGTTCTCAGTGTTTAGAAATAATTATATTGTTTTGTAATTGAACATGTATGAAATAACATAATTTAGATATTGAGAATTATCATGATATATCAAAGGGAGTGCGGTATGTACCGTTATAGCCCCTGTGCCCGAAATCAATTGCTTAATATACAAATTGGCCAATATATATAATATAATATAGTATATATATATATATATATATATATATATATATATAACACATTTCCCGGTCGGAATCTATAGATCCGGACAGGGTAACCAGGGCGGGCGCAACCCGGTCGGGATATAAACAAATGGGCAATAACTCAATAATACAATTAAGGAAATGCATAAAGAGGGTAAAATAGACTATAAATAAAGACATATAATTAAGTGAACAATATGCAAAAACATCACAATAATAACGCAGGAATTGAAATTTGACATTGTTTGAATAATTAAAAAGATAAATCAAAACTCAGAGGTGAAAAAAAAAACTTGGAGGAAAGAAGATGAGTTATAATTATCTTACCGAATGACAGGGCAACCAAACAGACGAGGAGAGTGAGAACTAGTAGTTTTCCCATTTTGATTCTAGACGATGCAGGTAACATCTGATCGACTGAATGTCTTTATATACAATCTGAGTCACTACATCCACCAATCAATGCGATTGAAATGTTATTTACTTGTCTGACATTTATTCATTGTCAATAAAACAAGATACATTAAATATCCCAGAAAAATGATCAACAATTAAGTTACCTAATCAGTATCCGTTATTAAGTTAGTTTTGAAGATATTTTTCATTCCTTTATTCATATTTGTTGTCATTATTTTCGTATTATTCAAATGAGGGAATAAAATGACATTTTAGTACGCCATTGATTGCACTGAAGATTTATTTCCACATAATTCAATTGCAATTTCTTACACCCAATTGTAACGTTAAATATTACAACTATAAAAATCAAAATGTAATTCAACTACATAAACCACATGTTTTATAACGACAAAAATGTACCATCCACATATGATGGATATCGTCTATCCTTAATATACAAATTACTCTAAAGCTCACGTGAACTTTCCTAATAAAATTTTGTTTGTTGTATGTCTGTAAAAATGTTCAAAATTTCGATTTCTTCAGAAGAACACTGTGCTCTTTTCAGTTGAAAGTCTAAATTTCTTTCCAAAGGAATAGGGTTGAAAAAACGCTGAAATGCAGTTGGGTACTAGAACCCGTCTGAAGATTGATGAATTGATTGCATATTGTTTAACTGGAGCATTTTTCACTCACTTCTGAAGATGTACTAAAACAGAATAGTCATGTTTTTGTATAGGCTGTATCTACACTGCAAGAAAGATTGGGGTTTGTTAGAACCATAATAGTCATCGACTGTGACAATATGTTTTATAGGCTATACGCGGGTATGTTAAGGTACGTCATGCTTCATTTTTGCACGTATACTGCATGATTTTTAAAATCTGTCTTACACAGAGAGGAGCTTCTAACTCTTAAAAGCTATTTTGGTTGTTTACATGAGAACATTTTGTATCATAACAACATGACAAACATGTGCTTCAATATGGCGTCTTTCCATGACTTTTATAAATAGATCATGGATGTACCTTAATAGAAAATGTAAAAGTAGCACACTACCCCAAGATTTAAAATGTAAAAGTAGCACACTACCCCAAGATTTAAATATTGGTCTAACTGGCGATAATGACGGTAAACCACTCATAGTATATCAGAATTACTGATAGAATCCTACCACTTTCAATAAGAAATAATTATTGAACATTTAAACACGAAACCATCTAGCCCATGTTTTAAATTTTGCACTGATGCTATGCAGTTTTATTAATTGTCAATCAAACAAGATACATTAAATATCCCACCAAATGAATAACAATTAAGTTACCTAATCAGTATTCCTTATTAAGTTAGTTTTGAAGATAGTTTTCATTCCTTTATTTATATTTGCTGTCATTACTTTCGAATTCTTCAAATGTGGGAATAAAATGACATTTTACTACGCCATTGATTCTTCTGAAGATATAGTTCCATATGATTCAATTGCAATTTCCCATACCCCATTGTAACATTGAATATTACAACTATAAACAACAAAATGTAATTCAACTACATAAACCACATGTTTTATAACGACAAAAATGTATCATCCACATTCGGTGGATATCGTCTATCCTTAATATACAAATTACTCTAAAGCTCACGTGAACTTTCCTAATACAATTTCGTTTCTTGTATGTCTGAAAAGTTTCAAAATTTCCATTTCTTTAAAAGAACACTGTGCTAAATTCAAGGAATCTTTTCAGCTGAAAGTCTAAATTTCTTCACAAAATAAATAGGATTGAAAACTCGTTGAAATGCAGTCGGGTACTAAAACGCATCTGAAGATTGATGAATTGATTGCATATTGTTTAACTGAAGCATTTTTCACTCACTTCTGAAGATGTACTAAAACAGAATAGTCATGTTTTTGTATAGGTTGTATGTACACTGTAAGGAAGATTGGGGTTTGTTAGAACCATTATAGTCATCGAATGTGTCAACATGTTTTATAGGCTATATGTACACTTTAAGGAAGATTAAAGTTCGTTCGAACCATAACCCATGGTACTTAAGAATGAATAGAACGGGTGTAAATTGATACGAAAGTTTCTATGCACAGAAATAATTGTCCCCTTAATATATACTGTTTTCCTTAATCTTAGGTAGATATCTTTTTATATTAATGGGTTAACTCAATTGGAAATTTTGATCTTTGTGTCAATGGACGAAAACATGTATCAGATAATAAAACCAGCCGATTTGATAAGAGGTCCAAGTGTTATGAGCTTAGGTTGGGCTTAAAAAAAGCTAAGGGGTCAAATACACAGAGGTGGGATTCGTTGAATGATTCAATTAATACAATGAAACTGTTTTGTTGGAAGCAGTTCCTTAGTGTTTGGTGGCAGACAACATAATGAGGCCTTTTCTGAATTGCCTTAAATGCATCACTTACCGCCCTCAACAAGGACGATATTTTCATTGTGGTTAGTCTTCCATTCTAATAGTTTATGACTTGCAAAATGTTAGATTTTAAAAACAAGTTGGAGAGGTAGTCCTTGCTGGGGGAATCAATTGCACAGGCGTGCAATTGCAAAATGCTGACTTTAATCGATACTGTTGAAACCCCTATACCATCAATTTCTTTGTCAGTAGTTTGAATCGCTTTAAAAACTTACTATACGCAGAACAAGATCTTGAGTATCGAATCAGTTAAGAGATATAAACACCATATGCAAGTGATAATGCGATATTGCTACATAAATATGGGAAGTTTACGATGGAGAAGCTGAAATCATCCCGTTTGTCATACAATGGCGTTGTCAGTTTGCCGTTAATGTCTAGTTTCAATAAAATATCTAAATAGGAATCGGAAGTGGACGACTGGATCCAATGTGTCTTTGTTTGTAAGGGTTTTTGTGTAGTTTTGGAATCTAGTATTGGTATGGTATCTCATATTCATTGTACCCATTGACTGGGATATTAAATGTGTCTAAAACTCAAACAAGGTTTTGAAGAAAGGGCAGTTGGAGTATAAGTGCATTTACCAAAAGTGGAATTAATGTCAAGTTCGTTTAAAATACAGCTGTAATAATGAGCCTTTGTCAGCTGGAACCAAAACATATTCCTCATACTGATGATGAATTGAATTTCAATTTCAATGTTCCGGTCTTTTTAGGTCGCTATGCATTTTGATAAGGATTTGATGTAAATTATATGAAAAAGAAAATAAGGTGAATTAAATATCAACAGTCCAACACATTTATTGAATCATTATTTTTGTATAATCATGTAGGCTATCATAAATCTTAATATAGGAAATAAGATGACAGATATTTTTTGTGAAAATTCCCTTGGCCTTCAATGTGACACTACAGGGAATGAATTAATTTTGACTCCACTTTTTTTGGCACGCTGTTTATGGCTATAATAGCTCTAAAACTTCATTGTTATTTCGGATTTCAAGCATTTCGGTTGAGCATCACTGAAGAGACTTTATTTGTCGAAATGTGCATCTGGTGCATCAAAATTGGTACCGTATAAGTTTTACATATATAACCTATCTATTGATGGGTAATTCCAAAAGCCTTTGGACAGTGACAGGTAAACTGAAAACAACAGAAACAAACGGTAGTTAATTTAATTTTACAACAATGGCCCCCTATTGCCAACATCTGAGGAAGTCATAAAATTGATAGTTTATGGCTATTGGTTATAGTTTCTTGTCTGTCTGATAAAGAGTTTTATACTTTTTTAATTCGTTAATAACACAGGCAGAAACATGAAAATCAAGAATATCGCATTCCAGTAAATTCAAAAACTGACCAAATGCAGAATAAGTTATTGCGTATCGAATCTTGAAAATACCGACGTATATTTAACTGTCGTTATAAAATTTTGAATTTCATTTCAAAATTAAGGATTATCTCCCTCATGCATAGCTCTTATCCTTAGACGAATTTGACTCCTCTTTTTTGGCACACTGTTTTTTGCCCTATAATAGCTATAAAACTTCATTATTATTTCGGATTTCAAACATTTTGGTTGAGCATCACTGAAGAGACATTATTTGTCGAAATGCGCATCTTGTGCATCAAAATTGGTACCGTTTAAGTTTTACATTATGACCCCTGGGTCAAGGCCTCTGCTGGTGGACTGTTAGTCCCCGAGGGTCTCTACAGTCCAGTAGCTAAGTACTTCGTTACTAGCTTGAAAATACGGATATATATTTAATTGCTGTTATAAAATTTAGAAATTCATTTCAAAATTAAGGAATTTCTTCCTCACGCATAGCTCTTATCCTTAGACGAATTTGACTTTTTTGGCACACTGTTTTTGCCCTATAATAGCTATAAAATTTCATTGTTATTTCGGATTTCAAACATTTTGGTTGAGCATCACTGAAGAGACATTATTTGTCGAAATGCGCATCTGGTGCATCAAAATTGGTACCGATTAAGTTTTACATTAAGAGATATAAACACAGGTGATAATGGAATATTGCTATATAAATTTGGGAAGTTGACTATGGAGAAGCTGAAATCATTCCGTTTGTCATACAGTTGAGTTGTCAGTTTGCTGTTTATGTTTACTTTCATTAAAACTATCTAAGTATGAAACAGAAGTGGACGACCAGATGGTATCTTTTATTTCGAGCTCACAGGGATATACCGAATCGACATATGAATGAAATTATCATTGTCAATAGACAGAACGTCGACGATATATCTAAATGTCGAATTAAAGGTCACAGCAACATATTTTTTTCTTCTCACGTAGAGGTCTTGAATAAATCCTGCTTTATATCAATATAAAAACAGGCCAGGTAACAAAGGAGCACAATTCGTGCCCGTGGGAATTCCAACAGACCTTTAGAAGACCTGATGACCGAAGACCAAGAAGATATTGTCATTGTTATATATAATGAACTCTAGCATATTTTTTTTATTACAACTTCAGAGTACTTGTGCATGGAATCAGGGTAGTGTTTAACAAAGTATTTTTAGGTGACTAATCACTAGATGTGAATATCTTCGTTTTCCATTTTTGTTGAAGAAGCAACTGTCTATGATGTGAAAAAGTCTAGTCTCTAATTTATCATGAGGAATGGTCGTGTAGAGTGAAAAGTCATAGGTTTTAATGTTATCGATTTGGGAGGCGTTTTGCGATTTCAAGTTTACTAAAAGTTCTTTAGGATTTTTTAAGAATCTACATTTGACTTACACCATTTCTGGCATATGTAGTCGCACAGTAAGTTTGAAGTTTCTCCATCACAGCTGTTAATATTTTCGTGAGGAGCAAAGGTATGAGCTTGGTAGAGAACTTACTGGATTTAGCAATGTATCTTTCTCTGTAAGGGATTTTATGTAGTTTAGGAATCCATTATAGGTATGGTAACTCACATTCATTCCACCCATTGACTGGGGTATTAATGGTGTAGAAAAGTGAAACGTGATTTAGAAAAAATTCGATTACCAAAAGTGGAATTAATGCCAAGTTTGTTTAAAATACAGCTGTACTAATGAGCCTTAGAAACGAAGACAATGTTGTTACAAGCTTTGTCAACTGGAACCAAAATATATTCCTCATACTGATGATAAATTGAATTTCAAAATCAATGTTTCGGTCTTATTAGGTCATTATGTATTTTGATAAGGATTTGATGTAAATTATATGAAGAAGAAACAATTAAAGTGAATTAAACATTAACAGTCCAATACATTTATTGAAGTATTGTTGTTGCATATTCCTGTAGGCTAGAATAGATCATAGATCATAATATAGGAAATAAGATGACAGATATATAACCTATCTATCATTAGGTAATTCTAAAAACCTTTGGATAGTGACAGGTAAACTGAAAACAACAGAAACAAACGGCAGTTAAATTCAATTTTACAACAATGGCCCTCTACTGCCAACATAGGAGGAAGTCATAAAAGAGCTAATCTATGGCTAATAGTAATTTTTCTTGTTTTTCTGGTAAAGAGTTTTATTCATTTTGAATTCCTTAATGACACAGACAAAAACACTAAAAGTCAAGAATCTCGCATTCCAGTGTGTTTTAACTTCTATATTCACAAATCACATTTAATTCCCTGGGTCATAATCTTACAGTAGAACGTAAATTTGAAAAACATATTAGTATTTCACTGCCGCAGTAGTCTAGAGGTAGAGGGCTTGCCCCGGAAGCGGAAGGTCGGGTTTGTAACAGATAGTGACAGTTCCATCGCCAAACGCTCGGAATCAGGTGTGAATGTCACGGGTCCTCGGAGATGACCTTTAAAATGGATGTCCCGTGTCACAGTAGGTGTGGTATGCTAAAGAACCTTCGTTGCTTAATGGCCGTAAATTCCGAGCATAGGCCTAAATTTGAAGTACTTCACCGGTATTGGTGACGTCTCCATATGAGTGACATAATCTAAAATGGGGCGTTAAACAAGATACAATCTATCAATTAATCAATCATACTTGTATTTCTATGCTTTATATGAATTTCACTTGATTAAGAAACAAGTTCAGAAAGGTGAAAATAACGAACAGTGATCAATCTCATAACTCCTATAAGCAATACAAAATAGATAGTTGGCCAAACACGGACCCCTGAACAGACCAGAGATGGGATCAGGTGCCTAGGAGGAGTAAGCACCCCCTGTTGACCGGTCACACCCGCCGTGAGCCATATATCCTGATCAGGTAAACTTAGTTATCCGCAGTCAAAATCAGTGTGCCAAGAACGGCTTAACATTCGGTATGAAACACGTCAGACAGCATTTGACCCAATGCATGGTTGTACTAGCGAACTAGATCGTTATAACGACCATAAAATTTGCGAAATGCTGATCTTCTCCTTCCACTGTTGAAACTCCTGTACCATCAACTTGTTTGTCAGTAGCTTACCTCGAGTTAAAACTAGACTATACGCAGAATAAGCTCTCGCATATCGAATCAGTTGAAATATATAAACACCATATGCAGGTGATAATGGAATATTGCTACACAAATATGGGAAGCTGACGATGGAGAAGCTGAAATCATCCCGTTTGTCATACAGTTGAATTGTCAGTTTGCCGTTAATGTCTACTTTCAATAAAATATCTAAGTATGAAGCAGAAGTGGATGACTCTGTGGTGTCCTTTATTTCAAGCTCACAGGGATATATCAAATCGACATATGGTTAAAAGCTATCTTTGTTAACACCCCCAAATTGGTAGCCGTCTGTCAATCAAACATTTAACAATAGATCTCAGGTGGAGTGACATCTACAGAAACTGTGGTCTAGAGCTACCCGAGAGAAGTGTTTTGATAACAATAACAGCCAGTACCTACAGGCATTATCTGGATGTTGAGGAAGCCCTATATTCTAAAGTTTTGATAGCATTGACCTGTCCACAACTGCTCTTTTCTGGTAATTCAATTGTTTTTAAAAAGACCCCTGAACAATGCAATTTTGATATAATTGTAATGCCCCCTCTCTATATACATATATTATAAATTACACAATCAGAAATCAAACAACCATTTGCCCATTAATGTCTAAAACTTGTAACTTATTGCAATAATCTATATTATCAAATTATTTATTGAGCCAATGACTGAGGGCAAAACATAAAAAGAGGGGTGCTCTAGACTGTTTGTCGTCTAGCCATAGGGATACAACCATTATACAAACAATCTGACCACAGAAACACTGCAGACGGTTCTGAGACCCTTCCTGTGTACATCAAAAGTATACACGACACCCTGGTCTCTTGGTCAGGTAAATTCCAGGTAAAAAACAATGACCATATTTGAGCTAAACCCACATCCAGTGATCCGTGAAGAGACCGTACGGTATGCTATGTGAGTCTTAAAATTCCATCGGACAAACTTTGGTCCAGTATGAATACAGTCAGATTACAAATTCAGTGTATGAGGAACAGTTGTTTAATTGATAGTGGGAGAGGGCGCGAACTCTACCAAGTTGTGCATGGAAACAAATCTGTTTTGTAATATTATTTGTAGAATAGCTTCATGAAAGGTGAAGATAATGAACAGTCATCAATCTCAAATCCTGTAAGCAATACAAAATAGAGAGTTGAGCAAACATGTCATCTCAATATTTTCCCTTTAATGTACTTTCTACTTTGACCATTATGAGCCAAATAAACACGATGAGATACTCTCATTAAAATAAGACACTTAAGATTCAATGAATAGTAAAAACAAGAGACGTCTGACAATTTCAGTATATTGGGTCATTGACCTGTATGGGACAAGTAAACACCATGATACACTCAAATTCAACTAAAATAAATTAAAACTCAACGAATGGTTTCATGGAAAATAGGGATCACAAAACAAAAGAAGTTTGACAATACTAATTTATTATACCTCACATAAAGAATCACTAGTAAAACAGAATCTGATTGGCCGAGAAGGTCAGGTGACCGTTGTGTTTGCCCGGCAACAAAACGTTGTGCTCTACCCCTTCGGATATCTCTTATTTCCCTTTCGTTTCCAGTTAAATGAACAAAGCCGAGTGTTCCGAATGACGCAGACAACAAACATAAATTTAACGTCAAGACGTCAAGGTAGACGAAGTTTAGTGTGACATCACAATAAGTCCAAGTCCTTGTACATACATAGTTCGTACGGCACAAAATATGCGAGTCTTTGATACAGTTTGGTTTGGTTTATATAAAAACAAACAAGTAAATCAGCATTCAAGGAGAATGGAAATACAAAAACTAGCTATTACATCACTGTATTTTGTTGTTAGTACCTTCTAATACGTTGACGGCGCAGTGTTATTGTTAGGGCAATCTCAGCTCTTTATGATGTTTAAATGAGTGAACTCTAATTTCAAATGTGTTTTTGTAGTCTTGTTTTGATTAGGTATAATAAACAATGCATTGCATGAATGTTCGGGAGATATGAAGAGTTATTCACCCAAGAAAAACCATATTCCCCGAGTACAAGATTGGGTGAATGCAAGGTGAAGATAACGAACAGTGATCAATCTCATAACTCCTACAAGCAATACAAAATAGATAGTTGGGCAAACACGGACCCCTGGACACACCAGAGGTGGGATCAGGTGCCTAGGAGGAGTAAGCACCCCCTGTTGACCGATCACACCCGCGGTGAGCCCTATATCCTGATCAGCTAAAGGAACCCCTGGACACACCAGAGGTGGGATCAGGTGCCTAGGAGGAGTAAGCATCCCCTGTTGACCGGTCACACCCGCCGTGAGCCCTATATCCTGATCAGCTAAACGGAGTTATCCGCAGTCAAAATCAATAACAGCGATCAATCCCACAACTCATATAAGCAATACAAAATCGATAGTTGGGCAAACACGGACCCCTGGACACACCAGAGGTGGGATCAGGTGCCTAGGAGGAGTAAGCATCCCCTGTTGACCGGTCACACCCGCCGTGAGCCCCATATCCTGATCAGGTAAACGGAGTTATCCGCAGTCAAAATCAGTGTGCCAAGAACGGCTTAACATTCGGTATGAAACACGTCAGACTGCATTTGACCCAATGCGAGGTTGTATTGACGAACTAGATCGTTATAACGACCATAGAATTTACGAAATGCTGACTTCAATCGAGACTGTTGAAATCCCTGTACCATCAACTTGTTTGTCAGTAGCTTACCTCGATTTAAAAACTGACTATACCCAGAACAAGCTCTTGCATATCGAATCAGTTGAGACATATAAACACCATATACAGGTGATAATTTAATATTGCTACATAAATGTGGGAAGTTGACGATGGAGAAGCTGAAATCATCCCGTTTGTCATACAGTTGAGTTGTTAGTTTGCCGTTAATGTCTCCTTTCAAGAAAATATCTAAGTATGAAGCAGAAGTGGACGACTCTGTGGTGTCCTTTATTTCGAGCTCACAGGGATATATCAAATCGACATATGAATGAAAGCTATCATTGTTAAGAGACAAAACGTCATCGATATATCTAAAAGTCGAATTGAAGGTCACAGCGAGAGATTTTTTTCTTCTCACGTAGAAGTTTTTTAATAAATTCTGCTTCATATGAATATAAAAACAGGTCAGCTAACAAAGGAGCAGAATTCGTGCCCATGGGAATTCCAATAGACTGAATAAATCTTTATATCTCGCTCATTATCATGCAATAAATGTATATAATTCCTCTATCTATCCATTATTTTGTTTGATTTTCAGGGCCATAATATGAATGACATCACTATGTCGTATATGGAATGGATGATAAATGCACATATACAATAAAGACCGTCATATGCTGGCATCACAGTTGGGGAATTGCTCTGTTAAGAAGAACAAGAAAACATCTATCATTTGAATATTTTGGGGGAGTGCATTCTTTTGTAATCTTTACGATTGTATGTTATGTAATCATACCGGTAAATTTATTTATTTTGTAATGACAAGAGCAATATTTGAGAGAGTGTTTACTAATAGATTAATCCTAGCATGAAAAAACATTCACAGACGAACGCAATCTCTCACTAAGTAGTCTCGGTTGTAACAATCATGATACATGAAGATTGACCAAGTCAATGAGTCAATAAAAGGTAAAGATTAAGATTTTATTGATACTATTAATCTTGTTATACCTGTTGTCGGATTATGATACAGTAATAATGTGTCTAAATTCAAATAATGGAGAGGTTTTACACAAGACTTTATTTTAAGGCAGGAAAACTACTCAAATCACACATATAACGTTAAATCAAGAAAAGCTGTTTGTTCCATCGTCATTTCCCGAGTATCTGGCGCAATTGTCTCAGTCTTAACCAGGAGGATACACTGAATAAAGAAAAACAAAATAACTGAATACGTTTGATCAAAGCTGCAATAATCAAAGGTGAAGATAACGAACAGTGATCGATCTCATAACTCCTATAAACAATACAAAATAGAGAATTGGTCAAATAAGGACCCCTAAATATGCCAGAGGTGGGATCAGGTGCTTAGGAAGAGGTCAACCATTCGTTAAAATCTCTGTAATGGTGCAAATGCGGAAGTTATTTACCCCCGCAACATCTGTGATCATTCTAAACATTTGCTGACTTTCTTTACGTAAATAAAAGGACATTGTATGTTTCTTAGTCAATATATAAAGTAACAACCTGCAACGTACGATTTGTGAGGCGATATTCGACCATTTTCAACAACTTCGATATATTCTAATTTCTCGATTTATATTTTTGCGCAATGTTTGGGATATTGAAGTTTCAACTTCCGATTGTCAAGTTATTTGCATATGGCATATAAGGTAGTATTTACATCAATGCACGAGTGCAGAGGAGTAAGTTATTTCGTCGATATTGAAAAAGTTTAAATCTAATATCAATTTGAAAAACGAACAGCAGAGAGAAAACTCTTTCTGCAATCATATTGTTGGGTACTATTTCCTTGCACTAAATTGACTCCTGTGACCTAGATTGTTCTGGAGATCTGATGTATATATTGCATTGACACATGACTGTGACTTAGATTGTTCTAGATCTCATGTTACTTTTAGTAGAAAGATGACGTAATGGTCGCATCATTGTCTTTCAAGATTGTACTGGAAAATTCAATGTTATTATAAATAAACTGAAATGCTTATGATAAATAGAATTGCCACGATGGTCTAGAGGTTAGAGAGTTCGCCTTACATGCGGAAGCCCGAGGTTCAAATCCGGTCACAACAAACCTAAGTCGTTAGAATAGGTAGTGACAGTTGAATCGCCAAACGCTCGGTATCAGATGTGAATGTCACGAGTCCTCGGTGAAGACCTTAAAAACGAATGTCCCGTGTCACAGTAAGTGTGGTACGCTAAAGAACCCTCATTCCTCAATGGATGTAAGCGTCGAGCAAATGCCTAACTTTGAAGCCCCTCACCGGGCTTGGTAACGTCTCCATCTGAATGAAAATTCTCAAGATAGACATTAAACAAGATACAATCAATCAATATGATAAATAGAAGTTCTGGTTAGATACTCTGTATGCATTTAGATTTTTATGTGTAATGGAAACTACGGTTTTTGAATTACTTTTTTGTGTATGTAGATTCTGTTCAGATTTATTGTTTAACTACCGTAAGTTAGAATTTTCGTTTTGTTACAATTTTCTATCAATTAATAATTGTAAATACATATTGTCCATTGTTTGATTGCCTTTTATTAGTAAATTCTGCTGCGCTATGTTAAGGTATTTTCCGACCCACAATAAAGGTTTGTTCCTCTCTTTGTTAGGATGGCTCGAGTGACTACATTTTGCGTGTTGATTTTCAATGTTTAGGTTTTTCAGTATATCCACCTACGAGATCTTGCGATAACTATCATGGCGGAGTAGAGGAATACATTATATCTGAAGAAAAACAGCTTTATTAGACATGCCCGAGCACAAAGCTGGTACTCCTTTTGTTGTAAACAACATTTGGGACTATTACATATGTACACCGAACTTATTATCGGTTATTGCTAAAATTATTTTGCACCATTATGGAGATCCCTAAAATATTGGGGCTAATTTTATCACTGATTAAATAATCAAATGGTACCATCATTGTTAAAGAAATTTAAAAAAACGGGATAATCTGTATATATTAACCACAACATCGAATAAGCTTGTTTGGAAAAGGTCAGTGGAGTTTCCTAGTATGTTGATATTTATAACTATAATTACAATAATTTATAGGTATCACTTTTATCATCATTTACAGTGTACATTCTGAAATACTTACTTATTTCGCAGCAACCCCATTGGCCGTATTTGTAATCACACTCATATCCATCGCAACAAGGTTTCGAGTCATGACATGTTTTAAGTGCATAATGGCACCCACCACTTGGAATACCTAAAACCATGAACGAAATTAACTAACATTTTATTTCCTATATAAGCAATGTATCCACTTTATTACTTTCATTTCAAAGATACCATAAAAAAGCACACAGAGTCTGGTTTGGTTTAGGGGACAAAAACTTAATTCATTGATAGTATGATAAAAAGTTATAAAGACTCCGAAAGTTTTCGCAAAAGTATTCGACAGTAATCGTTTTGAAAACAGTTATTCTTGTAATTCAACTTGTTATAAACCTCGGACAAATTGATGATAGGATTTAGTGATCAATCTAGTAAACAACATGCGTGTGCAACATTCTTAAGTGGTACATCCGTCACAGAGTATATACAATCTAGTTGATTTAGACCATAATACGTGGGTCAACTCATGTTAGAGAATATTTTGTCAGATAGATGCTCTTCTTCCCCCAAGAAAATAAATAAAAGTAGAAATGTTTAGTGGTTTGGTTTGCGATATAAAGAATTAAATTATAAAGTATAATGTAACATGGCTGTCTAGGGTAATCCCGTACATGATTACATCCAGGTCCAGAAAGGTTAACGAGTTCTCAGTGTTTAGAAATAATTATATTGTTTTGTAATTGAACATGTATGAAATAACATAATTTAGATATTGAGAATTATCATGATATATCAAAGGGAGTGCGGTATGTACCGTTATAGCCCCTGTGCCCGAAATCAATTGCTTAATATACAAATTGGCCAATATATATAATATAATATAGTATATATATATATATATATATATATATATATATATATATATATAACACATTTCCCGGTCGGAATCTATAGATCCGGACAGGGTAACCAGGGCGGGCGCAACCCGGTCGGGATATAAACAAATGGGCAATAACTCAATAATACAATTAAGGAAATGCATAAAGAGGGTAAAATAGACTATAAATAAAGACATATAATTAAGTGAACAATATGCAAAAACATCACAATAATAACGCAGGAATTGAAATTTGACATTGTTTGAATAATTAAAAAGATAAATCAAAACTCAGAGGTGAAAAAAAAAACTTGGAGGAAAGAAGATGAGTTATAATTATCTTACCGAATGACAGGGCAACCAAACAGACGAGGAGAGTGAGAACTAGTAGTTTTCCCATTTTGATTCTAGACGATGCAGGTAACATCTGATCGACTGAATGTCTTTATATACAATCTGAGTCACTACATCCACCAATCAATGCGATTGAAATGTTATTTACTTGTCTGACATTTATTCATTGTCAATAAAACAAGATACATTAAATATCCCAGAAAAATGATCAACAATTAAGTTACCTAATCAGTATCCGTTATTAAGTTAGTTTTGAAGATATTTTTCATTCCTTTATTCATATTTGTTGTCATTATTTTCGTATTATTCAAATGAGGGAATAAAATGACATTTTAGTACGCCATTGATTGCACTGAAGATTTATTTCCACATAATTCAATTGCAATTTCTTACACCCAATTGTAACGTTAAATATTACAACTATAAAAATCAAAATGTAATTCAACTACATAAACCACATGTTTTATAACGACAAAAATGTACCATCCACATATGATGGATATCGTCTATCCTTAATATACAAATTACTCTAAAGCTCACGTGAACTTTCCTAATAAAATTTTGTTTGTTGTATGTCTGTAAAAATGTTCAAAATTTCGATTTCTTCAGAAGAACACTGTGCTCTTTTCAGTTGAAAGTCTAAATTTCTTTCCAAAGGAATAGGGTTGAAAAAACGCTGAAATGCAGTTGGGTACTAGAACCCGTCTGAAGATTGATGAATTGATTGCATATTCTTGAACTGGAGCATTTTTCACTCACTTCTGAAGATGTACTAAAACAGAATAGTCATGTTTTTGTATAGGCTGTATCTACACTGCAAGAAAGATTGGGGTTTGTTAGAACCATAATAGTCATCGACTGTGACAATATGTTTTATAGGCTATACGCGGGTATGTTAAGGTACGTCATGCTTCATTTTTGCACGTATACTGCATGATTTTTAAAATCTGTCTTACACAGAGAGGAGCTTCTAACTCTTAAAAGCTATTTTGGTTGTTTACATGAGAACATTTTGTATCATAACAACATGACAAACATGTGCTTCAATATGGCGTCTTTCCATGACTTTTATAAATAGATCATGGATGTACCTTAATAGAAAATGTAAAAGTAGCACACTACCCCAAGATTTAAAATGTAAAAGTAGCACACTACCCCAAGATTTAAATATTGGTCTAACTGGCGATAATGACGGTAAACCACTCATAGTATATCAGAATTACTGATAGAATCCTACCACTTTCAATAAGAAATAATTATTGAACATTTAAACACGAAACCATCTAGCCCATGTTTTAAATTTTGCACTGATGCTATGCAGTTTTATTAATTGTCAATCAAACAAGATACATTAAATATCCCACCAAATGAATAACAATTAAGTTACCTAATCAGTATTCCTTATTAAGTTAGTTTTGAAGATAGTTTTCATTCCTTTATTTATATTTGCTGTCATTACTTTCGAATTCTTCAAATGTGGGAATAAAATGACATTTTACTACGCCATTGATTCTTCTGAAGATATAGTTCCATATGATTCAATTGCAATTTCCCATACCCCATTGTAACATTGAATATTACAACTATAAACAACAAAATGTAATTCAACTACATAAACCACATGTTTTATAACGACAAAAATGTATCATCCACATTCGGTGGATATCGTCTATCCTTAATATACAAATTACTCTAAAGCTCACGTGAACTTTCCTAATACAATTTCGTTTCTTGTATGTCTGAAAAGTTTCAAAATTTCCATTTCTTTAAAAGAACACTGTGCTAAATTCAAGGAATCTTTTCAGCTGAAAGTCTAAATTTCTTCACAAAATAAATAGGATTGAAAACTCGTTGAAATGCAGTCGGGTACTAAAACGCATCTGAAGATTGATGAATTGATTGCATATTGTTTAACTGAAGCATTTTTCACTCACTTCTGAAGATGTACTAAAACAGAATAGTCATGTTTTTGTATAGGTTGTATGTACACTGTAAGGAAGATTGGGGTTTGTTAGAACCATTATAGTCATCGAATGTGTCAACATGTTTTATAGGCTATATGTACACTTTAAGGAAGATTAAAGTTCGTTCGAACCATAACCCATGGTACTTAAGAATGAATAGAACGGGTGTAAATTGATACGAAAGTTTCTATGCACAGAAATAATTGTCCCCTTAATATATACTGTTTTCCTTAATCTTAGGTAGATATCTTTTTATATTAATGGGTTAACTCAATTGGAAATTTTGATCTTTGTGTCAATGGACGAAAACATGTATCAGATAATAAAACCAGCCGATTTGATAAGAGGTCCAAGTGTTATGAGCTTAGGTTGGGCTTAAAAAAAGCTAAGGGGTCAAATACACAGAGGTGGGATTCGTTGAATGATTCAATTAATACAATGAAACTGTTTTGTTGGAAGCAGTTCCTTAGTGTTTGGTGGCAGACAACATAATGAGGCCTTTTCTGAATTGCCTTAAATGCATCACTTACCGCCCTCAACAAGGACGATATTTTCATTGTGGTTAGTCTTCCATTCTAATAGTTTATGACTTGCAAAATGTTAGATTTTAAAAACAAGTTGGAGAGGTAGTCCTTGCTGGGGGAATCAATTGCACAGGCGTGCAATTGCAAAATGCTGACTTTAATCGATACTGTTGAAACCCCTATACCATCATTTCTTTGTCAGTAGTTTGAATCGCTTTAAAAACTTACTATACGCAGAACAAGATCTTGAGTATCGAATCAGTTAAGAGATATAAACACCATATGCAAGTGATAATGCGATATTGCTACATAAATATGGGAAGTTTACGATGGAGAAGCTGAAATCATCCCGTTTGTCATACAATGGCGTTGTCAGTTTGCCGTTAATGTCTAGTTTCAATAAAATATCTAAATAGGAATCGGAAGTGGACGACTGGATCCAATGTGTCTTTGTTTGTAAGGGTTTTTGTGTAGTTTTGGAATCTAGTATTGGTATGGTATCTCATATTCATTGTACCCATTGACTGGGATATTAAATGTGTCTAAAACTCAAACAAGGTTTTGAAGAAAGGGCAGTTGGAGTATAAGTGCATTTACCAAAAGTGGAATTAATGTCAAGTTCGTTTAAAATACAGCTGTAATAATGAGCCTTTGTCAGCTGGAACCAAAACATATTCCTCATACTGATGATGAATTGAATTTCAATTTCAATGTTCCGGTCTTTTTAGGTCGCTATGCATTTTGATAAGGATTTGATGTAAATTATATGAAAAAGAAAATAAGGTGAATTAAATATCAACAGTCCAACACATTTATTGAATCATTATTTTTGTATAATCATGTAGGCTATCATAAATCTTAATATAGGAAATAAGATGACATATATTTTTTGTGAAAATTCCCTTGGCCTTCAATGTGACACTACAGGGAATGAATTAATTTTGACTCCACTTTTTTTGGCACGCTGTTTATGGCTATAATAGCTCTAAAACTTCATTGTTATTTCGGATTTCAAGCATTTCGGTTGAGCATCACTGAAGAGACTTTATTTGTCGAAATGTGCATCTGGTGCATCAAAATTGGTACCGTATAAGTTTTACATATATAACCTATCTATTGATGGGTAATTCCAAAAGCCTTTGGACAGTGACAGGTAAACTGAAAACAACAGAAACAAATGGTAGTTAATTTAATTTTACAACAATGGCCCCCTATTGCCAACATCTGAGGAAGTCATAAAATTGATAGTTTATGGCTATTGGTTATAGTTTCTTGTCTGTCTGATAAAGAGTTTTATACTTTTTTAATTCGTTAATAACACAGGCAGAAACATGAAAATCAAGAATATCGCATTCCAGTAAATTCAAAAACTGACCAAATGCAGAATAAGCTATTGCGTATCGAATCTTGAAAATACCGACGTATATTTAATTGCCGTTATAAAATTTAGAATTTCATTTCAAAATTAAGGATTATCTCCCTCATGCATAGCTCTTATCCTTAGACGAATTTGACTCCTCTTTTTTGGCACACTGTTTTTTGCCCTATAATAGCTATAAAACTT
The DNA here is from genome assembly GCF_947568905.1 of Ostrea edulis. NCBI lineage: Eukaryota > Metazoa > Mollusca > Bivalvia > Ostreida > Ostreidae > Ostrea > Ostrea edulis. The sequence goes on along the minus strand of NC_079172.1, from coordinate 8,468,096 downwards.
CATTATTATTTCGGATTTCAAACATTTTGGTTGAGCATCACTGAAGAGACATTATTTGTCGAAATGCGCATCTTGTGCATCAAAATTGGTACCGTTTAAGTTTTACATTATGACCCCTGGGTCAAGGCCTCTGCTGGTGGACTGTTAGTCCCCGAGGGTCTCTACAGTCCAGTAGCTAAGTACTTCGTTACTAGCTTGAAAATACGGATATATATTTAATTGCTGTTATAAAATTTAGAAATTCATTTCAAAATTAAGGAATTTCTTCCTCACGCATAGCTCTTATCCTTAGACGAATTTGACTTTTTTGGCACACTGTTTTTGCCCTATAATAGCTATAAAATTTCATTGTTATTTCGGATTTCAAACATTTTGGTTGAGCATCACTGAAGAGACATTATTTGTCGAAATGCGCATCTTGTGCATCAAAATTGGTACCGTTTAAGTTTTACATTATGACCCCTGGGTCAAGGCCTCTGCTGGTGGACTGTTAGTCCCCGAGGGTCTCTACAGTCCAGTAGCTAAGTACTTCGTTACTAGCTTGAAAATACGGATATATATTTAATTGCTGTTATAAAATTTAGAAATTCATTTCAAAATTAAGGAATTTCTTCCTCACGCATAGCTCTTATCCTTAGACGAATTTGACTTTTTTGGCACACTGTTTTTGCCCTATAATAGCTATAAAATTTCATTGTTATTTCGGATTTCAAACATTTTGGTTGAGCATCACTGAAGAGACATTATTTGTCGAAATGCGCATCTGGTGCATCAAAATTGGTACCGATTAAGTTTTACATTAAGAGATATAAACACAGGTGATAATGGAATATTGCTATATAAATTTGGGAAGTTGACTATGGAGAAGCTGAAATCATTCCGTTTGTCATACAGTTGAGTTGTCAGTTTGCTGTTTATGTTTACTTTCATTAAAACTATCTAAGTATGAAACAGAAGTGGACGACCAGATGGTATCTTTTATTTCGAGCTCACAGGGATATACCGAATCGACATATGAATGAAATTATCATTGTCAATAGACAGAACGTCGACGATATATCTAAATGTCGAATTAAAGGTCACAGCAACATATTTTTTTCTTCTCACGTAGAGGTCTTGAATAAATCCTGCTTTATATCAATATAAAAACAGGCCAGGTAACAAAGGAGCACAATTCGTGCCCGTGGGAATTCCAACAGACCTTTAGAAGACCTGATGACCGAAGACCAAGAAGATATTGTCATTGTTATATATAATGAACTCTAGCATATTTTTTTATTACAACTTCAGAGTACTTGTGCATGGAATCAGGGTAGTGTTTAACAAAGTATTTTTAGGTGACTAATCACTAGATGTGAATATCTTCGTTTTCCATTTTTGTTGAAGAAGCAACTGTCTATGATGTGAAAAAGTCTAGTCTCTAATTTATCATGAGGAATGGTCGTGTAGAGTGAAAAGTCATAGGTTTTAATGTTATCGATTTGGGAGGCGTTTTGCGATTTCAAGTTTACTAAAAGTTCTTTAGGATTTTTTAAGAATCTACATTTGACTTACACCATTTCTGGCATATGTAGTCGCACAGTAAGTTTGAAGTTTCTCCATCACAGCTGTTAATATTTTCGTGAGGAGCAAAGGTATGAGCTTGGTAGAGAACTTACTGGATTTAGCAATGTATCTTTCTCTGTAAGGGATTTTATGTAGTTTAGGAATCCATTATAGGTATGGTAACTCACATTCATTCCACCCATTGACTGGGGTATTAATGGTGTAGAAAAGTGAAACGTGATTTAGAAAAAAATCGATTACCAAAATTGGAATTAATGCCAAGTTTGTTTAAAATACAGCTGTACTAATGAGCCTTAGAAACGAAGACAATGTTGTTACAAGCTTTGTCAACTGGAACCAAAATATATTCCTCATACTGATGATAAATTGAATTTCAAAATCAATGTTTCGGTCTTATTAGGTCATTATGTATTTTGATAAGGATTTGATGTAAATTATATGAAGAAGAAACAATTAAAGTGAATTAAACATTAACAGTCCAATACATTTATTGAAGTATTGTTGTTGCATATTCCTGTAGGCTAGAATAGATCATAGATCATAATATAGGAAATAAGATGACAGATATATAACCTATCTATCATTAGGTAATTCTAAAAACCTTTGGATAGTGACAGGTAAACTGAAAACAACAGAAACAAACGGCAGTTAAATTCAATTTTACAACAATGGCCCTCTACTGCCAACATAGGAGGAAGTCATAAAAGAGCTAATCTATGGCTAATAGTAATTTTTCTTGTTTTTCTGGTAAAGAGTTTTATTCATTTTGAATTCCTTAATGACACAGACAAAAACACTAAAAGTCAAGAATCTCGCATTCCAGTGTGTTTTAACTTCTATATTCACAAATCACATTTAATTCCCTGGGTCATAATCTTACAGTAGAACGTAAATTTGAAAAACATATTAGTATTTCACTGCCGCAGTAGTCTAGAGGTAGAGGGCTTGCCCCGGAAGCGGAAGGTCGGGTTTGTAACAGATAGTGACAGTTCCATCGCCAAACGCTCGGAATCAGGTGTGAATGTCACGGGTCCTCGGAGATGACCTTTAAAATGGATGTCCCGTGTCACAGTAGGTGTGGTATGCTAAAGAACCTTCGTTGCTTAATGGCCGTAAATTCCGAGCATAGGCCTAAATTTGAAGTACTTCACCGGTATTGGTGACGTCTCCATATGAGTGACATAATCTAAAATGGGGCGTTAAACAAGATACAATCTATCAATTAATCAATCATACTTGTATTTCTATGCTTTATATGAATTTCACTTGATTAAGAAACAAGTTCAGAAAGGTGAAAATAACGAACAGTGATCAATCTCATAACTCCTATAAGCAATACAAAATAGATAGTTGGCCAAACACGGACCCCTGAACAGACCAGAGATGGGATCAGGTGCCTAGGAGGAGTAAGCACCCCCTGTTGACCCTTCCTGTGTACATCAAAAGTATACACGACACCCTGGTCTCTTGGTCAGGTAAATTCCAGGTAAAAAACAATGACCATATTTGAGCTAAACCCACATCCAGTGATCCGTGAAGAGACCGTACGGTATGCTATGTGAGTCTTAAAATTCCATCGGACAAACTTTGGTCCAGTATGAATACAGTCAGATTACAAATTCAGTGTATGAGGAACAGTTGTTTAATTGATAGTGGGAGAGGGCGCGAACTCTACCAAGTTGTGCATGGAAACAAATCTGTTTTGTAATATTATTTGTAGAATAGCTTCATGAAAGGTGAAGATAATGAACAGTCATCAATCTCATAAATCCTGTAAGCAATACAAAATAGAGAGTTGAGCAAACATGTCATCTCAATATTTTCCCTTTAATGTACTTTCTACTTTGACCATTATGAGCCAAATAAACACGATGAGATACTCTCATTAAAATAAGACACTTAAGATTCAATGAATAGTAAAAACAAGAGACGTCTGACAATTTCAGTATATTGGGTCATTGACCTGTATGGGACAAGTAAACACCATGATACACTCAAATTCAACTAAAATAAATTAAAACTCAACGAATGGTTTCATGGAAAATAGGGATCACAAAACAAAAGAAGTTTGACAATACTAATTTATTATACCTCACATAAAGAATCACTAGTAAAACAGAATCTGATTGGCCGAGAAGGTCAGGTGACCGTTGTGTTTGCCCGGCAACAAAACGTTGTGCTCTACCCCTTCGGATATCTCTTATTTCCCTTTCGTTTCCAGTTAAATGAACAAAGCCGAGTGTTCCGAATGACGCAGACAACAACAAACATAAATTTAACGTCAAGACGTCAAGGTAGACGAAGTTTAGTGTGACATCACAATAAGTCCAAGTCCTTGTACATACATAGTTCGTACGGCACAAAATATGCGAGTCTTTGATACAGTTTGGTTTGGTTTATATAAAAACAAACAAGTAAATCAGCATTCAAGGAGAATGGAAATACAAAAACTAGCTATTACATCACTGTATTTTGTTGTTAGTACCTTCTAATACGTTGACGGCGCAATGTTATTGTTAGGGCAATCTCAGCTCTTTATGATGTTTAAATGAGTGAACTCTAATTTCAAATGTGTTTTTGTAGTCTTGTTTTGATTAGGTATAATAAACAATGCATTGCATGAATGTTCGGGAGATATGAAGAGTTATTCACCCAAGAAAAACCATATTCCCCGAGTACAAGATTGGGTGAATGCAAGGTGAAGATAACGAACAGTGATCAATCTCATAACTCCTACAAGCAATACAAAATAGATAGTTGGGCAAACACGGACCCCTGGACACACCAGAGGTGGGATCAGGTGCCTAGGAGGAGTAAGCACCCCCTGTTGACCGATCACACCCGCGGTGAGCCCTATATCCTGATCAGCTAAAGGAACCCCTGGACACACCAGAGGTGGGATCAGGTGCCTAGGAGGAGTAAGCATCCCCTGTTGACCGGTCACACCCGCCGTGAGCCCTATATCCTGATCAGCTAAACGGAGTTATCCGCAGTCAAAATCAATAACAGCGATCAATCCCACAACTCATATAAGCAATACAAAATCGATAGTTGGGCAAACACGGACCCCTGGACACACCAGAGGTGGGATCAGGTGCCTAGGAGGAGTAAGCATCCCCTGTTGACCGGTCACACCCGCCGTGAGCCCCATATCCTGATCAGGTAAACGGAGTTATCCGCAGTCAAAATCAGTGTGCCAAGAACGGCTTAACATTCGGTATGAAACACGTCAGACTGCATTTGACCCAATGCGAGGTTGTATTGACGAAGTAGATCGTTATAACGACCATAGAATTTGCGAAATGCTGACTTCAATCGAGACTGTTGAAATCCCTGTACCATCAACTTGTTTGTCAGTAGCTTACCTCGATTTAAAAACTGACTATACCCAGAACAAGCTCTTGCATATCGAATCAGTTGAGACATATAAACACCATATACAGGTGATAATTTAATATTGCTACATAAATGTGGGAAGTTGACGATGGAGAAGCTGAAATCATCCCGTTTGTCATACAGTTGAGTTGTTAGTTTGCCGTTAATGTCTCCTTTCAAGAAAATATCTAAGTATGAAGCAGAAGTGGACGACTCTGTGGTGTCCTTTATTTCGAGCTCACAGGGATATATCAAATCGACATATGAATGAAAGCTATCATTGTTAAGAGACAAAACGTCATCGATATATCTAAAAGTCGAATTGAAGGTCACAGCGAGAGATTTTTTTCTTCTCACGTAGAAGTTTTTTAATAAATTCTGCTTCATATGAATATAAAAACAGGTCAGCTAACAAAGGAGCAGAATTCGTGCCCATGGGAATTCCAATAGACTGAATAAATCTTTATATCTCGCTCATTATCATGCAATAAATGTATATAATTCCTCTATCTATCCATTATTTTGTTTGATTTTCAGGGCCATAATATGAATGACATCACTATGTCGTGTATGGAATGGATGATAAATGCACATATACAATAAAGACCGTCATATGCTGGCATCACAGTTGGGGAATCGCTCTGTTAAGAAGAACAAGAAAACATCTATTATTTGAATATTTTGGGGGAGTGCATTCTTTTGTAATCTTTACGATTGTATGTTATGTAATCATACCGGTAAATTTATTTATTTTGTAATGACAAGAGCAATATTTGAGAGAGTGTTTACTAATAGATTAATCCTAGCATGAAAAAACATTCACAGACGAACGCAATCTCTCACTAAGTAGTCTCGGTTGTAACAATCATGATACATGAAGATTGACCAAGTCAATGAGTCAATAAAAGGTAAAGATTAAGATTTTATTGATACTATTAATCTTGTTATACCTGTTGTCGGATTATGATACAGTAATAATGTGTCTAAATTCAAATAATGGAGAGGTTTTACACAAGACTTTATTTTAAGGCAGGAAAACTACTCAAATCACACATATAACGTTAAATCAAGAAAAGCTGTTTGTTCCATCGTCATTTCCCGAGTATCTGGCGCAATTGTCTCAGTCTTAACCAGGAGGATACACTGAATAAAGAAAAACAAAATAACTGAATACGTTTGATCAAAGCTGCAATAATCAAAGGTGAAGATAACGAACAGTGATCGATCTCATAACTCCTATAAACAATACAAAATAGAGAATTGGTCAAATAAGGACCCCTAAATATGCCAGAGGTGGGATCAGGTGCTTAGGAAGAGGTCAACCATTCGTTAAAATCTCTGTAATGGTGCAAATGCGGAAGTTATTTACCCCCGCAACATCTGTGATCATTCTAAACATTTGCTGACTTTCTTTACGTAAATAAAAGGACATTGTATGTTTCTTAGTCAATATATAAAGTAACAACCTGCAACGTACGATTTGTGAGGCGATATTCGACCATTTTCAACAACTTCGATATATTCTAATTTCTCGATTTATATTTTTGCGCAATGTTTGGGATATTGAAGTTTCAACTTCCGATTGTCAAGTTATTTGCATATGGCATATAAGGTAGTATTTACATCACTGCACGAGTACAGAGGAGTAAGTTATTTCGTCGATATTGAAAAAGTTTAAATCTAATATCAATTTGAAAAACGAACAGCAGAGAGAAAACTCTTTCTGCAATCATATTGTTGGGTACTATTTCCTTGCACTAAATTGACTCCTGTGACCTAGATTGTTCTGGAGATCTGATGTATATATTGCATTGACACATGACTGTGACTTAGATTGTTCTAGATCTCATGTTACTTTTAGTAGAAAGATGACGTAATGGTCGCATCATTGTCTTTCAAGATTGTACTGGAAAATTCAATGTTATTATAAATAAACTGAAATGCTTATGATAAATAGAATTGCCACGATGGTCTAGAGGTTAGAGAGTTCGCCTTACATGCGGAAGCCCGAGGTTCAAATCCGGTCACAACAAACCTAAGTCGTTAGAATAGGTAGTGACAGTTGAATCGCCAAACGCTCGGTATCAGATGTGAATGTCACGAGTCCTCGGTGAAGACCTTAAAAACGAATGTCCCGTGTCACAGTAAGTGTGGTACGCTAAAGAACCCTCATTCCTCAATGGATGTAAGCGTCGAGCAAATGCCTAACTTTGAAGCCCCTCACCGGGCTTGGTAACGTCTCCATCTGAATGAAAATTCTCAAGATAGACATTAAACAAGATACAATCAATCAATATGATAAATAGAAGTTCTGGTTAGATACTCTGTATGCATTTAGATTTTTATGTGTAATGGAAACTACGGTTTTTGAATTACTTTTTTGTGTATGTAGATTCTGTTCAGATTTATTGTTTAACTACCGTAAGTTAGAATTTTCGTTTTGTTACAATTTTCTATCAATTAATAATTGTAAATACATATTGTCCATTGTTTGATTGCCTTTTATTAGTAAATTCTGCTGCGCTATGTTAAGGTATTTTCCGACCCACAATAAAGGTTTGTTCCTCTCTTTGTTAGGATGGCTCGAGTGACAACATTTTGCGTGTTGATTTTCAATGTTTAGGTTTTTCAGTATATCCACCTACGAGATCTTGCGATAACTATCATGGCGGAGTAGAGGAATACATTATATCTGAAGAAAAACAGCTTTATTAGACATGCCCGAGCACAAAGCTGGTACTCCTTTTGTTGTAAACAACATTTGGGACTATTACATATGTACACCGAACTTATTATCGGTTATTGCTAAAATTATTTTGCACCATTATGGAGATCCCTAAAATATTGGGGCTAATTTTATCACTGATTAAATAATCAAATGGTACCATCATTGTTAAAGAAATTTAAAAAAAACGGGATAATCTGTATATATTAACCACAACATCGAATAAGCTTGTTTGGAAAAGGTCAGTGGAGTCTCCTAGTATGTTGATATTTATAACTATAATTACAATAATTTATAGGTATCACTTTTATCATCATTTACAGTGTACATTCTGAAATACTTACTTATTTCGCAGCAACCCCATTGGCCGTATTTGTAATCACACTCATATCCATCGCAACAAGGTTTCGAGTCATGACATGTTTTAAGTGCATAATGGCACCCACCACTTGGAATACCTAAAACCATGAACGAAATTAACTAACATTTTATTTCCTATATAAGCAATGTATCCACTTTATTACTTTCATTTCAAAGATACCATAAAAAAGCACACAGAGTCTGGTTTGGTTTAGGGGACAAAAACTTAATTCATTGATAGTATGATAAAAAGTTATAAAGACTCCGAAAGTTTTCGCAAAAGTATTCGACAGTAATCGTTTTGAAAACAGTTATTCTTGTAATTCAACTTGTTATAAACCTCGGACAAATTGATGATAGGATTTAGTGATCAATCTAGTAAACAACATGCGTGTGCAACATTCTTAAGTGGTACATCCGTCACAGAGTATATACAATCTAGTTGATTTAGACCATAATACGTGGGTCAACTCATGTTAGAAAATATTTTGTCAGATAGATGCTCTTCTTCCCCCAAGAAAATAAATAAAAGTAGAAATGTTTAGTGGTTTGGTTTGCGATATAAAGAATTAAATTATAAAGTATAATGTAACATGGCTGTCTAGGGTAATCCCGTACATGATTACATCCAGGTCCAGAAAGGTTAACGAGTTCTCAGTGTTTAGAAATAATTATATTGTTTTGTAATTGAACATGTATGAAATAACATAATTTAGATATTGAGAATTATCATGATATATCAAAGGGAGTGCGGTATGTACCGTTATAGCCCCTGTGCCCGAAATCAATTGCTTAATATACAAATTGGCCAATATATATAATATAATATAGTATATATATATATATATATATATATATATATATATATATATAACACATTTCCCGGTCGGAATCTATAGATCCGGACAGGGTAACCAGGGCGGGCGCAACCCGGTCGGGATATAAACAAATGGGCAATAACTCAATAATACAATTAAGGAAATGCATAAAGAGGGTAAAATAGACTATAAATAAAGACATATAATTAAGTGAACAATATGCAAAAACATCACAATAATAACGCAGGAATTGAAATTTGACATTGTTTGAATAATTAAAAAGATAAATCAAAACTCAGAGGTGAAAAAAAAAACTTGGAGGAAAGAAGATGAGTTATAATTATCTTACCGAATGACAGGGCAACCAAACAGACGAGGAGAGTGAGAACTAGTAGTTTTCCCATTTTGATTCTAGACGATGCAGGTAACATCTGATCGACTGAATGTCTTTATATACAATCTGAGTCACTACATCCACCAATCAATGCGATTGAAATGTTATTTACTTGTCTGACATTTATTCATTGTCAATAAAACAAGATACATTAAATATCCCAGAAAAATGATCAACAATTAAGTTACCTAATCAGTATCCGTTATTAAGTTAGTTTTGAAGATATTTTTCATTCCTTTATTCATATTTGTTGTCATTATTTTCGTATTATTCAAATGAGGGAATAAAATGACATTTTAGTACGCCATTGATTGCACTGAAGATTTATTTCCACATAATTCAATTGCAATTTCTTACACCCAATTGTAACGTTAAATATTACAACTATAAAAATCAAAATGTAATTCAACTACATAAACCACATGTTTTATAACGACAAAAATGTACCATCCACATATGATGGATATCGTCTATCCTTAATATACAAATTACTCTAAAGCTCACGTGAACTTTCCTAATAAAATTTTGTTTGTTGTATGTCTGTAAAAATGTTCAAAATTTCGATTTCTTCAGAAGAACACTGTGCTCTTTTCAGTTGAAAGTCTAAATTTCTTTCCAAAGGAATAGGGTTGAAAAAACGCTGAAATGCAGTTGGGTACTAGAACCCGTCTGAAGATTGATGAATTGATTGCATATTCTTGAACTGGAGCATTTTTCACTCACTTCTGAAGATGTACTAAAACAGAATAGTCATGTTTTTGTATAGGCTGTATCTACACTGCAAGAAAGATTGGGGTTTGTTAGAACCATAATAGTCATCGACTGTGACAATATGTTTTATAGGCTATACGCGGGTATGTTAAGGTACGTCATGCTTCATTTTTGCACGTATACTGCATGATTTTTAAAATCTGTCTTACACAGAGAGGAGCTTCTAACTCTTAAAAACTATTTTGGTTGTTTACATGAGAACATTTTGTATCATAACAACATGACAAACATGTGCTTCAATATGGCGTCTTTCCATGACTTTTATAAATAGATCATGGATGTACCTTAATAGAAAATGTAAAAGTAGCACACTACCCCAAGATTTAAAATGTAAAAGTAGCACACTACCCCAAGATTTAAATATTGGTCTAACTGGCGATAATGACGGTAAACCACTCATAGTATATCAGAATTACTGATAGAATCCTACCACTTTCAATAAGAAATAATTATTGAACATTTAAACACGAAACCATCTAGCCCATGTTTTAAATTTTGCACTGATGCTATGCAGTTTTATTAATTGTCAATCAAACAAGATACATTAAATATCCCACCAAATGAATAACAATTAAGTTACCTAATCAGTATTCCTTATTAAGTTAGTTTTGAAGATAGTTTTCATTCCTTTATTTATATTTGCTATCATTACTTTCGAATTCTTCAAATGTGGGAATAAAATGACATTTTACTACGCCATTGATTCTTCTGAAGATATAGTTCCATATGATTCAATTGCAATTTCCCATACCCCATTGTAACATTGAATATTACAACTATAAACAACAAAATGTAATTCAACTACATAAACCACATGTTTTATAACGACAAAAATGTATCATCCACATTCGGTGGATATCGTCTATCCTTAATATACAAATTACTCTAAAGCTCACGTGAACTTTCCTAATACAATTTCGTTTCTTGTATGTCTGAAAAGTTTCAAAATTTCCATTTCTTTAAAAGAACACTGTGCTAAATTCAAGGAATCTTTTCAGCTGAAAGTCTAAATTTCTTCACAAAATAAATAGGATTGAAAACTCGTTGAAATGCAGTCGGGTACTAAAACGCATCTGAAGATTGATGAATTGATTGCATATTGTTTAACTGAGGCATTTTTCACTCACTTCTGAAGATGTACTAAAACAGAATAGTCATGTTTTTGTATAGGCTGTATGTACACTGTAAGGAAGATTGGGGTTTGTTAGAACCATTATAGTCATCGAATTTGTCAACATGTTTTATAGGCTATATGTACACTTTAAGGAAGATTAAAGTTCGTTCGAACCATAACCCATGGTACTTAAGAATGAATAGAACGGGTGTAAATTGATACGAAAGTTTCTATGCACAGAAATAATTGTCCCCTTAATATATACTGTTTTCCTTAATCTTAGGTAGATATCTTTTTATATTAATGGGTTAACTCAATTGGAAATTTTGATCTTTGTGTCAATGGACGAAAACATGTATCAGATAATAAAACCAGCCGATTTGATAAGAGGTCCAAGTGTTATGAGCTTAGGTTGGGCTTAAAAAAAGCTAAGGGGTCAAATACACAGAGGTGGGATTCGTTGAATGATTCAATTAATACAATGAAACTGTTTTGTTGGAAGCAGTTCCTTAGTGTTTGGTGGCAGACAACATAATGAGGCCTTTTCTGAATTGCCTTAAATGCATCACTTACCGCCCTCAACAAGGACGATATTTTCATTGTGGTTAGTCTTCCATTCTAATAGTTTATGACTTGCAAAATGTTAGATTTTAAAAACAAGTTGGAGAGGTAGTCCTTGCTGGGGGAATCAATTGCACAGGCGTGCAATTGCAAAATGCTGACTTTAATCGATACTGTTGAAACGCCTATACCATCAATTTCTTTGTCAGTAGTTTGAATCGCTTTAAAAACTTACTATACGCAGAACAAGATCTTGAGTATCGAATCAGTTAAGAGATATAAACACCATATGCAAGTGATAATGCGATATTGCTACATAAATATGGGAAGTTTACGATGGAGAAGCTGAAATCATCCCGTTTGTCATACAATGGCGTTGTCAGTTTGCCGTTAATGTCTAGTTTCAATAAAATATCTAAATAGGAATCGGAAGTGGACGACTGGATCCAATGTGTCTTTGTTTGTAAGGGTTTTTGTGTAGTTTTGGAATCTAGTATTGGTATGGTATCTCATATTCATTGTACCCATTGACTGGGATATTAAATGTGTCTAAAACTCAAACAAGGTTTTGAAGAAAGGGCAGTTGGAATATAAGTGCATTTACCAAAAGTGGAATTAATGTCAAGTTCGTTTAAAATACAGCTGTAATAATGAGCCTTTGTCAGCTGGAACCAAAACATATTCCTCATACTGATGATGAATTGAATTTCAATTTCAATGTTCCGGTCTTTTTAGGTCGTTATGCATTTTGATAAGGATTTGATGTAAATTATATGAAAAAGAAAATAAGGTGAATTAAATATCAACAGTCCAACACATTTATTGAATCATTATTTTTGTATAATCATGTAGGCTATCATAAATCTTAATATAGGAAATAAGATGACAGATATTTTTTGTGAAAATTCCCTTGGCCTTCAATGTGACACTACAGGGAATGAATTAATTTTGACTCCACTTTTTTTGGCACGCTGTTTATGGCTATAATAGCTCTAAAACTTCATTGTTATTTCGGATTTCAAGCATTTCGGTTGAGCATCACTGAAGAGACTTTATTTGTCGAAATGTGCATCTGGTGCATCAAAATTGGTACCGTATAAGTTTTACATATATAACCTATCTATTGATGGGTAATTCCAAAAGCCTTTGGACAGTGACAGGTAAACTGAAAACAACAGAAACAAACGGTAGTTAATTTAATTTTACAACAATGGCCCCCTATTGCCAACATCTGAGGAAGTCATAAAATTGATAGTTTATGGCTATTGGTTATAGTTTCTTGTCTGTCTGATAAAGAGTTTTATACTTTTTTAATTCGTTAATAACACAGGCAGAAACATGAAAATCAAGAATATCGCATTCCAGTAAATTCAAAAACTGACCAAATGCAGAATAAGCTATTGCGTATCGAATCTTGAAAATACCGACGTATATTTAATTGCCGTTATAAAATTTAGAATTTCATTTCAAAATTAAGGATTATCTCCCTCATGCATAGCTCTTATCCTTAGACGAATTTGACTCCTCTTTTTTGGCACACTGTTTTTTGCCCTATAATAGCTATAAAACTTCATTATTATTTCGGATTTCAAACATTTTGGTTGAGCATCACTGAAGAGACATTATTTGTCGAAATGCGCATCTTGTGCATCAAAATTGGTACCGTTTAAGTTTTACATTATGACCTCTGCTGGTGGACTGTTAGTCCCCGAGGGTCTCTACAGTCCAGTAGCTAAGTACTTCGTTACTAGCTTGAAAATACGGATATATATTTAATTGCTGTTATAAAATTTAGAAATTCATTTCAAAATTAAGGAATTTCTTCCTCACGCATAGCTCTTATCCTTAGACGAATTTGACTTTTTTGGCACACTGTTTTTGCCCTATAATAGCTATAAAATTTCATTATTATTTCGGATTTCAAACATTTTGGTTGAGCATCACTGAAGAGACATTATTTGTCGAAATGCGCATCTGGTGCATCAAAATTGGTACCGATTAAGTTTTACATTAAGAGATATAAACACAGGTGATAATGGAATATTGCTATATAAATTTGGGAAGTTGACTATGGAGAAGCTGAAATCATTCCGTTTGTCATACAGTTGAGTTGTCAGTTTGCTGTTTATGTTTACTTTCATTAAAACTATCTAAGTATGAAACAGAAGTGGACGACCAGATGGTATCTTTTATTTCGAGCTCACAGGGATATACCGAATCGACATATGAATGAAATTATCATTGTCAATAGACAGAACGTCGACGATATATCTAAATGTCGAATTAAAGGTCACAGCAACATATTTTTTTCTTCTCACGTAGAGGTCTTGAATAAATCCTGCTTTATATCAATATAAAAACAGGCCAGGTAACAAAGGAGCACAATTCGTGCCCGTGGGAATTCCAACAGACCTTTAGAAGACCTGATGACCGAAGACCAAGAAGATATTGTCATTGTTATATATAATGAACTCTAGCATATTTTTTTTATTACAACTTCAGAGTACTTGTGCATGGAATCAGGGTAGTGTTTAACAAAGTATTTTTAGGTGACTAATCACTAGATGTGAATATCTTCGTTTTCCATTTTTGTTGAAGAAGCAACTGTCTATGATGTGAAAAAGTCTAGTCTCTAATTTATCATGAGGAATGGTCGTGTAGAGTGAAAAGTCATAGGTTTTAATGTTATCGATTTGAGAGGCGTTTTGCGATTTCAAGTTTACTAAAAGTTCTTTAGGATTTTTTAAGAATCTACATTTGACTTACACCATTTCTGGCATATGTAGTCGCACAGTAAGTTTGAAGTTTCTCCATCACAGCTGTTAATATTTTCGTGAGGAGCAAAGGTATGAGCTTGGTAGAGAACTTACTGGATTTAGCAATGTATCTTTCTCTGTAAGGGATTTTATGTAGTTTAGGAATTCATTATAGGTATGGTAACTCACATTCATTCCACCCATTGACTGGGGTATTAATGGTGTAGAAAAGTGAAACGTGATTTAGAAAAAAATCGATTACCAAAAGTGGAATTAATGCCAAGTTTGTTTAAAATACAGCTGTACTAATGAGCCTTAGAAACGAAGACAATGTTGTTACAAGCTTTGTCAACTGGAACCAAAATATATTCCTCATACTGATGATAAATTGAATTTCAAAATCAATGTTTCGGTCTTATTAGGTCATTATGTATTTTGATAAGGATTTGATGTAAATTATATGAAGAAGAAACAATTAATGTGAATTAAACATTAACAGTCCAATACATTTATTGAAGTATTGTTGTTGCATATTCCTGTAGGCTAGAATAGATCATAGATCATAATATAGGAAATAAGATGACAGATATATAACCTATCTATCATTAGGTAATTTTAAAAACCTTTGGATAGTGACAGGTAAACTGAAAACAACAGAAACAAACGGCAGTTAAATTCAATTTTACAACAATGGCCCTCTACTGCCAACATAGGAGGAAGTCATAAAAGAGCTAATCTATGGCTAATAGTAATTTTTCTTGTTTTTCTGGTAAAGAGTTTTATTCATTTTGAATTCCTTAATGACACAGACAAAAACACTAAAAGTCAAGAATTTCGCATTCCAGTGTGTTTTAACTTCTATATTCACAAATCACATTTAATTCCCTGGGTCATAACCTTACAGTAGAACGTAAATTTGAAAAACATATTAGTATTTCACTGCCCCAGTAGTCTAGAGGTAGAGGGCTTGCCCCGGAAGCGGAAGGTCGGGTTTGTAACAGATAGTGACAGTTCCATCGCCAAACGCTCGGAATCAGGTGTGAATGTCACGGGTCCTCGGAGATGACCTTTAAAATGGATGTCCCGTGTCACAGTAGGTGTGGTATGCTAAAGAACCTTCGTTGCTTAATGGCCGTAAATTCCGAGCATAGGCCTAAATTTGAAGTACTTCACCGGTATTGGTGACGTCTCCATATGAGTGACATAATCTAAAATGGGGCGTTAAACAAGATACAATCTATCAATTAATCAATCATACTTGTATTTCTATGCTTTATATGAATTTCACTTGATTAAGAAACAAGTTCAGAAAGGTGAAAATAACGAACAGTGATCAATCTCATAACTCCTATAAGCAATACAAAATAGATAGTTGGCCAAACACGGACCCCTGAACAGACCAGAGATGGGATCAGGTGCCTAGGAGGAGTAAGCACCCCCTGTTGACCGGCCACACCCGCCGTGAGCCATATATCCTGATCAGGTAAACTTAGTTATCCGCAGTCAAAATCAGTGTGCCAAGAACGGCTTAACATTCGGTATGAAACACGTCAGACAGCATTTGACCCAATGCATGGTTGTACTAGCGAACTAGATCGTTATAACGACCATAAAATTTGCGAAATGCTGATCTTCTCCTTCCACTGTTGAAACTCCTGTACCATCAACTTGTTTGTCAGTAGCTTACCTCGAGTTAAAACTAGACTATACGCAGAATAAGCTCTCGCATATCGAATCAGTTGAAATATATAAACACCATATGCAGGTGATAATGGAATATTGCTACACAAATATGGGAAGCTGACGATGGAGAAGCTGAAATCATCCCGTTTGTCATACAGTTGAATTGTCAGTTTGCCGTTAATGTCTACTTTCAATAAAATATCTAAGTATGAAGCAGAAGTGGATGACTCTGTGGTGTCCTTTATTTCAAGCTCACAGGGATATATCAAATCGACATATGGTTAAAAGCTATCTTTGTTAACACCCCCAAATTGGTAGCCGTCTGTCAATCAAACATTTAACAATAGATCTCAGGTGGAGTGACATCTACAGAAACTGTGGTCTAGAGCTACCCGAGAGAAGTGTTTTGATAACAATAACAGCCAGTACCTACAGGCATTATCTGGATGTTGAGGAAGCCCTATATTCTAAAGTTTTGATAGCATTGACCTGTCCACAACTGCTCTTTTCTGGTAATTCAATTGTTTTTAAAAAGACCCCTGAACAATGCAATTTTGATATAATTGTAATGCCCCCTCTCTATATACATATATTATAAATTACACAATCAGAAATCAAACAACCATTTGCCCATTAATGTCTAAAACTTGTAACTTATTGCAATAATCTATATTATCAAATTATTTATTGAGCCAATGACTGAGGGCAAAACATAAAAAGAGGGGTGCTCTAGACTGTTTGTCGTCTAGCCATAGGGATACAACCATTATACAAACAATCTGACCACAGAAACACTGCAGACGGTTCTGAGACCCTTCCTGTGTACATCAAAAGTATACACGACACCCTGGTCTCTTGGTCAGGTAAATTCCAGGTAAAAAACAATGACCATATTTGAGCTAAACCCACATCCAGTGATCCGTGAAGAGACCGTACGGTATGCTATGTGAGTCTTAAAATTCCATCGGACAAACTTTGGTCCAGTATGAATACAGTCAGATTACAAATTCAGTGTATGAGGAACAGTTGTTTAATTGATAGTGGGAGAGGGCGCGAACTCTACCAAGTTGTGCATGGAAACAAATCTGTTTTGTAATATTATTTGTAGAATAGCTTCATGAAAGGTGAAGATAATGAACAGTCATCAATCTCATAAATCCTGTAAGCAATACAAAATAGAGAGTTGAGCAAACATGTCATCTCAATATTTTCCCTTTAATGTACTTTCTACTTTGACCATTATGAGCCAAATAAACACGATGAGATACTCTCATTAAAATAAGACACTTAAGATTCAATGAATAGTAAAAACAAGAGACGTCTGACAATTTCAGTATATTGGGTCATTGACCTGTATGGGACAAGTAAACACCATGATACACTCAAATTCAACTAAAATAAATTAAAACTCAACGAATGGTTTCATGGAAAATAGGGATCACAAAACAAAAGAAGTTTGACAATACTAATTTATTATACCTCACATAAAGAATCACTAGTAAAACAGAATCTGATTGGCCGAGAAGGTCAGGTGACCGTTGTGTTTGCCCGGCAACAAAACGTTGTGCTCTACCCCTTCGGATATCTCTTATTTCCCTTTCGTTTCCAGTTAAATGAACAAAGCCGAGTGTTCCGAATGACGCAGACAACAACAAACATAAATTTAACGTCAAGACGTCAAGGTAGACGAAGTTTAGTGTGACATCACAATAAGTCCAAGTCCTTGTACATACATAGTTCGTACGGCACAAAATATGCGAGTCTTTGATACAGTTTGGTTTGGTTTATATAAAAACAAACAAGTAAATCAGCATTCAAGGAGAATGGAAATACAAAAACTAGCTATTACATCACTGTATTTTGTTGTTAGTACCTTCTAATACGTTGACGGCGCAGTGTTATTGTTAGGGCAATCTCAGCTCTTTATGATGTTTAAATGAGTGAACTCTAATTTCAAATGTGTTTTTGTAGTCTTGTTTTGATTAGGTATAATAAACAATGCATTGCATGAATGTTCGGGAGATATGAAGAGTTATTCACCCAAGAAAAACCATATTCCCCGAGTACAAGATTGGGTGAATGCAAGGTGAAGATAACGAACAGTGATCAATCTCATAACTCCTACAAGCAATACAAAATAGATAGTTGGGCAAACACGGACCCCTGGACACACCAGAGGTGGGATCAGGTGCCTAGGAGGAGTAAGCATCCCCTGTTGACCGGTCACACCCGCCGTGAGCCCTATATCCTGATCAGCTAAACGGAGTTATCCGCAGTCAAAATCAATAACAGCGATCAATCCCACAACTCATATAAGCAATACAAAATTGATAGTTGGGCAAACACGGACCCCTGGACACACCAGAGGTGGGATCAGGTGCCTAGGAGGAGTAAGCATCCCCTGTTGACCGGTCACACCCGCCGTGAGCCCCATATCCTGATCAGGTAAACGGAGTTATCCGCAGTCAAAATCAGTGTGCCAAGAACGACTTAACATTCGGTATGAAACACGTCAGACTGCATTTGACCCAATGCGAAGTTGTATTGACGAACTAGATCGTTATAACGACCATAGAATTTGCGAAATGCTGACTTCAATCGAGACTGTTGAAATCCCTGTACCATCAACTTGTTTGTCAGTAGCTTACCTCGATTTAAAAACTGACTATACCCAGAACAAGCTCTTGCATATCGAATCAGTTGAGACATATAAACACCATATACAGGTGATAATTTAATATTGCTACATAAATGTGGGAAGTTGACGATGGAGAAGCTGAAATCATCCCGTTTGTCATACAGTTGAGTTGTTAGTTTGCCGTTAATGTCTCCTTTCAAGAAAATATCTAAGTATGAAGCAGAAGTGGACGACTCTGTGGTGTCCTTTATTTCGAGCTCACAGGGATATATCAAATCGACATATGAATGAAAGCTATCATTGTTAAGAGACAAAACGTCATCGATATATCTAAAAGTCGAATTGAAGGTCACAGCGAGAGATTTTTTTCTTCTCACGTAGAAGTTTTTTAATAAATTCTGCTTCATATGAATATAAAAACAGGTCAGCTAACAAAGGAGCAGAATTCGTGCCCATGGGAATTCCAATAGACTGAATAAATCTTTATATCTCGCTCATTATCATGCAATAAATGTATATAATTCCTCTATCTATCCATTATTTTGTTTGATTTTCAGGGCCATAATATGAATGACATCACTATGTCGTATATGGAATGGATGATAAATGCACATATACAATAAAGACCGTCATATGCTGGCATCACAGTTGGGGAATCGCTCTGTTAAGAAGAACAAGAAAACATCTATTATTTGAATATTTTGGGGGAGTGCATTCTTTTGTAATCTTTACGATTGTATGTTATGTAATCATACCGGTAAATTTATTTATTTTGTAATGACAAGAGCAATATTTGAGAGAGTGTTTACTAATAGATTAATCCTAGCATGAAAAAACATTCACAGACGAACGCAATCTCTCACTAAGTAGTCTCGGTTGTAACAATCATGATACATGAAGATTGACCAAGTCAATGAGTCAATAAAAGGTAAAGATTAAGATTTTATTGATACTATTAATCTTGTTATACCTGTTGTCGGATTATGATACAGTAATAATGTGTCTAAATTCAAATAATGGAGAGGTTTTACACAAGACTTTATTTTAAGGCAGGAAAACTACTCAAATCACACATATAACGTTAAATCAAGAAAAGCTGTTTGTTCCATCGTCATTTCCCGAGTATCTGGCGCAATTGTCTCAGTCTTAACCAGGAGGATACACTGAATAAAGAAAAACAAAATAACTGAATACGTTTGATCAAAGCTGCAATAATCAAAGGTGAAGATAACGAACAGTGATCGATCTCATAACTCCTATAAACAATACAAAATAGAGAATTGGTCAAATAAGGACCCCTAAATATGCCAGAGGTGGGATCAGGTGCTTAGGAAGAGGTCAACCATTCGTTAAAATCTCTGTAATGGTGCAAATGCGGAAGTTATTTACCCCCGCAACATCTGTGATCATTCTAAACATTTGCTGACTTTCTTTACGTAAATAAAAGGACATTGTATGTTTCTTAGTCAATATATAAAGTAACAACCTGCAACGTACGATTTGTGAGGCGATATTCGACCATTTTCAACAACTTCGATATATTCTAATTTCTCGATTTATATTTTTGCGCAATGTTTGGGATATTGAAGTTTCAACTTCCGATTGTCAAGTTATTTGCATATGGCATATAAGGTAGTATTTACATCAATGCACGAGTACAGAGGAGTAAGTTATTTCGTCGATATTGAAAAAGTTTAAATCTAATATCAATTTGAAAAACGAACAGCAGAGAGAAAACTCTTTCTGCAATCATATTGTTGGGTACTATTTCCTTGCACTAAATTGACTCCTGTGACCTAGATTGTTCTGGAGATCTGATGTATATATTGCATTGACACATGACTGTGACTTAGATTGTTCTAGATCTCATGTTACTTTTAGTAGAAAGATGACGTAATGGTCGCATCATTGTCTTTCAAGATTGTACTGGAAAATTCAATGTTATTATAAATAAACTGAAATGCTTATGATAAATAGAATTGCCACGATGGTCTAGAGGTTAGAGAGTTCGCCTTACATGCGGAAGCCCGAGGTTCAAATCCGGTCACAACAAACCTAAGTCGTTAGAATAGGTAGTGACAGTTGAATCGCCAAACGCTCGGTATCAGATGTGAATGTCACGAGTCCTCGGTGAAGACCTTAAAAACGAATGTCCCGTGTCACAGTAAGTGTGGTACGCTAAAGAACCCTCATTCCTCAATGGATGTAAGCGTCGAGCAAATGCCTAACTTTGAAGCCCCTCACCGGGCTTGGTAACGTCTCCATCTGAATGAAAATTCTCAAGATAGACATTAAACAAGATACAATCAATCAATATGATAAATAGAAGTTCTGGTTAGATACTCTGTATGCATTTAGATTTTTATGTGTAATGGAAACTACGGTTTTTGAATTACTTTTTTGTGTATGTAGATTCTGTTCAGATTTATTGTTTAACTACCGTAAGTTAGAATTTTCGTTTTGTTACAATTTTCTATCAATTAATAATTGTAAATACATATTGTCCATTGTTTGATTGCCTTTTATTAGTAAATTCTGCTGCGCTATGTTAAGGTATTTTCCGACCCACAATAAAGGTTTGTTCCTCTCTTTGTTAGGATGGCTCGAGTGACTACATTTTGCGTGTTGATTTTCAATGTTTAGGTTTTTCAGTATATCCACCTACGAGATCTTGCGATAACTATCATGGCGGAGTAGAGGAATACATTATATCTGAAGAAAAACAGCTTTATTAGACATGCCCGAGCACAAAGCTGGTACTCCTTTTGTTGTAAACAACATTTGGGACTATTACATATGTACACCGAACTTATTATCGGTTATTGCTAAAATTATTTTGCACCATTATGGAGATCCCTAAAATATTGGGGCTAATTTTATCACTGATTAAATAATCAAATGGTACCATCATTGTTAAAGAAATTTAAAAAAACGGGATAATCTGTATATATTAACCACAACATCGAATAAGCTTGTTTGGAAAAGGTCAGTGGAGTCTCCTAGTATGTTGATATTTATAACTATAATTACAATAATTTATAGGTATCACTTTTATCATCATTTACAGTGTACATTCTGAAATACTTACTTATTTCGCAGCAACCCCATTGGCCGTATTTGTAATCACACTCATATCCATCGCAACAAGGTTTCGAGTCATGACATGTTTTAAGTGCATAATGGCACCCACCACTTGGAATACCTAAAACCATGAACGAAATTAACTAACATTTTATTTCCTATATAAGCAATGTATCCACTTTATTACTTTCATTTCAAAGATACCATAAAAAAGCACACAGAGTCTGGTTTGGTTTAGGGGACAAAAACTTAATTCATTGATAGTATGATAAAAAGTTATAAAGACTCCGAAAGTTTTCGCAAAAGTATTCGACAGTAATCGTTTTGAAAACAGTTATTCTTGTAATTCAACTTGTTATAAACCTCGGACAAATTGATGATAGGATTTAGTGATCAATCTAGTAAACAACATGCGTGTGCAACATTCTTAAGTGGTACATCCGTCACAGAGTATATACAATCTAGTTGATTTAGACCATAATACGTGGGTCAACTCATGTTAGAGAATATTTTGTCAGATAGATGCTCTTCTTCCCCCAAGAAAATAAATAAAAGTAGAAATGTTTAGTGGTTTGGTTTGCGATATAAAGAATTAAATTATAAAGTATAATGTAACATGGCTGTCTAGGGTAATCCCGTACATGATTACATCCAGGTCCAGAAAGGTTAACGAGTTCTCAGTGTTTAGAAATAATTATATTGTTTTGTAATTGAACATGTATGAAATAACATAATTTAGATATTGAGAATTATCATGATATATCAAAGGGAGTGCGATATGTACCGTTATAGCCCCTGTGCCCGAAATCAATTGCTTAATATACAAATTGGCCAATATATATAATATAATATATATATATATATATATATATATATATATATATATATAACACATTTCCCGGTCGGAATCTATAGATCCGGACAGGGTAACCAGGGCGGGCGCAACCCGGTCGGAATATAAACAAATGGGCAATAACTCAATAATACAATTAAGGAAATGCATAAAGAGGGTAAAATAGACTATAAATAAAGACATATAATTAAGTGAACAATATGCAAAAACATCACAATAATAACGCAGGAATTGAAATTTGACATTGTTTGAATAATTAAAAAGATAAATCAAAACTCAGAGGTGAAAAAAAAACTTGGAGGAAAGAAGATGAGTTATAATTATCTTACCGAATGACAGGGCAACCAAACAGACGAGGAGAGTGAGAACTAGTAGTTTTCCCATTTTGATTCTAGACGATGCAGGTAACATCTGATCGACTGAATGTCTTTATATACAATCTGAGTCACTACATCCACCAATCAATGCGATTGAAATGTTATTTACTTGTCTGACATTTATTCATTGTAAATAAAACAAGATACATTAAATATCCCAGAAAAATGATCAACAATTAAGTTACCTAATCAGTATCTGTTATTAAGTTAGTTTTGAAGATATTTTTCATTCCTTTATTCATATTTGTTGTCATTATTTTCGTATTATTCAAATGAGGGAATAAAATGACATTTTAGTACGCCATTGATTGCACTGAAGATTTATTTCCACATAATTCAATTGCAATTTCTTACACCCAATTGTAACGTTAAATATTACAACTATAAAAATCAAAATGTAATTCAACTACATAAACCACATGTTTTATAACGACAAAAATGTACCATCCACATATGATGGATATCGTCTATCCTTAATATACAAATTACTCTAAAGCTCACGTGAACTTTCCTAATAAAATTTTGTTTGTTGTATGTCTGTAAAAATGTTCAAAATTTCGATTTCTTCAGAAGAACACTGTGCTCTTTTCAGTTGAAAGTCTAAATTTCTTTCCAAAGGAATAGGGTTGAAAAAACGCTGAAATGCAGTTGGGTACTAGAACCCGTCTGAAGATTGATGAATTGATTGCATATTGTTTAACTGGAGCATTTTTCACTCACTTCTGAAGATGTACTAAAACAGAATAGTCATGTTTTTGTATAGGCTGTATCTTCACTGCAAGAAAGATTGGGGTTTGTTAGAACCATAATAGTCATCGACTGTGACAATATGTTTTATAGGCTATACGCGGGTATGTTAAGGTACGTCATGCTTCATTTTTGCACGTATACTGCATGATTTTTAAAATCTGTCTTACACAGAGAGGAGCTTCTAACTCTTAAAAACTATTTTGGTTGTTTACATGAGAACATTTTGTATCATAACAACATGACAAACATGTGCTTCAATATGGCGTTTTTGCATGACTTTTATAAATAGATCATGGATGTACCTTAATAGAAAATGTAAAAGTATCACACTACCCCAAGATTTAAAATGTAAAAGTAGCACACTACCCCAAGATTTAAATATTGGTCTAACTGGCGATAATGACGGTAAACCACTCATAGTATATCAGAATTACTGATAGAATCCTACCACTTTCAATAAGAAATAATTATTGAACATTTAAACACGAAACCATCTAGCCCATGTTTTAAATTTTGCACTGATGCTATGCAGTTTTCTTTAAAGGTTTTCTTAACAGACGATTCTATCAGTAATTGCCGTGTACATTAGTTTATGACCTTTCACACGGTGTATAAAAAGTCTCTGAAAGTATGTGGCCTAATGTGCTACTTTTGCAGTTTTATTTCAGTGTGTGACAGGAAAATCGGATCGACATGCTAAATGGAACATTTTCCACGTTAAACAAAATTGTCAATGAATCAATGAATGATATCAACATACCTTCTTAATATCAATACATTCTCTGCGTTTCACATCTATATTCCATATATCCCATGTCATATATTTCAAATACTCCACATTTTGTCGATATTTGCATGGCACACATAAATAAATTCCTTGCATGTGTCAACGTCACTCG
This sequence comes from Ostrea edulis, assembly GCF_947568905.1. Lineage (NCBI taxonomy): Eukaryota > Metazoa > Mollusca > Bivalvia > Ostreida > Ostreidae > Ostrea > Ostrea edulis. The sequence continues at coordinate 8,443,375 of NC_079172.1, read as the reverse complement.
ATGTATAGTCATGCCGTCATCAGTTTACTTTCATATTGATCAGACAGAAATTACAGAACAGCAGTGTAGCATTTCAAATGTCGTTGGATCTTTGTAGCTGCATGGTTTATTTTATGCATAAATAAAACTTAAATAAAAAATAAAATCGGAATTTAATATATAGTTAGTGATATACTTATTTCAATTATGACGTCACATTGTTTTGCGGATTTTATCCCAGTAAAGATTTTCATAACCTGCCATATCGTACTCACGTATGTACACTTTAAGGAAGATTAAAGTTCGTTCGAACCATGACCCCTGGTATTTGAGAAGGACTAGAGCGGGTTTAAATTGATACGAAATTTTCTATACACAGCAATCATTGTCCCCTTTATATTTACTGATTTTCCTTAATCGTAGGTGGATACACAGCGGTGGGATTCATTGAATGATTCAATTAATACAATGAAACTATTTTGCTGGAAACAGTTCCCTAGTGTTTCTTGGCAGACAGCATAATGAGGCCGTTTCTGAATTATCTTGAAAGCATCACTTACCGCCCTTAACAATGCAATATTTTCATTTTGGTTAGCTTTCCATTCTTATAGTTTATAACTGGCAAAATGCTATATTTTTACGAAAGTTTGGAGAGGTAGTCCTTGCTATGGGGAATATGTTGCGCAGGCTTGCTGGATGCTGTTTTCCTATCTTTCTTGTATTGCTGAAAGCTGAAGACAACGAACAGTGATCAATCTCATAACTCCTATAAGTAATACAAAATAGATCGTTAGGGAAACACGGACCCCCGGACACACCAGAGTTGGAAGCAAGTGCCTAGGAAGAGTAAGCATCCCCTGTCGGCCTGTCACATCCGCCGTGAGCCCTATATCCTGATCATATCAACGGAGTTATTCGTAGTCAAAATCAAGAACGGTCTAACAATCGGTATGAAACAAGTCAGACAGCATTTAGCCCAATGATAGGTTGTATTGACGAACTAGATCGTTATAATGACCAAAGGATATGCGAAATGCTGACTTTAATTGAGACTGTTGAAACCCCTGTATCATCAATTTCTTTGTCAGTAGTTTGCATCGATTTAAAAACTGACCATACGCAGAACAATCTCTTGCGTATCGAATCAGTTGAGAGATATAAACACCATATGCAATTGATAATGGAATATTGCTACATAAATATGGGAAGTTGACAATGGAGAAGCTGAAATCATCCCGTTTGTCATACAGTGGCGTTGTCAGATTACCGTTGATGTCTAGTTTCTATAAAATATCTAAGTATGAACCAGAAGTGGACGAATCTATGGTGTATTTTATTTCGAGCTCACCAGGATATATCGAATCGCCATATGAATGAAATTATTATTGTCAATAGACAAAAAGTTCTCGATATATCTAAATGTTGAATTGAAGGCCACAGCAGGAGATTTTGTTTTTCTGACGTAGAAATTCTTGGATAAATTCTGCTTTATATCAATAGAAAAACAGGCCAAGAAATAAAAGAGCACAATTGGTGCCCATAGGAATTCCAACACAGTGTTGGAACACCTAGTCACCAAAGACCAAGGATATATTGTCAGTGATGAACTCATGTTTTTAAAATTTCAACTTCAGAGTACTTGTGCATGGAATCAGGGTGTTGTTTAGCAAGATTTTTTTTGGATGACTGATCATTGGATATAGATATTTGCATTATCCATTTTTGTTGAAGAAGCAACTGTATATGATGTCAAAATGTCTAGTCCCAGCTGTTAATATTTTCGTAAGGAGCAAAGATAGGGGCTTGGTAGAACACTTACTGGATTCAGCAATGTGGCATTGTTTGTATGGGATTTTATGTAGTTCTGGAATTTAGTATAGGCATGGTAGCTCATATTTATTATACCCATTGACTGGGATATTAAATGGTTCTAAAACTGAAACATGGTTTTGAAGAATTTCATCTTTTGAAAGGGCAGTTGGAGTATAAGTACGTTTACCAAAAGTGGAATTAATGTCAAGTCGTTTGCAATACAGTTGTAATAGTGAGCCGTACAAACAAAGACAATGTTGTTACAAGCTTTGTCATCTGGAACCAAAACATGTTCCTCATACTGATAATGAATTGAATTTCAATTTCAATGTTCCGGTCCTTTTGGGTCATTATGTATTTTGATAAGGATTTGATGTAAATTATATGATGGAAAAAAATTAAGGTAAATTGAAAATCAACAGCCCAATACATTTATTTAAGCATTCTTGTTGTATAATCATGTAGGTTATCATATATGTTACGTTAGGAAATAAGATGACAGATATATAACCTATTTATTATTTGGTAAGTCGAAAAACAGTGACAAATAAACTGAAAACAACAGAAACAAACGGTAGTTAATTTAATTTTATAACAATGCCCCTAGTGCCAACATCCGAGGAAGTAATAAATAGCTAGTTTATGGCTAATGGTTATTGTTTCTTGTCTGACTGATAAAGATTTTCATTCTTTTTTAATTCCTTAATGACACAGGCAGAAACATTGACAATTCCAATGTTTTTAACTTCTAGATTCACAAATCACATTTAAGTCACTGGGTCATAATTTTGACAATTGAACTTAAATTTGAAAGATATATTAGTAATTCACCGCCGCGGTTGTCTAGAGGTAGAGCGTTTGCCCCGCAAGCTGAAGGCGGGGATTCGAATCTCGACCCGAATCTCGACCCGGACAGACCTAAGTCGTTAAAACAGGTAGTGTCAGTTCCATCGCCAAACGCTCAGCATCAGATGTGAATGTCACGGGTCCTCGAAGATGACCTTAAAAATGGATGCCCCGTGTTACAGTAGGTGTGATACGCTGATGAACCCTCACTGCTCAATGGCCGTAATCGCCGAGCATAGGCCTAAATTTGAAGCACTTCACCGGTATTGGTGACGCCTCCATCAAAGTGAAATATTCTAAAGAGGGACGTTAAACATGATACAATCTAACAATTAATTAATCATACTAGTATTGTGCTTGATATGAACTTCACTTGACTATGATAAACTTCCAGAAACGTCTTCAAACCGTTTGCAATTGTTTACTGTTTCTTATTTCAATCCCCAATTTTTGAATCAGTTTTTCCACTTCTTCCCTGGATAATTTGGCTCCATTTTACAAGGTGGGCATCTTGAATGATTTGATATGAACCGATTCGTAAAACGCAATTCACTTAATATCAAAAGTATCGATTCTGTAGAAGAAATGTTTCGGATAAAGCCATATTATACCATCAACTTTCCTCTCTTTTTGCAATATGCACAAATTTGAATTTTTTAAATTTACAATTTGAATCTAAATTTTATTATTTGTGATGCTGAACATTAACCTTCAAAATGGACATAAGCAGTGTCTTCTCCAGTCTAACACTGATTTTGGATATAACTGTTTCTAACTGCAATCTTGATATTTTCTATATGTTGCAAATTTCAATGTGAATTTTACATGTATTGGCACCCTACTATGGGGCCGAAATTTACAAATAAAAAATCATTTGGAAATAGCGAACTGATTGATTGATTGAATATTTTTAACGTCTCTGTTGCAGGATGGTTGCCAGGCATTGAACTAGCTAGACGAAGTTTTACTGTTTATACTGTTTTAATACATTCGAGTTAAACACAAATGTTCATCAGCCTTTTCTGTACTTCAAAAAGGAGTCAAATGAAGAAGGGATCTGTAACGATAAAATTTGTAAAAACAATTTAGATACAGATATACTGTTACAATACACATCCAACACTAACTTTGCTTCACTTTACTTTACACAGACTACATTTTGCTGCAGGCACATTTTACACATTTCATTTTACTGCATACTTCACTATACTATACTATACTTAATAGCATTTTACTGCATATACACATTACACACTGCATTTTATTGGATATACACTTCACATACTGCACTTTACTGCATATACACTATACTCTACTAAATAGCATTTTACTCCGTACTCTGGGCGTTTCCCTATACTCTGGCATGAACGGTACACCGTACATTTACGTTTAGGAAAATACGTATACATTTGAAACAAGATAGAACATGAATGTATTATATACTCACAAGAGTAAAGTCTAATATAAATGGTAAAGAATTTTGAACGTTGGCCATTATAGGAATAAATGTGGAATAAAATATTGAAGTAATGAGTAATCTTACCTCAGAAGTAGTGGACTCTGGTCACAAGGTATTAAAACTTGATGACTATTACTAGATGAAATTCATGAACATCAATACGGATAAACACGTCAACACCCAGCAATTGCTACACTCAAACTAAATGCTCGAGATTTAAATGTACAAGAATACCTGGTGAACGATTCGCATAATATGGAAACACATTGAGGTATTTGACTATTGAAAAGGATGAAGATTCTAACATCTATGGAGCTATAATCGGGAAATATATACATTAATTGTGACAGTCTCTCTCTTGAGAATCTTTCACTCATATGTAAACCACACAATTGTCGGTGAAGGGGCTGCACAATTTAATCTTATGCTTGACGCTTTCAGCCTTTAAGCAAGAGGATATCTTTTTTGTGCCACATCTGCTATGACAAGGGGCCTCCGTTTTTGCGGTCTCATCCGAAGGACGGCCCTATTTAGTCGCCTTTTACGACAAGCATGGGGTACTGAAGACCTATTCTAACCCAGATGCACGCAACAAATATCAAATTAAAAATGCCCAAACGCTACATACATCATGGTACAGTGCTACCTCGATATGCTAGATAGTATTTCCAACTTTTGTTTAGAATATATTTGGGCAATAATGAAAGGTGAAGATAACGAATAGTGATCAATCTCATAACTCCTATACGCAATACAAAATAGATTGTTGGGCAAATACAGACCTCTGGACACATCAGAGGTGGGATCATGTGCCTAGGAGGAGTAAGCATCCCCTGTCGACCGGTCACATCCGCTGTGAGCCCTATATCCTGATCAGGTAAACGTAGTCATCCGTAGTGAAAATCAGTGTGTCATGAACGGCTTAACAATTCATATGAAACATGTCAGGCAACATTTTACCAAATGATGGGTTGTATTGACGAACTAGATCGTTATAACGACCATAAAATTTCCGAAATGCTGACTTTGATCGAGAATGTTGAAACCCCTGTACCATCAACTTGTTTGTCAGTAGCTTGACTCGATTAAAAAAAACTGACTACGCAGAACAAACTCATGCGTATCGAATCAGTCGAGAGATATAAACACCATATGCAGGTGATAATGGAATATTGCTACATAAATATGGAGAAACTGAAATCAGCCCGTTTGTCATACACTTGTGCTGTCAGTTTGAAACATGAAACATGTCTAATGTCTAATTCACCGTTATAGACAATTCACCGAGCAGTCGAAATAAATTGAATTCTGTAAATTTATTTGGGCTCCATTCTGTATAACCAATTAGATAACCTTGAGTTTAACTCAATAATGATGTGTGATTGATCTTACCACCTGATTCAGACTCTCACACTTAAACGCACTGCTCTCAAAGAACAGATGTGATTAAGGATGGGTGTTGGTAAAATGGCATTATCATGAAAGGTAAACTCCATAACATTTGACCATTTCAGCAAATCAGTGGCTTATTGTATTATACGGTGTTAGCATTATGAAGGGGGTTTTATAATATGGGGAGAAATATGTTCTGTTGAACGAATATGGTAAACTGTGTGTATAGACTAAAACCAAATCCGGTCCAAGAGGTTTTTCCTGAATATATCCTATGGTATTATAGCATTTTAACCCTCTGTATCAGGATATAACGGATAATGTCGGTTCTAATCACAGCATATTTGTACCTGTTGGTCACTTGTTGGTCACCAAGTTCATGGGTAGACTGCAAACAAAGTCAAAGTATGACATTGCTCTCCAGGATTCGACGGAAATGGGTACATTGATCGATTACGGTTTTACGCTGCTTTAGTAATAGGTATATTTTTGTAGGTTGATATACAAAGTTGTGAAATGATAATGTATTATGTTCATCGTCTTCTATTCTAAGTTATTGTTTTCTTTACACTTTTATTTGCAGGAGAGACATTTTCGCGAGGCTGCGAGAACCTCATAATCACAAAGATTTCTTGACGCGAACCAGTTCTTTAATCTTTTTTGTATTTGTTTAAGAAAATTTCGTAGCAAAAATTAGTCACCGCAAATCAGTTCATTACTGGTAAATGATGAAATAAAATCGTTAAGAATAGAATTGTTTAATAGTATGTATTTGAAAAAAAAAATTAATTCGATTTTTTGCACTTCACAAATGTAGTCTTTACTTTATAGTTATGCTAATCAAGATTTTCTTTTCATTATACGAAAAAATATTGAATCCAATGTCCTTCACCTTATTTGGAGAATATGTTTCATGGATTGTAATTTTCAATCGCCCAACTGTTCACACTAATGATTCTAAGCCCGGAGTTACGTGTGTTTTCTTTACATTAGATAACTTGTTCCCATATTCTTGTTGGTCTATAGTTATTGTTAAGCAACCGTATATTTCCCACATATTAACGGAGGTAACTCTACCTGATGCTATCTTACAATCTGCAACATGTACAATCTAAAGAAATACCAAACCCTAAAGGATCCGTGGCGTCAAATTGTGTGCTTCAGATTTCTAGTCTTAATATTTCAAAAACATAATGACATAACCAGAAGTTTAGTTTTAATGCAAATGACTACCATGCTGAACTATATCCAAATTGTCTTTCTAAGGTAGAATTTTTCACTTGAAGTAGCATTATAAAGCCTTTCTTACATATGCAAGGTGAAGATAACGAACAGTGATCAATCTCATAACTCCTACAAGCAATACAAAATAGATAGTTGGGCAAACACGGACCCCTGGACACACCAGAGGTGGGATCAGGTGCCTAGGAGGAGTAAGCATCCCCTGTTGACCGGTCACACCCGCCGTGAGCCCCATATCCTGATCAGGTAAACGGAGTTATCTGCAGTCAAAATCAGTGTGCCAAGAACGGCTTAACAATCGGTATGAAACACGTCAGACAGCATTTCACCCAATGCGAGGTTGTATTGACGAACTAGATCGTTATAACGACCATAGAATTTGCAAAATGCTGACTTCAATCGAGACTGTTGAAATCCCTGTACCATCAACTTGTTTGTCAGTAGCTTACTTCGATTTAAAAACTGACTCTACCCAGAACAAGCTCTTGCATATCGAATCAGTTGAGACATATAAACACCATATGCAGGTGATAATGGAATATTGCTACATAAATGTGGGAAGTTGACGATGGAGATGCTGAAATCATCCCGTTTGTCATACAGTTGAGTTGTTAGTTTGCCGTTAATGTCTACTTTAAATTAATAAAATATCTAAGTATGAAGCAGAAGTGGACGACTCTGTGGTGTCCTTTATTTCCAGCTCACAGGGATATATCAAATCGACATATGTATAAAAGCTATCATTGCTAATAGACAAAACGTCATCGATATATCTAAAAGTCGAATTGAAGGTCACAGCGAGAGATTTTTTCTTCTCACGTAGAAGTTTTTGAATAAATTCTGCTTCATCTGAATATAAAAACAGGTCACCTAACAAAGGAGCACAATTCGTGCCCAGGAGAATTCCAACAGACTGTTGGAAGACCTGATCACCAAAGACCACGAAAATATTGTCAATGAGGAACTCTAGCATATTTTTTATTTCAACTTAAGTAAGTTTTTGAATGACTGATCACTAGATATGAATATTTCCGTTTTCCGTTTTTGTTGAAGAAGCAACTGTCTATGATGTCAAAAAGTCTAGTCTTTAATTTATTGTGAGGAATGGTCGTGTATAGTGTTGAAAAGTCATAGGTTTTAATGCTATTGATTTGGGAAATATTCTGTGATTTCAAGTTTACTAAAAGTTCTTGAGAATTTTTTAGAATCCACATTTGATTAATACCACTTCTGGCATATGTAGTCGCACAGTAAGTTTGAAGTTTCTCCTTCACAGCTGTTAATATTTTCGTGAGGAGCAAAGAGAGGGGCTTGGTAGAGTACTTACTGGATCCAGCAATGTATTTTTGTAAGGGTTTTTATGTAGTTTAGGAATCCAGTATAGGTACGGTAACTCATATTCATTTGACCCATTGACTGGAATATTAAATGTGTCTAAAACTGAAGCATGGTTTTGAAGAATTTCGTCTTTTGAAAGGGCAGTTGGCATATATTTTGAGAATTGCTGAGTGATGCTATTTGCAATTCAGAATGTTGATATAGAGCTCACGGCGGGTGTGACCAGTCGACAGGGGATGCTTACTTCTCCTAGGCACCTTATCCCACTTCTGGTGTGTCCAGGGGTCCGTGTTTGCCTAACTATCTATTTTGTATTGCTTGTAGGAGTTAAGAGATTGATCACTGTGCGCTATCTTCACCTTTCATTTTTCATAATGTTGAATGCAATAGGTTCGAACATAATTTCAGAAGGTGCAATAGGAGTGAGCCTTATTAAAGGTGATCTGGTTAAATTAGAGAAGCCATAGGAACATTTCATGAATGAGGATGTGTACAGCGCCACCTGTGTCAGGACAGGAACACTCTCCATGATGCCAAGAGATTTGATCTACGTCATCCCAACTACTGACGAACCAGCTCGTGATACCTTAGTGAGTTTTTCTAAATCTAGGGAATAGTATAGACCTTGCAATTTTTGCTAGGCAGAGGCTCCGATCCCTTTCGCTAATATTCACATGAAAAATGTAAGTAACAAACCAGAATCCTTGACTAGCAAGATGAGGTCAATTTACTATAATACCGGTATATCTTTGATAATTAGATACTTTTATTTTACAGTGCATGTTAGCTGTTGGATTATGCAAAGATCCTAGTGTTTTTCCAACCTATAATTGTGTTCAGCATGAACATTTAGTCGCCTCTTACGAGAAGCAAGGATTACTGATGACCTAGTCTAATCCGGTTCCCCACTAGACTTTTATATATGAATGGATATGAGAATAAATATATATGCCGTGAAATAAATGTTCATTTCATTTTGTTTCAGACAAAATAGTGATAATGCAGTCGCCAAATTGTTATCCAAAGCTTCATCTAAATCTCCAAAGAAAGATAAATAACATACATCGTATAATTAACAGATGAGCGTTTTGTTCCTTTCCTTTCCTAAAGCAAAGTTTTATTTTTGAGACTGACGTAGTAATGTAATTACTAAACATCTTGTGTTATAATTACTTTTAAACTCCTCTGCAATTCGGAATGATTTAGAACTAATACAATGGAAACATAGGTAAAGATTTCGAAATGTTTACGTATTTTGTTTCCCTTCATTTAAATGAATCTTCATCAACGTACAGATACATTTTACTGAAGAAAATGCATGACATTCCTGTTTATTCATTTTCATGCTTAAATTGCATCGGACAAACGTGCATGTTCAGTTTTTCGTTTTGGTTTTTTAAAAACATCAATCATATTTTACTGAAAATGCATTGAAAATGAATAAAGTCCAGAAATTAAAATTCACAATCCCTTGATAACACTACATTTTAAATTGAATATTCCGTTTGAAACAGGCAATGTTATAAGGTGTTGAATCACAAAGTATAGTGCTTTGCTCAGATAGTCATCCATGTGGGGCCCAGTATGGTTTTCTCGCTAAGAGAGGGTTTCTATAATGTGATTTTTTAAAAAGACAACTCTGGTCCAGTATGAATACAGTCAGATTACAAATTCGGTGTATGAGGAACAGTCGTTTAATTGAGAGTGGGAGAGGGCGCGAACTCTAGCAAAGTATGCATGGAAACAAATCAGGTTTGTAATATGATTTGTAGAATATCTTTATCTCAATATTTTCCCTTTGATGGTCATTGACCATTGCATGTATGGGCCAAGTAACCATGATGAGAAACTCTCGTTAAACTAAGACAATTAAAATTCAATGAGTAGTGCAAACAAGAGAAGTCTAACAATTTCAGTATGTTGGGTCATTGACCTGTTCGGGCCAAGTAAACACGATAATACACTCAAATTCAACTACAACATATTAAAACTCAACAAATGGCTTCATGTAAAATAACATCTCAAAACAAAAGAAGTTTGACAATACCAATTTATTATACCTCCCATAAAGAATCAATAGAAAGACAGTATCTGATTGGCCGAGAAGATCAGGTGACCATCGTGTTTGCCCGATAACAAAACGTCGTATTCCACCCCTTTGGATATTCCTTGTTTCACTTTCGTAACCAGATAAATGAACAAAGACGAGTGTTCAAACATAAATTTAACGTCAGGACGTTAAGGTAGACGAAGTTTATTGTGACGTCACAATAAGACCGAGTCCTTGTACATACACAGTTCGTAAGGCACAAAATATGCGGGTCTCTGATACACCAGGGTTTGGTTGATACAAAAATTCGCCAGTAAATCAGCAATCAGCATTCAGGGAGAATGGAAATACAAAAACTAGTTATCATATCACTGTATTTTGTTGTTTGTACCTTCTAATACGTTGACGACGCGGTGTTACGGTTAGGGCAATCTCAGCTCTTTACGATGTATAGATGAGTGGACTCTAATTTCAAATGCGGTTTTGTAGTCTTGCTTTATGTTGGTATAATAAAGAATCCATTGCATGAATGTTCGAGAGATATGTAGATTTATTCACCTAAGAAAAATAACATTCCCTGAGGACAACACTCGCAGGGAATATGATTTTTCTTAGGTGAATAAATCTTCATATCTCACTCACTATCATGCAATAAATGTATATACAGTAGCGGGAAAAAGAAAGTGTGCATTATCTAATATATGAAAAAATATAAAATAACAATGAACAATGAACAAATGAACAATGAACAAATTTAATTTTTGTAATACTGTTAACAAATGTATTCGCTACAACATTTCATAATCCATTAATGTTTGCGTCGAATAACACCAATTTCAGCACACCCTAAAGACACTGGTATTCGAACTTGAATTAACAAAGTTAACGCGTATGACCACCATTTGCATTCACGCATGCCTGACTACGGCGAATATCCCAGTCAATGGGTCAAATGAATATGAGTTACCTTACTGGATTCCTAAACTGCATAAAAACCCTTACAAAGATATATTGCTTGATCAGTAAGTGCTCTACCAAGCCCCTCTCTTTGCTCCTCACGAAAATATTAACAGCTGTGAAGGAGAAACTTCAATCTTGCTGTGCGACTACATATGCCAGAAGTGGTATTAATCAAATGTGAATTCTAAAAAATTCTCAAGAACTTTTAGTAAACTTGGAATCGCAAGACTTTTCCCAAATCAATAACATCAAAATCTATGACTTTTCAACACTATACACGACCATTCCTCACTATCAATTGAAGACTAGACTTTTTGACATCATAGACAGTTGCTTCTTCAACAAAAATGGAAAAAGGAAATATTCGTATTTAGTGATCAGTCATCCAAAAACTTACTTTGTTAAACACCACTGTGATTCTACGCACAAGTACTCTGAAGTTGAAATAAAAAATATGCTAGAGTTCCTCATTGACAATATCTTTGTGGTCTTTGGTGATCAGGTCTTCCAACCGTCTGTTGGAATTCTCCTGGGCACGAAGTGTGCTCCTTTCCTAGCTGACCTGTTTTTATATTCAGATGAAGCAGAATTTATTCAACAACTTATGCGCGAGAAGAGGAAATTTCTTGCTGTGGCCTTCAATTCGACATTTAGATATATTGACGAGGTTTTGTTTATTAACAATGATAACCTTCATTCATATGTCGATTTGATACATCCCTGTAAGCTCAAAATAAAAGACACCACACGGTCGTCCATTTCTGCTTCATACTTTGATATTTGATTGAAAGTAGACATTAACGTAAAACTGACAACTCAACTGTATGAAAAACGGGATGATTTACATAGCAATAGTCCATTATCACCTGCATATGGTGTTTATATCTCTCTACTGATTCGATACGCAAGAGCTTCTTCTGCGTATAGTCAGTTTTTAAATCGAGGTAAGCTACTGACAAACAAGTTGATGGTACAGGGATTTCAACAGTCTCGATTAAAGTCAGTATTTCACAAATTATATGGTCGTTATAACGCTCTAGTTCGTCAATACAATCTATCATTGGGGCAAATGCTATCTGACATGTTTCATACCCATTGTTAGGCCGTTGTTGGCACACCTATTTTGACTACGGATAACTCCGTTTACCTGATCAGGATATAGGGCCCACGATGGGTGTGACCGGTCGACAGAGAATACTTACTCCTCCTAGGTACCTAATCCCACCTCTGGTGTGTCCAGGGGTCCGTGTTTGCCTAACTATGTATTTTGTATTGCTTATATGAGTTATGAGATTGATCACTCTTCGTTATATTCACCTTTCATAGATCATATTGAACATCAAAGTTCTTATCAACATCCGTGGGCATGTTATACCCGTATTTCATTTTTACTGTTAATTCTAGTCATTGTCATAAAGCTTTTCAAGTTATGAGATTGATTACTGTTCGTTATCTTCGCCTTTCATCAAACTCCATATAGTGATAAAAATGTAGTTCATACCAATGTATCTGGAGAGGTTGTACACAAGACTTTATTTCTTTGCAGGAAAATGAATGAAATAACAAATTTAACGTTAAATCAAGAAAAGATGTTTGTTGCATCGTCATTTCCCGATGATCTGGCGCCCTTGTCTCAGTATTAACGACGACCACCACTATACACTGAAGAAAGAAAAATCATAGATGTGATAATAAAAGGTGAAGATAACGAAGAGTGAACAATCTCATAACTCCTATAAGCAATACAAAATAGAGAGTTGGGCGAACACGGACACCTGGACATACCAGAGGTGGTATCAGGTGCTTAGGAGTAGGACTAAAATTCGTTAGGACCTCCGTAATGGTGCAAATGCGGGAGTGATTCACCTCGCAACATCTTCGATCAGTATAAACATTAGCTGACTTTCTTGTCGTAAATAAAAGGATATTCTATGTTTCTTAGTGAATATATAAATTTACAACCTGCAACTTACGATTTGTGAGGCGCTATTCGATATAATCTAATTTCTCGGTTCATATGTGTGCACCATGTTTGGTATATTGAAGTTTCAACTTCCGATTGTTAACTTATTTGCATATGCCATATGAGTTAGTATATATATATAAATATTATCAATTGTTTAATTGCCTTTTGTAAGTACATTCTGTTGCACTATATAAAGGTTTGTTTTGACCTTTAACAACATGATTTTCCTCTCTTTGTCGGGACGGCCCGAGTGACTACATTTTTACGCTGATTGTCAATGTTTATAACTCGCGATAACTATTATGGCGGAGCAGACGAAGAAATTTGCATGCTGTACATTATATTTGATGAAAAACATCTTTATTAGATACGCCCGAGCACGAAGTTGATACTCCTTTTGGTGTAAACAACATTTGGGACTAATATACGGACCTTATTATCGGTTTTTCTTAAAATCATTTTGCTCCATTTCGCAATATATTGCTGCCATTATTGTTAAAGAAATAAGAAAATGAGGTAATCTGTATAAATTAACCACGGCATCGTATAAACTTGTTTGGAAAAGGTCAGTGGAGTCTTCTAGTGTGCTGATATTTATAACTATAGGTACATTAGTTTATATGAAAGATAACGAACAGTGATTAATCTCACAATTCCTATAAGCAATACAAAGTAGATATTTAGGCAAACACGGACCTCTGGACACACCAGGGGTGGGATCAGGTTCATAGGAGGAGTAAGCATCTCCTGTCGACCGGTCACACCCGCCGTGAGCCCTATATCCTGATCAGGTAAACGGATTTATCAATAGTCAAAATCAGTGTGCTAAGAACATATATACATTCTAAAATACTTACTCAATACGGAGCAACCCCAATGACCATATTTGTTAATATTTATAATTATAGTTACAATAGGTTATAGGTATCACTTTTGTCAACATTTACAGTATACATTCTACAATACTTACTCCTTTCGCAGCAACCCCAATGGCCGTATTTGTAATCACACTCATATCCATTCAACAAGGTTTCGAATCATGACATCTTTTATGTCCATAATGGCACCCACCACTGGGAATACCTAAGACCATGAACATAATTAACTAACACTTTATTTCTTGTAAAAGGAATGCATGCACTTGTACTGCTTTTATTTCAAAGATACCATAAAGAGTACACAGAGTTTGGTTGGAATTTAGGGACAACAACTTAATTTATTGATAGTATAATAAATATTATAAAAACTCCGAAAGTAAGTTTTCGCAAAAGTATTCAACAGTAATCGTTTTGAAAATAATCATTTTTGTAGCTTCAACTTGTTATCAACTAGGACTAATTGATAAATCTAAAAAGCAACATGCGAAGATAACGAACAGTGATTAATCTCATAACTCCTATATGCAATACAAAATAGATAGTTGGGCAAACACGGACCCATGGACACACCAGAGGTGGGATCAGGTGCCTAGGAGGAGAAAGCATCCCCTGTTGACCGGTCACACCCGCCGTGAGCCCTAAAACAAACCATAATCAATGTACCCATTTCCGTCGAATCCTGGAAAGCAATGCCATACTTTGACTTTGTTTGCAGTCTATCCATGAACTTGGTAACCAACAGGTGACCAACAGGTACAAATCTGCTGTGATTAGAACCGACATTATCCGTTATATCCTGGATACAGAGGGTTAAAATGCTATAATACCAAACGATGGATTCAGGAAAAACCTCTTGGACCGGATTTGGTTTTAGTCTATACACACAGTTCACCATATTCGTTCAGCAGAAGAGATTTCTCCCCATATTATAAAACCCCCGTCATAATGCTAACACCGTATAATACAATAAGCCACTGATTTGCTGAAATGGTCAAATTTTATGGAGTTTACCTTTCATGATAATGCCATTTTACCAACACCCATCCTTAACCACATCTGTTCTTTGAGAGCAGTGCGTTGAAGTGTGAGAATCTGAATCAGGTGGTCAGATCAATCACATATCATTATTGAGTTAAACTCAAAATTATGTAAATGGTTATACAGAATGGAGCTCAAATAAATTGACAGAATTGGATTTATTTCGACTGCTCAGTGAATTGTCTATAACGGTGAATTCGTTATATTATTGCCCAAATTGGTCTCGAACAAAAGTTGGCAATACTAGCTAGTATACTGAGGTAGCATTGCACCATGATGTATGTAGTGTTTACAAATTTTCAGTTCGTTATTACCAAATGATATTTCATATTTTGTAAATTTCGAACCCAGAGCAGGATGTCCCTAATATTCCTATTGTAAATTGTTCTTAAGTTTGTAACATGTAGAAAAGAACATAATTTCATTGATAAACAGGACTGTCCTAAAGGATTTGAAAGCAAAAATTCCTACCAAATTCAGTGCTGAAATAGGGAAAACACTGTTTAGGTCCACTTTGATGGTTCATTTTCAGTATCACAACTAATAGATTTTAGGTGCAAATCGTACATTTGAAAAGATCAAACATATATATGGCAATTGTTTTTTATGAATCTGTTCATACAGAAAAATCAAAGATACCCAGCTTGTAAAAGGAAGCAAAATTATCCAGGAAGTGCAAATACGGATTCAGAATTCGGTGATTGAAATAAGAAATTGTAAAACATTGCAAACGGTGTGCAGACGTTCCTGAACGTGTCTCTAAATCACGCGAAATTGATACAAAACATGGAAATGCTAGTATGTCTTTCAAATTTCAGTTCTATTGTAAAAATTATGACCCAGGGAATTAAGTGTGATTTGTAAATGTATAAATTTTAAAACGCTGGAATGCGAGATTCTTGATTAGTTTTTCCGTGATTTCTGTTTAAGTTCACTTGTGTTATTAAGGAATTCAAAATGAATGATAATCTTTACATACAAACAACAATGACCATTAGCCATAGACCAGCTATTTACTGACTTCTTCAGATGTTGACACTAGGGAGCCATTGCTGTAAAATTAAATTAACTACCGTTTGTTCTGTTGTTTTCAGTTTACCTGTCAGTATTCAAATTTTTTAGGATTTACCTAATAATAGCCAGGTTAATTAATTGTCATTTTATTTCCCAAATTAAGCAATTTGATGGCCTACATGATTATATAACGAGAATGTTTTTGCAGAAAAACAAAACAAAAAATTATTGGACCGTTAATTTTCAATTCACCTTGATTTTTCTCCTTCATATAAAACATCAATTTTTACAACAATACATAATGATTTAATGAGACTGCAACATTGAAATTGAAATTCAATTCATCATCAACAATAGGAACAAGACAAAAAACGACATCCATCACATATTCCCCTCCCAAAACTTTCGTAAACAGAAAATGTTACCAATTACAAACTACTAGAATGGAATGCAAACCAAAATAGAAATAACGTTTGAGATCAGTAAGTGATGGGTTTAAGATAATTTAGAAAAGTCCTCATTGTGCTGTCACCAAACACTAAAGAACTGTTTCCAACAAAATAGTTACATTGTATTAATTCAATCATTCAATGAATCCTACCGCTGTGTATTTGACCCCTTACCTATTTTTACGCCCAACATAAGTTCCTTACACTGAAACCTTCTTAAAATGGCAGATTTTATCATTTGATAAATTTTTGAGGCTGCAATAATGACAATGAAAATATCTATTAATGCTTACTTTTTATTTTCGACCTTTGGCAAATATAGACAGTAAATCCTTCCAACTGAATTAACCCATAACCATATGAATTTTTCCTCCTAGGATTAAGAAAAATGGGTAAATATGAAGGGCCAATGGTTTCCGTGCATAGAAGATTCCATATCAATTGAAACCCGCTGTAACCCCACTGAAGTACCTGGGGTCAGAGTTCGAACGAACTTCAATCTTCCTTACAGTATACAAATAGCCTATAGAAATTCATTACTATTCTGTTTTACTACTTTTCCAGAAGAAAGTAAAGAATTCTCGAATGGAGTGTTAAAAATTATACAATTAGTCTATCAATCTTTAGACGAGTTTTGGTATCCCGCTAAATTTCAACGATTTTTTGGTCAAACATCTTCCTTTTGAAAGAATCTTAGACTTTCAGTTGAAAAAAATTGCTTGAAATCAGGAAAGTGTTCTTTTTACAGAATTCAAAACTTCAAAGATTTTTACAGATAAGCGACAAATAAAATTTTATTAGAAAAGTTCACGTGAGCTTAAAAGTGTTTGTATATTAAGGATAGACGATATCCGCCGTATGTGGATGCATGTTCGTGGTTATAAAACATGTGGTTTATGAAGTTGAATTACATTTTCTTATTTTATTGAAAGCTACAATGGGGTGTGGGAACCTGCAATTGAATTATCAGGGACTATATTTTCAGTGGAATCAACGGAATGGTAAAGTGTCACTTTATTCCCTTTAGTAATAACAGCAAATATGATTGGATATTCTCAAACCCATAGGATTAATTTGTAATGGAAAAACCTAATTGTGCATAATAAATATATGTGATATTTAGAACTTGTTACTCCTCTTGGGTAGTTTGGAGGTCTATCATTTATACTTCCGCAAGATTTTACTTATTCTGTACCCCTATGAGCATTATTACAACAATATTGAACAATTCCAAAATGTAAAACTTTAAAGACTCAACTTTAAGTTAACACCCCCAATTGTTAGCCGTCTGTCAATCAAACATTTAACAATAGGTCTCAGGTGGAGTGACATATGCAGAAACTGTGATCTAGAGGTACCCCTAAGAGGTGTTTTGATAACAATAACAGCTAGTACCTACAGGTATTCTTCAGATCTTGAGGAAGCCCTGTGTTCTAGAGTTTTGAAAGCATTGACCTGTCCACAACTGCTATTTTCTCGCAATTCAATTGTTTTTAAAAAGACTCCCGAACAACGCAATTTTAATTTAATTGTAATTTCCCCCCTCTATATGCATGTATTATAAATTATACAATCAGAAATCAAACAATAATTTGCCCATTAATTTCCTTAACTTGTAACTTATTGAAATAATTTATATTATTAATTTATGATAGTTCTATATTTATAAAAGAAATTATTCATTGAGCCAATGACTGAGAGTAAAAGAAAGAAAGAGGGGGGGGGGGTGTAGACTGTATGTCATCTAGCCATAGAGATACAACCATTATTCAAACACTATGACCACAGAAACACTGCAGACGGCCCTGAGACCCTTTCTGTATACATCAAAAGTATACACAGCACCTTGATATCTTGGCCAGGTAAATAACAATGACCATAAATGAGCTCCGCCCACATCCAGTGATCTGCGAAGAAACCGTACGGTATTTTATTTGGGTCTTTAAGCAGTAGCAGCAAAATAGATATACAGTGAAACTTCTCTAAACCAGCCGGCTCTCAGACCGGAAAAAACGGCCGGTTTAGAGGGATGGCCGGTATACCGAGAATTTAGCAATTATAGACGTTTTATCCCTATATTCACAAAGTAGGTACTGTTCACTTTGATCTGGTGATATATGATCAATTATCGGTGGAAATTAAATTAGTTCGCTTGTACATAAAGATAATTATGAATTACAAGAAATATTCTCGCTGAAATCATCTGATTTTAAACTGAAAATCTATAACAGGATACATAAAGAAAACACAGAAGCCTATTATTGGAATTACTCTTACCTCTGAAAACTCTGTTTACATTCATCGCTTATGTCATTAACAATTTTGTTTTGACGTTTTGAAAAAGTACAGTAGTAAATATGAAATTGTAATTTGAATATTTCTTTGGAATTTTAAGTCTATGGAAACCAAGAAAATGAATCTATCTTTTAATAATTATCATTAACAGTCATGGCTTTGTTCTTTATTAACTATCGCTTATATCCATACGATAGTATAGTGAAAGAATATGGCGTTTGATACTGTATTCATTCATTATGTTCCTACCTTCTTCTTTTTTTTTTTTTTTTTTTACATTTACAGAATTTGAAAGGGTCTCTTGAATTAGCTAAATGTCAATTAACACCCTTGACAGCACAGGTAAACAATAGAAATTAAAGAGGCCACTAGTGTTTTTCACACCTCCGGTCAATAATTTCCCACCAGGCCGGTCGGTCAGTCAATTTGCACACCTGGACGATCTTGATCAATCTCTGGCCAAAATTTTCTTGTCTTCAAAACGTGGCTGGTATGTTAAGGGTAAATTACACATGTTTGTTAACAAATGTACTTTAAAAAGTGGCCGATGTCCGGTTTTCAGGGGTGGCCAGTTTTGTAAGACTTTCTTTATAAGGAAATGTTATGATTTCTGCCGGGACTTTGAAAATCGCCCAATATTCAGGGAGAACCGGTTTTCTGAGGGACCGGTTTGGAGAAGTTTCACTGTATGTGCGTAAATCTAAAATTAATAGAGGAAGCACGGTCTTCCTTATTATATAATTGATTTTATTTTGTGTTTATTACTTTTGCTTTACAAAACAACAATGATATGTTTATGCTGTACTATAGGACAAAGTTTGTCATGAATTATAACCCATCCCGAAGCATACCACTACACTAAATGAACCGTTCCATTCTCAATTAGAATTGTTCTGCTCACATACCAAACCATTATGTTAAAACTGTTCGTCTTTCAATCTCCATACCTAAGCTCTCCGTTCTCTTAGTAAAGCGTTCTGGCATCATTCAAACCAGTTTATTGTCGATAAACTGTTCGTTTCCTTAATGTGTTCGTTCCCACGTGGCCATTCGAAACACAACTATCTCTATCGGGTCATTATAGATAAACATGATGCTCGGTTGGGGTGGAGAAATACTTTCACTCTAGAAATAAGGTTACGTTACTGGGGAGTTAAGAACAGCAAAGAGAATTTTAAATTTTAAAACAATATTCAGGGGATTATGCTCGTTAGTTCTTAATTTGCAGGAAGAAAATTTGAACTTACCAAGAAAATGGACGACGTCTTCTCGAACAGGGATGGGGTAATTGAAAAATGAAATAGTAATTAGCTATATTTAAATACATTTTTATAAAGTATTTGAATGTATTTGTAATTGACTTTACTTTCGATTACAAGTAATTGAATGTATTTAAATATATTTTTAAAAAGTCAAATATTTCAATTACATTGCAGTTACATTATTCAAACTTAAAAGTTTGAAAATAATGGAATGAAAGAGTTTGATAATAATGGCGTTAGAATATTTCACTGTTTGTCATGGAATGTTTATGCAATAATGAAATATGTTATGTCTTATTATGTATGTATCCTTGATGTAGTATGACTACAGTTCTCAGGGCTATAGGTGATGCTAATTTTGTTCAAGTGTGAACGTCTCTCATACATGATAACATAAGCACAGGTAGAAAAGAGTTCACGTCTTTCACATATTATATTCAGAATTAAACATGACTTAAAATGTATTGGATGAATTTCATGTCCAAAAAATGCATCTGGAAATTTCAAAGCCAATTTTTCAGCAGCATTCTTCAAAAAGTTTGAAAATGAATCAGCGCAGGCTTTGCGGTCTAATCTTCCAAGAGATTTTGAAATAAACTTCAGTAAATGAAATGTATTTAATTACATTCTTTAACGTAATTGAAAGTAAAAATAGCATTCGTTAAAATCAATGTAATTGCAAGTTATTGACAAAATCTTCAATGTAATTGACCCTTATTCCTGGTCTCAAAACACTGATTTTCAGTTTTACAAAACATAATAACGGGTACTAATTAAGTAAGGTAATTGTAAATCATTTTTCTAGGATATTTAATGTATCTTGTTTGATTGACAAGGACTAGAAGTTAGACAAGGAAATAACTTTTCAATCGCATTGAATGGTGGATGTAGTGACTCAGATAGTATATAAAGACATTCAGCCGATCAGATGTTACCTGCATCGTCTAGAATCAAAATGGGAAAACTACTACTTGTTCTGACTCTTCTCGTCTGTCTGGTTGCGCTGTCATCCGGTAAGATAAATATATCTATCTGGCGTACCGGTATATATTTTCTAATTATTTAAACAATGTTAAATTTCAATTCGTGCGTTATTATACTTTATAATTTAATTCTTTATATTGCTAATCCAACCACTAAAAATTTCATAATTTTATTTATTTCCTTGGGGAAGGAGAGCATCTATCTGACTAAATACTGTCTTAAATGAGTTGGTTCAAATCGTTTGGTCTAAACTAATTAAATTGTATACACTATGTGACGGATGTACCACTTATAAATGTTGCACATGCATGTTGCTTTCTATATTGATCAATTAGTCCGAGGATTTATAATAAGTTGAATCACGTGGGGATTCGGTTTAGAATAGGTCCTCAGTACCCATTGCTTGTTGCAAGAGGCGACTATATGGGGCGGTCCTTCGGATGAGAGTGCAAAAACCGAGGTCCCGTGTCAGAGAGGGTTTGGCACGATGAGTATCTCTCCCTGCTTAAAGGACGTAAGCGCCAAGCATAGGACTTACTTTTACAGTCCTTTACCGGCAATGGTGACGTTTCCATATGAGTAAAAAATTCTCAAGTGGGATGTGAAACAATATAAAATCAAATATAACAAGTTTAATTTACAAGAATATTTATTTTCAAAACGATTAATTTTGTTTAAACTTTCGAAGTCTTTATAGCTTTTTCTCTCAATAGATCAAGTTTTGTCCCCAAATTTAAACCAAACTTTGTGTGCGCTGTATCTTATCTTTGCAATAAAAGTAATATAAGTGCATAGATCGCTTAAACAGGAAATAATGTGTTTAATTAATTCTCGTCATGGTTTTAGGTCTTCCCAGTGGTGGGTGCCATTATGGACTTAAAACATGTCATCACTGGAAACATTGTTGCGATGGATATAAGTGTGATTACAAATACCGCCATTGGGGTTGCTGTGTAATGAGTAAGTATTTTAGAATATATTACTTCAATGCTAATAAAAGTAATGCCTATAAACTATTATAGTTATAAATATTAGCATATTAGAAGACTCCACTGACCGTTTCCAAACAAGCTGATACGATGTCGTGGTTAATTTATAAAGATTACCCCGTGTCCATATTTCTTTAACAATGATGGTACAGGTGCCAACTAATTATCGAATCAATGATGAAGTACATTCCGATTATATCTTTACTTTATTCAGTGAATGGTGATGTTTATAAAGGTGGTTAAAACTGAGACGATGGCGCCAGATGATCGCGAAATGACAATGCAACATACATCTTTCCTTGATTTAACGTTGAATTTGTGATTTGAGTCATTATCCTGCATAAAAATAAATTCTTGTATGCAACCTCTTCATTGTTTGAATTTAGATACATTGGTATAAACTAGATTTTTATCACTATTTGGAGTTTGATACTTGAAATGCTTTATGGCAATGACTAGAATTAACAACAAACAAGAAATACGAGTATAACATGGCCACCAACGTTTATAAGAACTTCTATGTAAGGTGAAGATAACGAACAGTAATCAATCTCATAACTCCTATAAGCAATACAAAATAGAGAGTTGGGCAAACACGGACCCCTGGACACACCAGAGGTGGAATCATGATTTATAGATCATGTTCAACATGATCTCAACATGATCTATAAATGATTACCAGTACATTCTGCATGGAAAGATTTGAACAGGTTGGCACGCATTACATACGTTTACATGAGTAGTACAGTTAACTCCCGTGGTCATCCTTAACCTATCACATATTGTGTATGCATATTGTGTAAGTTACTAAATTACTAACATCTGAAGGAGAGGAAATAGAAGAAAATTTATACATAGATCAAATTAGAAGTAGATTTTGTTCCAAAATGTACATGTAGATGTGACACCACTTTAAATGTGGTTTGTAGTATGCCCTTGTATATGTGATAAAGGATACATGAATATTTCAATTAAACATTTCCCTGTAAACTAATATGTTGACGGTGCTACCGTTTGAACGAGCACAGCTTCATGTATGTACATATTTTGTAAAGTTCATACTTTGATCAGGTTCAATTAAAACAATATTTATTTGCCAAATACTCATTACATGAATTTTCTCCAAGGGTTTTATATAAAAAATCATTAAAACATGAATACATGAATGTGATTCAAATATTTTTATGCTATAGATCTATATACATTTTATTTCTGCTGCCTTCACTGTGACTTGCTTAACCTCTGATGCACGACTTGTTCTGAACTGTATGTTCTCAGCCTCTACTTTCCTTTTTTCTACTCTCAATCTTTTCAAGATACTAATTGTATGATAAAATTGCCCAAACTTTTCAAGTTTGTAAAACTATGTTTAAACAGCACTGCCTTTGAACGCAAAACGAATTTAAGTATATAATGAAAATTTAAAAATAAATCGATAAATTCAACTATCGGATCGGGCATGTATATGCCCCCCCCCCCCACCCCACCCCCACCCACTCCCTGCGATCCTATCTAATTAAAAAAAATGAAATTCATATGATAATCCCCTTGTAGCAATTCTATGTTCCAAAAGAGAAAATTACAACATTTTTTTATAATATTGTACATAATCGTAGTTGTAACACAATGATGAAATATTTCAGCATTCACATATAATCATTGAATAAAATTGCAACATCATTGATTTCAGCCCTTCTCCTGGAATGCTGTTGTTGTGAGGATACATTAATTAAGATTCATTCACAAAACTAGAATTAATTAATTGTTTTTCAGTCGTTAATAGCAAGTGGCATAGTTGATTATCATGAGGGAGAGGGGGGGGGGGGGGGGTGTCATCGTGGTTTGCATTACCGGACATATTAAAAGGAAATTGATTGAATCACTTATTATTTTTTAGTCGCGGGAAAACCCTCAAAAATTTTTAAAAATGTTTTCAATCCGACCGAATTCTATAGACTTTTTGTAATTTTTTAAATAGCAATAATTCAGTACCTGTGGTCCCTCACAATATTCTAACAATTTTAAAGAAGTCACTCTCCATTTTTTCTTGTTAGAATAATAAATTCCTATTGAAAAGTTAGTATTTTAATCGATTACGTCCCGGTATTATGACTTTTAACAAGTACGTATTTAGATCCGCCACTGCCTGTCATATTGTGACGTACGTCAAAACGTAGACATGACGTCACACATTATCTTAGCCTGCCTTTCATAAACATATGCACATTCGTTAAACATCTCGCCTAATGGTGCACTAAATTTTGGAGCTAGGAGGCCACAAGATTAGGATGCTAATCCATGTAAGTTCACAATCATATTCCAAGGTGTGACTTTGCGAGATCTCAGCCATTTTTGACAAAGGACTTCTGGGATTGGTGTCAAAAAAATTTCCTTGTTAGAGGTTGAGATTTAGCTCGGATTATTTCCCGCGCTCTAATCATTAGAGCTCGCAGTACGAGCCTGCGCGAAGCGCTTGCTCGCTGCGCTCGCTATTAGATTTCCCACAAATCACCATATTGAGTCGAGAAGACACAAATGCCAAAGATAGGGATGTTTTCATTAACGCAGCTCTTTAGAAATGCATGTTTCAATATTTTTAAAAAATATCACGTTAATGGTATCCTATTTTTCAATTATTTCGAATGGTAATATTTAGTAGGAAAACTTCGTTTAAATGCAAATTATGTGCAATATCTAAATAATTAATGACTAGAATAATAACATTTTGTTCGTGCACTCATGTAAAAAGGGGGAAGATAACGAACAGTGATCAATCTCATAACTCCTACAAGCAATACAAGATAGATAGTTGGACAAACACGGATCCCTGGACACACCAGTGGTGGGATCAGGTATAATAAATTTTTCAAACTACTGTATGTCAAGTTGACGGTCATTCGATTTTGAACACAGTGCGCAGTTGACTATTTGCAACTCAAAAGTGAATTGCATTCTTGAGCAAATATTGTAAATGCATAGAAAAGAAACCAGGCGGTGATTTTAAGGATACAGTGTTAGTGGTGAATTCCAACTACCTCTTGATCAGGTAAACGGCGAAATCCGTAGTGAAAATCAGTGTGCCAAGAAACGGCCTAACAATCGGTATGAAAGGCGTCAGACAGCATTTGACTCAATGATAGTTTGCATTGACAAATTAGATTATTATAACGTCCTTAGACTTTGCAAAATGCTGACTTTAGGCAAGCCTGATCAAACACCTGTATCATTAACTTATATGTCAATAGCCTGCTTCGATTTAACTTAACAAGCTCTTACGCATCGAATCAGCTGAAAGATATAACATCATATACTAGGCACCTGATCCCACCTCTGGTATACCCAGGGGTCCCTGTTTCCCCCACTCTCTAATTTGTATTGCTTGTAGGAATTATGAAATTGATCACTGTTCGTTATTTTCACCTTTCATGCAGGTGATAATGGAATGTTGCTACATAAATATGGGAAGTTGACGATGGAGAAGCTTAAATCACCCCGTTTGTTATAAAATTGAGTTAATGTTTTCAGCTTTTCCATCGTCAACTTCCTATATTGATCTAGAAGGGTTTCGACAGATATAGGCTCACGGCTGGTTTAACCGTTCGACAGGGGATGCTTAGTCCTCCTTGGTACATGGTCCTACCGCTGGTTTATCAAGCGGTCCTTGTTTGCCCAACTCTATAGTCTGTATTGCTTATAGGAGTTATGAGAATACATCATTCAGCGGCGAAAGCAAATGATACTGTTACGTCATAGGTGGTCTGATATATCTCTAAAGTTTAGCAAGACAATTGTACTAAATTGCTATTCATGATAACATTGTGCAAGTTTGGAAACATATCGTATGGTGCGTCATATTTTACAATGTATATTGCACCTTGTAAAGCTATTTAAAAAAATCGAAGTATTAAACATTAAAAAGTGACCTGACAAATTGGTATTGCAAACAATTATTCAATCCATCAAAGACATGGTACTCCTTTACTCTTCGGATACCTTTTTCTATATGAATCCCAGGGCGTACAATTTCCTAAGTTGAAGCACCCTTCGTCTTGCCTTAGGTCTTAAAAAGGGGGAATAACTAGTCTAGAATGTTTTACTTCAAGCAGGCTAGATATCAAGAAACCTTTGTCCGCCATAACCTCACCATTTCCTTCAAGTAGATCAACTATTCCACATCTAGCTGTGATTTCTTTGTCGGAAATCCCTCCAGTATATAGGGAACTAATAAACCATTCAGCTCAATTTGGTGTAATACTCTTGTAGTTTGAGTAGACATGTATATTTGAGTTGAGGACTTTTGAGTTAGGGGTCTGAACTTTTATCTCTGTACAGTCTAATATCACTCTTTCTATTTTGGTTCTGAAATATTAAAGAAGGCATTGGAGTCAATAATCATGGATATCGTGTATTATACTTCTGTACAGATAATAACTTATAATAGGAATTCCAGATCATCTCTCTCTCTCTCATTTTTTTTTAAATATTTGATATTAGGGAGTATTAAACAATTCCATTAAAATGTATGTTTATAAGGCAGATGGGATAGTGATACAAGTTTTAACATACACTGTATTTCACTTCAAGGTAATAAGTTCCATAATCATAAGACTGGTCTACAGATAAAAACCCAAGATATCACTTACAATCATCTTCACTGTGGTCTCAGTCATATGGATTGTGTTTTTGTCCATGCAAATGTTTGAGGTACAGCACCTGTCACAAGCTTCCTCTCCCCTACTAAGATTCTCTTGATGTCACCATCCTCAAAATGTGCTGAACACAGAAGAGTGTTGTTGGTAATCTGCATTTGAAATGGATATCAAATGTAGTCACCATTCACCTACTTTCCATTGATTTATTCTTTTTGTACAGTTACAAAAATGTCAAACCAGTTTGCTTAAGTTTATTTTTTTATTTGTAAAATTTAAAGATGCATACACATGTAGTCTAGACTTCATCGCAACATTTTTATTATAGCATATTATTTGATTTGAATATAATTTAAAAACTGTTGGTTGTCAATACCATATGATGGTCAAACTTGTGTACATCTACTCTATTGTACATGTAAACAGTTGCAAACCAGCGTTGTTGTTTTTTTTCCCGGTTATATCGTAATTTAGACTTACTTATTCTTTTAACAAATTTGTATATCAAAGTGTACGTGCGTCTGCTTGGCAATAATATATATCTTATGTGCACAACAATCATCTCGGTGTGGATTACCTGGAAATGAGGTCCAATATCATGGGAAATGTTGGCAATCCATTCCTTTCTTAATTTGTTTTCACCAGAAAAGCGATGAAATGAAAGTTGTTTCTTCTCATCATAACGTGAATCATTTGTACACAACGGTACACCACAGTGATACGCTGCCATTTGTATGTGCTGTTAGCTTCGTTTTCATACCGTATGCTTAAGAGTGTAAATAAGGAGTATAATGTTTGATACAAATTCTAAACACTGAGGCCGGTACAGTGGCAGTAGTGTATTGCGATATCGGAAGTCATAAGGTTAATACTATTACATGTCAAGAGATTCCGAAAGGACTGGGTGTTTCAAAGTCATTTCAAATTTCATGTCGATTGAGCACTTATGTATGCTGCACCAAGCGACAACCTAAAACGAGATTAAACTTGACTGATACCTGAACAAACTCCCGTTTCCCAACCGTGCATCCTGGACATTGATCAAGTTAGAGTACTCAAACCTAACCCTCACACTCTCAGCTAATCCTCAAAGAAGCTTTCCAGTGATGAAGCAGATAAGTTTTGCTTGCATAACAATTTACAACTTGTTGCAGAAGAATGAAAAAGTGAAGATTGCGATCAGTGATCATAACCCTTTAACAATCAATCTCAATTCCTATAAAGAATACGAAATTTACTAACTTATAACAATATGACAAACACGACCCCTGGACACACCAGAAGTGGGGTAAGATACCGAGAAAAGGTTAAGCATCCCCTGTTGACTGGTCACATCCAAAATGTAAAGTGAAAAGTCTAGAGAAGCGAGATTATGCATGAAACAACAGACAAAAGAACTCACAGGTAAAACTAGCATCTCTCATATAGACACCATTGTATACTACCAAACCCCACATCGACGTTTCAGTTACAGAGGGTGCTACTCTAACGGATCTGACAACCAAATAAAAAATGTTCATTCATAGTCAAGACTGGCCGGCGGATGACTACAACATGTACCGGTACCAGTACCAATAACACTGTTGAACGACTCTGTCGGTAGAAACAATATACTGCCCCGCTGTTGCATCACAGAAACAGTGAATAAGTTACGAAATTTCTTGAAAGAGTGAAGCATCATTCGTAATAACCATACATGCATATGGTAATCAATAAACAATAGAAAAAACACGCTATTGGAAATCAGAGAAATGGGAGGAATTTAACGTGTTATGAAAGCAAGAAAAAAATGTATTGAATTGTACAGCTGAAAGAAACAGAAACACAGAAGTATATCAACCTTAATAACACCCGACACAACATGTTTTTTTGGTATGGAAATCATACAACACATATAGAATAATACACTCTAATATTGATTTCGGACCTGGGAATGGCCCCGATTGTATGGGTTCGGGTCGAGATCACTTGAGTGGTATTCCGATTCCTGAGATGAACATTAGATTGTGATATTGATTATGGGATTCATCACGTGTTCCTTTTCTTCCACTTTCATAAAATACCAAAACCAGAACAAGTTCATAAACAATTATTAATTTTTGGGGAGGTCTAATACACAACTTATTGAGTAATAATCTTCTTATTAGCAAATGGAACAACACTGTAACAAATAAATGTAATCTGTCTGGAAATGGAATCGAAAACACAAAACACTTATTTTTGATTGTATTAATATACGACATATATGGAAGGTCGCAAGTACCTGTATTTATTTCACAATTACTTGGAAACATATTGATGTTGGGTTTTATTTAGATGATACTGAATTGATAAGGATATATAACTATTTTCTTTCTTTTATTGCATTTAGAATTTATAAATGTAAGATATATTGTAAAGTTGTACAGGTTGATGAAACAAGCGATTTTGTTATTCATTCCATCAAGGAATACTTGAGATCGCACTGTCAAGTTGTCAGGTTTTTATATAAAACAAAAGAACAGAGAAAATTTCAAAATTTTGTATCCAATCTATACTTATATTATGAAATTCTTTATATAAAATATCTTAGCATATACAATTTAAACATTCTTACTACTGCTATTATATCTATGCACGCATATGTATGTATACATGTGTATATCTGTGTATTATATATACTTGTGTTATATCTGAAGTCACTATTCAGAGGGTCCTGTCCTCTAGTAGAGCTGTCCAATGAGTCAGATATGAACTGCCGTGATATGTGTGGACTCATTGTGTCAGAGTGGGGTTTTTGACCAAAAAAACAAAAACAAAAACTTATCTTTATTATACACACACTGCCAAATATGTTTCTTACGTAGTACTCTTTCGTCACCTGAAATTATGTTGATGTAAATTAATAACTACAATTGTTTAACATATACTGTATCTATTTTGATGTCATGGTAAAATAATAACCATATCTTATACACATTGTATCTTATACATGTATTCCATTTGTTTTGTATATTTGTTTTGTCTTGTTTCATAAATAAAAATCCTGAAACTTCAAACAAACAAACAAAATTGCCGTAATTCACATTCTGATCTCCATTATGACCGGTGATTTCTGACAAATACTTCAGTATCACCCCCTATATTTTTGATTGTTTAATTTTAAAGTTAAAACGTGTCATTGTTCTAAATTAACAATTGTTACTTGGTTTACAATGTACCCATTTTGCTGCTAGCTACGTTTGGCGTTGTTTTTAAAAACATTTTAAATTAATTTTTCGGCTTATATTAAATATTGTCGTGGGGAAAAGTATTTTATTAGAATATGTTTTGTGTATAACATTATTTTTCATATAGTTTTGTTACATATCAAAGATTAAAGATAAAATAGACATTTGAAATTTGAGGTCGAGACAGCTTCTTGACAACGATCCGAGACAGAGATATATCGACCTTTACGGCGATACAGCCCTACCTCCTAACAACTGTCTCATCCTTGCCAAGATAAGTGTATCAGGGATGATCCTCTACTAGGTATATGATATAGTAAAGTAATGTAAAGGTCTAACTAAGCAATGTGAAAATGAAAGATTATTAATAATACAAAACCAGATGTCTGCGTGGACAACGAAGTGAAATGACCGCTGAAAAATACATGGTAGACAACACAAAGAGGAAAGTTCGGTATAGTGTATAATATAACAAAACAACAAATCAGTGATAACAGCCATTCAGAAAGATCCACAGGACTAGGTAGAAAAATAGAGAGATGGAGAGGGATTGCTTCAAGTATGAATGTTAACCATTTCGTATGAAGAAGTTTAGAGCAGAATTGAAAGTTAGCATTGAGGACACATACATTTCTATCAAAGCCTAATAAAGAAACTCATTGATTAGATTCCATTTCAATAGCTCATATATAAACCAGCACAATATTGTTCTTCGATCTATTCGAGCGCTCTGTGACCATAAACTGAGGATAGACTTAAGTCAAAATAACAATATGTATATAGCTTTGTTGAAATCACACGGATACTTTATTATCAATTTGAATCAAATTCAAAATAGTATCTCAAAATTTATGGTGGCCTATTTCAGCCCCTTGGATACAAGTTATTTTTCTATAAGTCATGTCTACATGCAAGATCAATATGTCGACATGCAGGGTAATTACATGTATGTCAACATGCAACACATCTATGTTGAAGTGCAAGAAAAAGGTAATGAGATAAGAATTTCTGAATTATTAAAAAATTATCCAACATCGCCCACATTGACTCCCAACATGTTAGATACAACTTATTTATGTTGAAATGCAACTTAATTATGTTGACATGCGCGATAATTATGAAGACATGCAACTTTTTATGTTGACATGCAACTTATTTATGTTAATATGTAACATATACGTCGACATGAAACTTATCTATGTTGACATGCAAATCATTTATGATGGCATGTGAGATAGATATGCATGTCGACATATTTATCTCGCATGTCGACATACAATAAGTTGCATGTCGACATATCCACTTCGAATGTCAACATAGATAAGTTGTATCTAGTATGTTCAGAGTCACATGTGGGCGATATTCAATATTTTCTGATAATTTTTCTACATTCTTATCTGATTATATTTTTCTTGCATGTTAACATAATTATCTTGCATGTTGACATAATCTATAGAAAAATAACTTTCAAATGGGAGGCAGAAATATGTCACCATACAAATCAGATTTCCATTGGCTTATGAATATCAATATTTCATTAAAAAGATCAATTTCAAAATTTGACTTACGTATATTCTCAGTTGATGGTCAGGGAGCCAGGTAGGGGAAACAAACATTAAAGTACCCCTAACAACTGTAGAGGTGTAACAACAACATTATTATCATAACTAGACAAAATAAGTCTTAGAGTGGTCATGCAATGGCAATATAATTCTCCTTGAAAAACCCATTTATTTCTGATATATATCAGTAATAAAAACATAACAAACTAAATTGACTAACAATGACGTGCAGCAGCTTTAATGAAGTTATAATACAACGTACTATATAATTGCATAACATGTATATACAAGTTGGGTTAGTATAAAATTTGAACGTGTTAACAGCTCTACGTGTTGTTCTAAACTGAGTTTACATCATTACTCGATTAAAACCGGTTCTATTGAACCGCATGACTGAACATACCTCTACAGATATTCGAATTGAAAACTTGAAATATCAGGAATAATCCATTCATTATAATTACCAAGTAGGAATTGATTCCTGTCTAATTCGTTCCTCAAACGACAGAAATCACATTTCGTCTTTAAAAACCCATTCATTTCTGATAAAACATCAGTGATAAAACCATAACACACTAAATGGACTAGCAACGACACACAGCAGCTTCAATATAAAGAACGGGAAAAGGATACTAACACATTAATTACATTTAATGGATCCAACTATAATGAATTGTACTAATGCAAGGTGAAGATAACGAACAGTGATCAATCTCATAACTCCTACAAGCAATACAAAATAGATAGTTGGGCAAACACGGACCCCTGGACACACCAGAGGAGGGATCAGGTGCCTAGGAGGAGTAAGCATCCCCTGTTGACCGGTCACACCCACCGTGAGCCCCATATCCCGATCAGGTAAATGGAGTTATCCGCAGTCAAAATCAGTGTGCCAAGAACGGCTTAACAATCGGTATGAAACACGTCAGACAGCATTTGACCCAATGCGAGGTTGTATTGACGAACTAGATCGTTATAACGACCATAGAATTTGCGAAATGCTGACTTCAATCGAGACTGTTGAAATCCCTGTACCATCAACTTGTTTGTCAGTAGCTTACCTCGATTTAAAAACTGACTATACCCAGAACAACCTAATACATATAGAAATATATAATATAAATTACATTGTTACTTTAAACATAAAATAATTAAAATCAAAGATTTTTAGACACATTTAGACACATTTAAACGATCTGTGAACGGACCCTTAATATAACCATCTTTCGCAGATTCCGACTGTAGTACTGTAACAGTGTAATCTAGTACATGTGTAGTACCTGTTAACTGTCTGTTGTAGTACTATAACAGTGTAAACTAGATTCCGACCGCCACCGCCCATGTCTCTTAGGAATCCCGCAATCACACATGCCGTAGCTCAACCAGATTAACCAGATCACAAACTGTGTAATTAATATTGCTTAATATTATCAACAGTTTCTGTATATGCTCCAAAGAAAAGTTCCCACACTCTAGTATATGAAAGAGGTTTACCACAATTACACATCTTTAAACCATCTCAAGTTTTTGTAACGGCACAAAACACATAATCATGTGAATCGTCTTGAATGCCTGCTAAACTAGATATAGTTCAATATTACTGACTGGACACAAATCAGAAAACTCTCTTGCGATCATAACTCTGGTATCGTTCCTATATACATCTGTTTTACTAGATTCGATAAATATTTCAACATGATCACTGAAAAATGACACATCAGATCTCTTGATATTAATGAGCCCTTTACTCCGTAAAAATCATGCAAATGATAGTATACACAAACACATAGTGCATTGATTATAAAGATTGTTGTGGTCAATTTCAAATGCATTTTCTGTAAAATATCAACTGAAATAGTTTTTTTGTTTGTGGTAGACTTAGATAAGACAGATTATTTTATTGGCATATTAAATAATCTCATTTAATTGACGAAAGACTTTAGTGTTACTAGGTCTTACTATCGGGAATAGGTGTACAAATTAACATTTCTACAATGGTACTTTGGTACGACTTATCTAAGGCAAGCACGCTACTTCCTTTTCCAATTTATGCCGAAGTGGTTACAGCATACGCTCATAGCTTTTCCTATCCAGCTGTCATCTGATCGTTAATCGTCAAAAATGCCACCCGTTCGTAACCGTGTGGTTACCAGAAGCCGCAAGGAACGCGAGCAGAATTTTATTTCACCCGCAAGAGGACGCGGACGAAGGCGCCAACCCCAAATGCAACAAGCCCCTCAGACCACACCAACGAGGGCCATCATTAATGTGGCCGGTGCCAGTATTGAAACAGATACCCACTACCAGACCGGGGTCGAAGCCAGACAGCCCGGTATCAATACAGAGCCAATAGTAACGGAAAGCGGTGAGTCAAATATCATACTCCCTCAAATCGACCATATCCAAACAGTAAATTTCGATGGCCCAAATTTCCACATCCAAGAGTACCAACCGTGTGTGACTACTAGCACTTTTGACCCGATCAGTTCACACTTAACCCAAAAAATTAAGAGTCAAATCTGGGAGGGCCAGTTTATTGATTTATCCCTCCTTTTAAAATCCGCCCGGGAATTGGTCGACCACGTGGACACACAAGGTCAAATACAAATACGTAACGGCACCATGTGCTTGGTTAAGCAAAAGTCAAACACCTTTTTATCCATTGAAAAATGGACTTCGGCATTCATTGTATTCATCAGTACTATGCTTGAAAAATATCCAACCAGATCGCAGGAATTATTGAAATACATGCGGGACATACGCATTGCGGCATCCCGATCTCCTGGGTGGTTTCAATACGACGAACAATTTCGTCTACTTAAGGTAGCCAACCCCCACTCTCCTTGGGGTCAGATAAATAGTGAGTTGTGGTTATTGTATATCACAAACAACAGCTCATCCCAGGTCCCAGACAAGTTTAGCCAGCAAGGCAAAGTTAATTCAACTGCTAACTCAGCAACACAAAACCATTTAACTCCCAATTATACTAGGGCTACTCACTATTGCAATTATTACAATGCAGGTAAATCATGCAGGTTTTACCCAAATTGTAGGTTCAACCATGCATGCAACAGGTGTGGCGGAAGACACTCGGCAGCCAAGTGCACGAGCCCAAAACAGTTCTAGCCTTCTCACTTCCGCTTGTCCACTAGGAAAAACTCCAGTTAATGTTCACATACTGTCTAACTATTTACATAATTATAAGGGAAAATCGGTAGTTCTAAATGGTTTTACACATGGTTTCAATTTACAGTACAATGCTCTCAGATCTTTTAGGGAGGCAAAAAATCTCAAAAGCATTTATGAACATCCAGAAGTTGCACAAGAAAAGATACACAAAGAAGTTTCCTTACAAAGGGTTGGGGGTCCCTTCGATCATCTCCCTTTTCCCTCTTTACAGATCTCACCTTTGGGTCTTGTCCCTAAAAAAGATGGTGACTACCGTCTCATTCATCATTTATCCTACCCTGAATTTAACTCCATAAATAATTTTATCGATCCATTGGCCTGTTCAGTCCATTATGCTTCAGTTGATGATGATGCAGCCATGGTTGCCACTTTGGGTCCTGGAACACTTTTAGCCAAGTCTGATATTAAATCTGCATTTCGCCTCCTTCCAGTGGCATGCTCAGACTTCGAATTGTTGGGGTTTAAATTTAACAACAAATATTACTACGATAAAATGATGCCATTTGGTGCATCGATAAGTTGTGCAACATGGGAAAGATTTGCAACAGCCCTACATTGGATTATTCAGAATGAGTCTCGCAATCCTCATATTCTGCATTACCTTGATGATTTTCTTTATGCTGGCAGTGAAAAATCAGATCAGTGCAAAGCTACACTTGCCTTGTTTAAGCAAATTTGTCAAGCTATTGGTGTACCCCTAGCTTTGGAAAAAACCACTGAACCTAACACTATCATAACATTTTTGGGCATTGAATTTGATACTATTAACATGATCATGCGGCTCCCCAAAGACAAGCTACACAACCTCAAAGAAACCATTGACCTTTTTCTCCACAAGAAAAAAGCCACTCTTATATCTGTTCAGTCACTCATCGGCTTACTCAACTTCGCATGTAAAACCATCGCTCCAGGGCGTGCCTTTTGCAGGCGACTAATTGATGCAACTGTAGGTATTAAAAAACAGCATCACAAGGTCAGAATCACCCAAGACATTAAATCTGACTTGGTAGTATGGCAACAGTTCTTAAAAAATTTTAACGGGATTACTCTTATAACTTCTGGCATTTGGACATCTGATACCACATTGCAATTTTTCACTGACAGCGCAGGGGGGTCAAATGGGGGATTTGGTGTATATTTTGCAGGTAGTTGGGCACATTCAAAATGGCCAGCAGATTGGGTTAAATCAGGGGTGGTCAGAGACATGACATTTTTAGAACTATTCCCAGTGTATGTTGCACTCTCATTATGGTGCGATAGACTCTCCAACAATAGAATTCTGTTTCATATAGATAACATGGCAGTGGTACAGATACTCAATATGTCGACATCCAAATCACCAAGAGTTATGAGGATTGTCAGAAAGCTAATCCTCATTACTCTACAATATAACATTATAATTAAAGCTCAGTATATACCCTCAAAACACAATTCAGTAGCTGACAGTATTTCTCGTTCGCAGTGGGGGCGATTCAGGAAACTGGTGCCGGGTGCAGATGTATGGCCAACTCCAATTCCCAACCAGATCTGGCAGATTTAACAGCAGAATCACAAAAACTAATTCATAACTCCTTAGCCCCCAGCACACACAAATCTTATCAAACTGCCCTTAATAAATTTCAAAGTTTTCTCAAAGTCCATTACAATCAATCCATAGTAACTTGGCCCATACCAGCAACTGTATTGTTAAATTTTATAGCGGACTTGTCAATCCACCAGCATGCTCCCAGCACGGTGCAGTTGTACATAAGCGCAATAGCTTTTTATCAAAAGCTTCAAGGGTTTAATGACCCAACAAATAATTTCCTTATCACGAAAGCACTACATGGCTTAAAGCGCAGCAGAGGTAGGGTCGAAGACTTGCGCCGCCCTATTACTTTTAATATCATCGTTAAAACCATGGCCTCATTGCCAGCAATTTGTTCATCACCATATGAGGTGAAACTTTTTACATGTGTCTTTAGTTTAGCTTATTTTGCTTTGCTCAGGATAGGGGAATGCACATTCATAGGTGATAATACTAACGCACATTTTATTCGTTTTCAAGGAATTCAGATTCAGCCTCACATGAATCAAGTCCAAGTTACGATCCCACATTCAAAAACCCAACAAACAGGCAGGCAAGCAACACTTATTATTCAAGGTCAACCACACTCTCCCTTGTGCCCTGTTCGAACCATTACAGAATTCTTAAAAGTCAGACCACATACACCAGCCACTCACATTTTCTTAGTCCACAGTGACACTGCACCCCTTACAAGGTTCCAATTTAATGCAGTATTACAAAAAGCACTTAAAAATTCAGACACAGCAGGTTACTTTGGCACACATAGTTTTAGAATCGGTAGGGCTTCAGATATGGCATTACAAGGGGTCCCTCACGAGGACATTCAAAAAGCAGGCAGGTGGATATCACCTGTTTTCTTAAAGTACATTCGAATTGCATAATCATTCGATCCACATAAGAATTACACTTTTTAAACATTTTCCACATTATACTAATCCAATCAAAGAATTGTAGGTCCCCTGAAAGAAATATGGATTCTAGGATCATCTATACCTTATTGGGCTGGACAGTTTGCCATATCAACCCACCTTGGGAAAGATCTTCATTTACCAGTCGACATCCGCTGGCATGCCAGAAGAGGGATGCAGTGGCACCAATTAGACCCAGAGATCTTGCAACTTCTTAAACATTATTCACCACCAAAAATTATGATAATTCATCTAGGTTCTAATGACCTCGTAACAGAGGGTCTTACTAGTAAAAATTTTGTTCAAGAAATAACATGTAGCTTGCTTAGATATCATGCACTTTTACCAAACACTAAGTTGGTATGGTCCTCAATACTCCCCCGTTTATATTGGCATGGAGCACCATTAAAAAGTGGACACAAGATCGACAAAAAACGCCAAAAAAATCAATACGCAGGTCAAGCAATTCATTGCAGAACTAGGGGGAGGTGTTATTTGGCATGACAATATCTCAGTACACGATATTAATTTGTTTCGTTATGATGGAACACACCTTTCAGACGAGGGCAATAGGGTCTTTTTAGACAACTATAGGTCAGGTCTGCTTAAGATGATTAATGCATAAAATTGCTAGGTTGGGTTGCATGGTTTTAGTGTGGAGGAACATCATATCAATGTCTGTGGCGGGTCTGAGGGGATATAATTGGGAAGTTTTCAAACTTGTCCGGCCTATTGTTTCCCCCCATCTGCCACCTAAGGCAGAGGGCGTTTGTTTGTAGAAAGGAAATTCTACATGTGTATGTGTTTGAAAATTGTGTTGATCTTGATTGGGGTCACTCAAGTCGGTCAGTCTTGGTGCCCACTCCACCTCTATACACAGGAGGGGAGGCTTAGTCCTGGAGTACATGGAATAGTACTAACAACCAGGTGCAATCTCTGGGAAACGGGGTAAACGGATAATCTGAAAACTCTTCCAGTCCCAAATGGGTTCATAGTTTGGGATTTTCGGTACTGGTGCTCAACGCCAGGCCACCGGTTTGCCCGTTATACTTACAAGGCTAGGTTGGTATGCCGGATATTCCCTCGGACCCTTGGGTTAATACAGTGCGGCCATCTATGTTCCATTACCCCTTTCGGAAATGTTTTATTGTCATATTGTGAGATTTGTTTGCTTATTGATTCAATAAATGTGAAAAATTAAAAAATTGGTGTTGTGATTGTCATCAGGGAAAAGGTTACAGAACTTGACTAGGTACAGGTATAGGTAAACTAGTCGAGGATTGCAAGTGTGTTGACCTTGAATGTTCAATTAATATACCTTTAGATCCCTCTAAAATGTTCTTCACAAAATGGTAATCGATGGGGGACGGACACCCAACAATATCATGTGTCCATTTTATTCCATAAACTGCTTCGGTAACAGGAGATGGAGAATTCGCTTGTTGTGTTAAACACGCTAAATAAGTTTACACATGTAAAATGTTAGAAGGAAATGATTCACTGTCCTTAATTCCTTGAGTTTTCGCCCATTTTTGGAACATAAGAAAACTACCACAATATTTCTGAGTCGTAGAATTCGCACGTGGCGCTCTGATGATACCAGGGAGTAAATTCACATTCTCTCGCAACTTTATCGGCAAATGTAACAAATCATTTCCAATATTCTGAAGAAAAAAAATAAGAAAACTATCCAGTAAGTATTTTGTTTAGAATATTAAGTCAATGACTTAGTGTTAATAGTTAGATCATTGTTACAAAACATTATCAAACCAAATGGATTTTGCCAAATGGCATCACGCATAAATATAAAAAAAAAACGCTTAAGATTTTCAGTGCAATTTCTTTTCATACTCCCCTTTCTTACAATGGACACATCATTTGTATTATCTGTGAACCATTTCATATTTTCTCCTTCGAAAAAGGGCAATAAGGAGCATAAGATCCTCTCTACAGCCACTAGTTCTCTCTACGTTGAGCGCTTATTTCTCTCACTTAGATCTCATATACCTTGCTTCTTCAACAAAAACGGAAAACGGAAATATTCATATCTAGTGAACAGTCATTCAAAAACTTACTTTGTTAAACACCACTCTGATTCCACGCACAAGTACTCTGAAGTTGAAATAAAAAATATGCTAGAGTTCCTCATTGACAATATCTTCGTGGTCTTTGGTGATCAGGTCTTCCAACAGTCTGTTGGAATTCCATGGGCACGAATTGTGCTCCTTTGTTAGCTGACCTGTTTTTATATTCATATGAAGCAGAATTTATTCAAAAACTTCTACGTGAGAAGAAAAAATCTCTCGCTGTGACCTTCAATTCGACTTTTAGATATATCGATGACGTTTTGTCTATTAACAATGATAGCTTTCATTCATATGTCGATTTGATATATCCCTGTGAGCTCGAAATAAAGGACACCACAGAGTCGTCCACTTCTGCTTCATACTTGGATATTTTATTGAAAGTAGACATTAACGGCAAACTGACAACTCAACTGTATGACAAACGGGATGACTTCAGCTACTCCATCGTCAACTTCCCACATTTATGTAGCAATATTCCTTTATCACCTGCATATGGTGTTTATATATCTCAACTGATTCGATATGCAAGAGCTTGTTCTGGGTATAGTCAGTTTTTAAATCGAGGTAAGCTACTGACAAACAAGTTGATGGTACAGGGATTTCAACAGTCTCGATTGAAGTCAGCATTTCGCAAAGTATATGGTCGTTATAACGATCTAGTTCGTCAATACAACCTCGCATTAGGTCAAATGCTGTCTGACGTGTTTCATACCGATTGTTAAGCTGTTCTTGGCACACTGATTTGACTGTGGATAACTCCGTTTACCTGATCAGGATATGGGGCTCACGGCGGGTGTGACCGGTCAACAGGGGATGCTTACTCCTCCTAGGCACCTGATCCCACCTCTGGTGTGTCCAGGGGTCCGTGTTTGCCCAACTATCTATTTTGTATTGCTTGTAGGATTTATGAGATTGATCACTGTTCGTTATCTTCACCTTGCATTGGAACCTGCAAAACACTTCATTTCTTTGCCATTGATTTTTTAATGTATTTTTCAAACTGAAATTTGATTAATAATTTCTTCAGGCAAATAGACCATGCTATTCCAGGATGTTGCAGATAAAATATCAATGTTAAGGCATTTAGTCATAAGTTGAGAAACACTACCAATAACGACTGACATCGAAATTATCTGACCGACCAAACTAGCTATACGTCTTACCTTTACAGGTAGATCTGACCGACCAAACTAGCTATACGTCTTACCTTTACAGGTAGATCTGACCAACCAAACTAGCTGCACGTCTTACCTTTACAGGTAGATTATGTCTCAAAAATATTCAATTTTCTGAATAGTATCTGAAACTTTGTTTAATGTACGTGTAGGGACATGAATAGTACCCAGTTCCCAATTCAAATATATGCCTCAAAATTCTATACTTTGAGAAGGTATCCACATAGCCTTTTCAGTCTTTGGTTTAAAACTTGATAACAGCATATCAGGATAAACTTGTCTGGATATTTCACACACTTTTTCATACTCGTTATGACAACCAAAACATTCATCTAAATACATCAAAAATTGTCTTCCCTTCGCTACGCCATTTCTTGATAAAAGGCCTAGTAAGTATAGTAAAAATGTATGGTGCAGAAGTAAGACGAAACGGCAAAACATTGAACTGAAAATAACCCGTAACACCATCAAAATTCCAAGAAAATCCTAAGAATTTCCTATGATCTGGTAAAATATGTATATGGTGATATGTACTTGTGATATCAAACTTAAAACATAATTTGTTTTTATTTACATATAACAAAGCTGATTTTATATCATCGTACTCGACAGATTGTTTCCAAATATGTTTATGAACTTCTCTCAAATCTAGAGTAAGTCTTGTTTTACCACTGAAATTCACTGAGTCAGACAGAGGATTAGTAACAAAAGGTACCTCACATTCCTCCGAGATCAAATCATTGTCTAACAGATCTATAATCGCACCTCGTACAAATTCGTCCTCCTGTAAAGCAGAATTATTTCTCTTTGAGAAGTTACCCTGTGGTAAAGAATAAAAAGGAATCTTGTACTCAAATATATTGTATCAATAATAAACTAGCATGCATTAATATTTTTCCAAAATTGAATACTAGCTTTAAGACGACCCCTTACACAAAGTTGGTTGTTTTCTTTGTAGTCATAACAATCACCAAATTGTGAAATATCAAAATCGTTAATTTGCGTAGAGTACTAATTTTTCTCTTTCCTTCCTATTTGCTGGGTTTGAGTTATGGACAATCTCTACGTTGATGATTTGGTTTTCCACTGTGGAAACATCCGACGGGGAATCTCGGACCCGATATTCCAGGGACTCCAAACTGAAAGGGCGATGGTCCATGAAATGGCTGCCTTAGAAAAAGGAAAATTTGATGGAGCAAAACCCCTAACATCATTAGAAAATTATTTCTAGACTTTTTCTTTTCTTTTTGTTTTCCCTTTTCTCTCTAAAAGCTTTATTTCTGCCTTGTTAATGCGCTATTCATCATCGGAATCATCTGCAAGAGAGTTGGAAATGTAGTTCCTAACTGTGCTCCAGCATCAATGCGTTTCGTCGGCCATTTTATTTCGTGTTTAACAAATTCCATTGGCATCACATTTGAAGTCTTTGCAATATTAATATTTTACATCACTTAACACCCACAAAGCGTGGGTTTAAAGTATCAGAAACCTTCTCATTATGTTCATATTGATCTTTATTACTAAAATTCTTCCAGGTAGTACCTTGATCACTTTTCAGCTTTTTAACTTCAGAGGAAACAGAGGACGTGGCTCTGCGCAAATCTTCTTTAAATTGATAAAACGTGAAGATAACGAACAGTGATCAATCTCATAACTCCTATAAAGGTAAAGATGACGAACACTGATCAATCTCAAAACTCCTATAAAGGTGAAGATAACGAACAGTGATCAATATCATGACTCCTATAAGCAATACAAAATTGATGGTTGGGCAAAAACGGACCCCTGGAGACACCAGATAGGGGAACAGGTGCCCAGGAGGAGTAAGCATCCACTGTCGACCGGTCACACTTGCCGTGAGCCCTATATCCTGATCAGGTAAACGGTGTTCTCCGTAGTCAAAATGAGTGTGCCAAGAACTCTATTGCCATTTCCTCTACAAAGTACGACACCATATCATTTCTTGTATTGGCAGATTACATATCTTTTAACTATTTTGTGAACGATTAAAAAGGTGACGATAACGAACAGAGATCAATCCTTAAATCCTTTAAAGAGTACAAAATCAAGAACAGGACAAGTACAGACCCTGAAAGAAAAACATGTTAGATTAGGTGACTAGAAGGAATAAACATCCTCTGTTTCTTAATCAGTGCGTTCTAATTGCATAGACAATGGACAAAGCGCACTGATTTTCCCTTGAGTACTTATTTGTATCATATTTGATTTATATGTTGGCAAGAAGGTGAATGACGTATATTATATGAATGTATTTTCATAACAAATCATAATAATTTTTAAAAATTTCAACCTTCAGCTTATTTTGTATAAAAAATGTCAAAGTCGACAAACTCCAGCATCGGGAGATGGAAAGAAGGAAATAGCGTGGTCCAAGGTTTCTACATTGTTTTAGAGTAAGTTTTCAATATACAAAGTGCTTCAGTTACAACTCTTTGATGAAAAGAAAATTACTATGCATTTGTACAACTTGAATAGATTTATAATTTCATTTTTATTGTATGTATATGACAATTGCTTCAGAAAACTCTATAACATGAACAAAATCTTACTAACTTATTACCTTGGCCTCGACGTAGGCGAGATGACTTCTGCTTCTCCAACGTCAGTTTTCCAGATTTGTGCAACAGCGTTCCATTATCATCTGAATATGGTGTTTAGAGCATATTCTGCTTAAGATAATCTTTAAAACCCAGACAGACTGCCGTCAAATCGGTTAATTTTCACGGGGATTTCAGCAGTGAAAGGTGAAGATAACGAACAGTGATCAATCTCATAACTCCTATAAGCAATACAAAATAGATCGTTAGAGAAACACGGACCCCTGGATACACCAGAGGTGGGATCAGGTGCTTAGGAGGCATAAGCATCCCCGTCGACCGGTAACACGCCGTGAACCCTATATCATAATCAAGGAAACGGATTTTTCTGTAGTCAAAATAAGTGTGCCAAGA
This sequence comes from Ostrea edulis, assembly GCF_947568905.1. Classification (NCBI taxonomy): domain Eukaryota; kingdom Metazoa; phylum Mollusca; class Bivalvia; order Ostreida; family Ostreidae; genus Ostrea; species Ostrea edulis. Next base: position 8,400,104 of record NC_079172.1, on the reverse strand, counting down.
AGGCCTAACAATCGGTATGAAACATGTCAGACAGCATTTGACCCAATGATAAGTTGTATTAACGAAACAGATCGTTATAACGACCATAAAATTTACGAAATACTGATTTTATTCGAGACTGTTGAAACCCCTGTACCAGCAACTTGTTTGTCAGTAGCTTGCCTCGATTTAAAAACTGACCATACCATAATAATAATAATAATAATAAATCCATAATTTATTGTATTATCAACTTTCCTCCCTTTTTCGAAAATATATAAATGTTTGAATTTTTAAGTTTCCAATTTGAATCTAAATTTCATTATTTGTGATGTTGAACATTAACCTTCAAAGTGGGCATAAGCAGTGTCTTCTCCAGTCTAGCACTGATTTTGGCCTTCAAGTCCTTTAGGACAGGCCAGTTTCTAAATGAAATATTTTCTAAATGTTGCAATTTTCAATTGGAATTTTACGTGTATTGACACCCTCCTCTGGGGTCGAAATTTACAAAATATGAAAAATCATTTGGAAGGTGAAGATAACGAACAGTGATCAATCTCATAACTCCTACAAGCAATACAAAATAGAGAGTTGGGCAAACACGGACCCCTGGACACAGAGGTGGGATCAGGTGCCTAAGAGGAGTAAGCATCCCCTGTTGACCGGTCACACCCGCCGTGAGTCCTATATGAATAATGAACTGATTGCATACTTTTTAACGTCGAGAGAGAGAGAGAGAGAGAGAGAGAGAGAGAGAGAGAGAGAGGGAGAGAGAGAGAGAGAGAATCTTTCACTCATATTTCTGGCGAAAGGCTGCGAAATTTAATCCTATGCTCGGCAATTACAGCCTTAAAGCAAGAAGGTATCTTTATCGTGCCACACCTGCTGTGACAAGGGATCTCGGTTTTTGTGGTTTCATCCGAAAGACGGCCACATTTAGTCGCCTTTTACGACAAGCAAGGGGTACTGAAGAGGTATTCGAACCTGGATCCGCACTACAAATATCAAATTGAAAATGCGTGAACATACATCATGGTACAGTGCTACCTCGATATGCTAGATAGTATTTCCAACTATTGTTTAGGATCTATTTGGGCACAAATACATGTATAACAAAATCACAGTTATAGACAATTCATTGAGCAGTCGAAATAAATCCAATTCTGTAAATTTATTTGGACTCAATTCCGTATAACCATTTAGACAATCTTGAGTTTAATTCAGCAATGATATGTGATTAATCTCACCACCTGATTCAGACTCTCACACCTAAACGCACTACTCTCAAGTACATGTAATACAATAAGCCACTGATTTGCTGATATGGTCACATTTTATGGAGTTTACCTTTCATGATAATGGCAATTTACCAACACCCATCCTTAATCACATCTGTTCTTTGCTCAGTGAATTCTCAATAACGGTGAATTCGTTATATTATTGCCCAAATTGGTCTCGAACAAAAATTGGCAATACTAGCTAGTATACCGAGAGAGCATGGTACCATGATGTATGTAGTGTTTACAAATTTTCAGTTCGTTATTTCCAAATGATATTTCATATTTTGTAAATGTCGGCCCCAGAGCAGGATGTCCCTAATATTCCTATTGTAAATTATTCTTAAGATTGCGATATATAGAAAATAACATAATTTCATTGATAAACAGGACTGTCCTAAAGGATTTGAAAGCGAAAATTCCTACCAAAATCCGTGCTGAAATAGGGAAAACACTGTTTAGGTCCACTTTGATGGTTAATTTTCAGTATCACAGCTAATAAATTTTAGGTTCAAATAGTAAATTTGAAAAGTTCAAACATATATATGGCAATTTCTCTTGATGAATCTGTTCATACAGAAAAATCAAAGATGCCCAGCTTGTAAAAGGAAGCGAAATTATCCAGGAAGTGCAAATACGGATTCAGAATTCGGGGATTGAAATAAAAAATTGTAAAGATTGCAAAACAGTGTGCAGACGTTTCTGAACGTGTCTCTAAATCACGCGAAATTCATACAAAACATATAAATACATGTACTAGTATGTCTTTCAAATTTGAGTTCTAATGTAAAAATTATGACCCAGGGAATTAAGTGTGATTTGTAAATGTATAAATTAAAAAACGCTGGATGCGAGATTCTTGATTAGTTTTTTCCGTGATTTCTGTTTAAGTTGACCTGTGTCATTAAGGAATTCAAAATGAATGATAATCTTTACATACAAACAACAATGACCATTAGCCATAAACCAGCTATTTACTAACTCCCTCAGATCTTGACACTAGGCAGTCATTGCTGTAAAATTAAATTAATTACAATTTGTTCTGTTGTTTTCAGTTCACCTTTCACTATTCAAAAGTTTTTGGATTTACCTAATAATAGACAGGTTAATTAATTCTCATTTTATTTCCTAAATTAAGCTATGTGATGGCCTACATGATTATATAACGAGAATGTTTTTGCAAAAAAAACTTATTGGACCGTTAATTTTCAATTCACCTTGATTTTTCTCCTTCATACAAAAACATCAATCTTTAAAACAATACATAATGATTCAATGAGACCGCAACATTGAAATTGAAATTCAATTCATCATCTGCAATAGGAGCAAGACAAAATACGACATACACCACATATTCCCCTCCTAAAACTTTCGTAAACAGAAAATGTTACCAATTACAAACTACTAGAATGGAATGCAAACCAAAATAGAAATAACGTCTGAGAGCAGTAAGTGATGATTTTAAGATAATTTAGAAAAGTCCTCATTGTGCTGTCAACAAACACTAAGGAACTGTTTCCAACAAAATAGTTACATTGTATTAATTCAATCATTCAATGAACCCCACCGATGTGTGGTTGAACCTTACCTGTTCTTACACTGGAACCTCTTCTTAAAATGGCGGATTTTATCATTTGATAAATTTGTCAAGCTGCAATAATGTCAAGGAAAATATATATTAATGCTTACTTTTTATTTTTCGGCCATTGGCAAATATAGAAATCAAATTCTTCCGCTTCAATTAACCCATAACCATATGCATTTGTCCTCCTACGATTAAGCAAAATGGGTAAGTATAAAGGGGGCAATGATTTCCGTGCATAGAAGATTCCGTATCAATTGAAACCCGTTGTAACCTCACTCAAGTACCTGAAGTCATAGTTCAAACGAACTTCAATCTTCCTTACAGTGTACAATGTAAAACTTATACGGTACCAATTTTGATGCACCAGATGCGCATTTCGACAAATAATGTCTCTTCAGTGATGCTCAACCGAAATGTTTGAAATCCGAGATAGCCTATAGAAATCCATGACTATTCTGTTTTACTACTTTTTCAGAAGAGAGTGAAGAATTCTCGCGTGGGGTTTTGAACAATATACAATTAATCCATAAATATTTAGACGAGTTTTAGTACCCCGCTGCATTTCAATGATTTTTTGGGGTCATACATCTTGCTTTTGAAAAAAATCTTAGACTTTCAGTTGAAAAAATTGCTTAAAATCTGGACAGTGTTCTTCTGAAGAATTGAAAAATTCAAACATTTTTACAGATATACAACAAACAAAATTTTATTACAAAAGTTCAGGTGAGCTTTAAAGTATTTGTATATTAAGGATAGATGATATCCACCGTATGTGGATGCATGTTCGTGGTTATAAAACATGTGGTTTATGAAGTTGAATTACATTTTCTTATTTTATTGAACATTACAATGGGGTATGGGAACTTGTAATCAATTTAAAGGGAACTATATTTTCAGTGTAATCAACGGAATGGTAAAATGTCACTTTATTCGCTTTAGTAATAACAGCAAATATGATTGAAGAAACGAAAATATTCTCAAAACTATAGGATTAATTTAATAGTAGCCTGCTTCGATTTAACATAGCAAGATCTTACGTATCGAATCAACTGAAAGATATAAACACTATATCCTAGGCACCTGATCCCACCTCTAGTATATCCAGGGGTCCCTGTTTCCCAAACTCTCTAATCACATGATATACATGTATATATATAAAAGTATTGCTTATAAGAGTTATGAGATTGATCACTTTTCGTTATTTTCACCTTTCATACAGGTGATAATGGAATGTTGCTACATAAATATGGGAAGTTAACGATGGAGAAATTTAAGTTCGTTATAAAATTGAGTTAATGTTTTCAACTTTTCAATTGTCAACTTCCTATATTGATGTAGAAAGGTTTCAACAGATATAGGGCTCACTGCTGGTTTAACCGTTCGACCGGGGATGCTTAGTCCTCCTTTGCACATGATCCTACCTCTGGTATATCAAGCGGTCCTTGTTTGCCCAACTCTATAGTCTCTACGCAACTAGATTAAGGGTTTCCATAGTAAAATGCACAATAATCATGGGGTGAAATTGCACCTCAAATTCACAGGTATCATTTCACTTGTTACGGTTAAAAACCGAAACGATACTACCCATATGTTGACTGTGACTGAGCTACTGTAAATTCCCCGTATGGTAATTTCCCGTGATGTCAGTTGAATATCACGTAACACTTTATTTTTAGAAAACAGCAAGAAGCCCTACTTGTGAACAAAAGTTCAGGTTCATGCGGGTAACCAGCTGAATTTTTATTAATATACTAAGAAAAAAAAATTAAAATCCTTAACATGAAAACTGTTGGGAGCAAATTAATACTCCAACTAAACATGCTATAATTTAACAACATATCAACAGTCATCAGCGAATTACCTGGGTTGTCCACATTCTTATACATATCACACCGTTAATGTAAAACTTATACGGTACCAAGACAGAATAGTAAAGATGCTAACATGATAAATTTCTATACAGGATTTAAGAATTATGAAGCTTTGAAAGTTGTTCACGATGCACTTGTGCCGATAGCGTAAAAATGATCAGATCGACTCAAATACACAGACCGGGAGCAGATTTAAAGAAAGTAAGAAAGACTATCTTTAGTTCAGAAATTCATCTTATTCCTTTGATTGATGAATTCGTCCTATTCCTTTGCCGTGTAGGACAAGGCTTCTCAAAACAAGATCTGGCAATTAGATTTTGTTCGTCACAACTATCGGTATGCTATGTTTGGAAGTTGGTCAATATGGTTATCTAGAGGTGTTGTCAATAAAAATATGCCATAATGTTTTTGAAAAACATATCCTTCCACAAGAGTGATAAAGTTTAGACCCCTAGCTGAAAAGTCCACAACTCAAATATACATGTATACTCAAACTACAAAAGCCATACCACCTTTAAGGGTCCTGTTGATATTACGCCAAATGGAGCTGTATGGTTTATTAGTTCCCTATATACTGGAGGGATTTCCGACAAAGAGATCACAGCTAGATATGTAATAGTTAATCTACTTGAAGGAAATTATGAGGGTATGGCGGACAAGGGTTTCTTGATATCTGACCTGCTTGAAGTAAAACATTCTAACCTACAATGTACTTATCCCCCCTTTTTAGGACCTAAAGGCAAGAAGGAGGTCGCTTCAACTTAGGAAATTGTGCGCCTTAGCATTCATGTAGAAAAAGCTATCCGAAGAGTAAACGGGTACCATATCTTTGATGGAGTAATCCCTTTGAGCATAGCACCATCAATAAGAAAACACGGATTGTTTGTGTCATTCTCACAAATGTCATGGAACCCTTATTTTAAGTTGTCATGTACTGCTGATTTGTCTTATAGCCTAAGAAAAAATGTATTCCCTTACTATTACATGCTGAAAAAAATAGTCATAGGATCGGCACTAAGATCGAACTGGGGTTTTTATGCCCCCGAGATCGAAGATCAGGGGGCATATTATTTTTGTCCTGTCTGTCATTTTGTAATTCTGTCATTCTGTCATCCTGGCATTCTGTCTGAAACTTTAACCTTGCTAATAACTTTTGAACAGTAAGTGATAGAGCTTTGATATTTCACATGAGTATTCCTTGTGACAAGACCTTTCCGTGGGTACCAAAATTTTGACCCCGTGACCTTGACCTTGGAGTTTGACCTACTTTTTAAAAACTTTAACCTTGCTGATACCTTTTGAATAGTAAGAGATAGAGCTTTGATATTTCAAATGAGTATTCCTTGTTACAAGATATTTCCGTTTGACCTTGACATTTGACCCACTTTAATTTTTTTTTTACATTGGTCATAACTTCTAAATGGTAAATATTAGAGCTTCCATATTGTACATGAGCATTTCTTTTGACAAGATCTTTCTACTGGTACCAAGATATTTGCCCTTGTAACCTTGGCCATCTTCGGAATTGGCCATTATCGGGGGCATTTGTGTTTCACATCTTGTTTATTTTTAAATATATTCTTATTTTTAAAAAGGCATGTAATTTCCTAAAGACTGGTTCCATAAGGTGCAACAGGTATCTTTTGATTTCTGTATGAAGAATTTACAATGTTCTTTTTTCAAATTATGACTATATTGGCGAAAACAGATGTTTTTATGTTTGTTCAATCAATATTCTCAATATAAACAAGGTCGGCAGAAAAACATAGGGACGGTCAGAAATCGTAAACAAACATATTTTTCTTAGTCCCAGTATATGTACTTTCAATTCATGTACTCGTATTATTAACTTTTGATACACAGTGTATATTATATTTACATGTACATGTAGCTTGTACTGTATGATGACCAACTTTTTATTTTGGGAGTTTTCAAATTCAAACACCAGTTTTATGTACATGTAGAGAAGATTTCGTCCACCAAGTGTTATTTAGATTTTAGAATATATGTAACATGAATTTAAAGTTACCAGCTACAGTATACTACAAAACCATCTGCATTATGTGACTATCATTATCATTTATCTTATCACCATGTCTTGCTATTCAGGAGTAAATGTCTATTATTCGCCTTCATAATGAAAAGAAAAACTATTGAATATTTAAAAAGAAATGGTTTTAATTTTGTCCAGTCTTCGTAAAATGACATTCAAATTTTTTTCAAAACATATCATTAATGAATGATAATTCAATAATTGTTCGCAATACCAATTTTATCAGGTCACCTTTTAATGTTCAATACTCAGATTTTTTTTAATAGCTTCACAAGGTCCAATATGCAAGGTGAAGATAACGAACAGTGATCAATCTCATAATTCCTACAAGCAATACAAAATAGATAGTTGGGCAAACACGGACCCCTGGACACACCAGAATATGAAGCACCACACAATATGTTTCCAAATTTGTACAATGTTATCATGAATAACAATTTAATATAATTGTCTTGAAAAACTTTTGAGATATATCACGCCGCCTATGACGTAACAGTAGCATTTGCTTACGCCGCTGATTGATGCAATCTCATAACTCCTATAAGCAATACAGACTATAGAGTTGGGCAAACACGGACCGCTTGATATACCAGAGGTGGGATCATGTACCTTGAGGGACTAAGCATCCCCTATTGAACGGTCATACCAGCAGTGAGCCCTATATCTGTTGAAACCCTGCTACATAAATATAGGAAGTTGACGATGGAAAAGCTGAAAACATGAACTCAATTTTATGACAAACAGGGTGATTTAAGCTTCTCCATCGTCAACTTCCCATATTTATGTAGCAACAATCCATTATCACCTGCATGAAAGGTGAAGATAACGAAAAGTGATCAATCTCATAACTCTTATAAGCAATACAAATTAGAGAGTCGGGCAAACATGGACCCCTGGATATACCAGAGATGGGATCAGTTACCTAGGATATGGTGTTTATATCTTTCAGCTGATTCGATACGAGAGCTTGTTCAGTTTTTAAATCGAAGCAGGCTAATGACATAGAAGTTAATGGTAATGGGGTTTCTACAGACATTCATGGTACACACAGATTTGTCACTTCTACTCGTTTCCATACCATGTTTTCAATGTTTTGTGATTGACGATGTCGATCCTGTGGCGTATTTACAATACGTTTGACATATCTTACATACTGTCATTGTTTATAGTTTTGTCCAAAATGCCATCATTTGACAATTGATCAAAATACAGCCACCTAAAGTTGAGGATTTTGACGACATTTTGTTTAAACGGATTTCTACTGGACTATTGCGAGAACGACTGACTTTCACAGTCAACGGCTGACTTGGACATTTAAACCTGGGTATTGTATGGAAGGAAGATATCGTTAAATATATGTTATGTCGAATTATTAGACAGTATATAGGGAACTTCTGCCTCGCTCGTGACCTAGCTTTGTTAGTGATTTCTCTTGATAACAAAAGTTAAGCAAATACGAGCGTGTTCAAACAGCTGCACGTTACAAAATGGTGACAGTGTAGCTGTCCAGCTGCTTGCTTCAGGTAGAGTATGTTTGGAACTCAGGAACTTTGTGTCTATGTACGTACGTGGTTTAGTCCTGGGACGACGGCGGTTGTCGTCGTGAACGGTAGATGATTTTGCTGAAGAGGTGCTAAAAATCAGAGAAGACCCAAGCTAAACTTCCCTGAGCGAGAAGTTCTACCGCATCGCTACTGAGCTAGCTTTTCTAGTGATATGGTAGAGTATCTCTCTAAGCAACGACGTGCGTGTTCAGATCGCTGCATGTTACAATACTATTACAGTAGGCCTGTTGAAAAAGTTGTCAAAATATATAAACACAAGGCTATTGATTCATTTCATTTGTGCATGCATAACCTGGGTATAAAATTTTAACTTGCACAGATACCTTGATTCATTGTTTAAACTTGACAAAAAAGTCTTTGCATCATGATCAATCGAATGTAAATTTATTATGCAGGAATTTTGCGTTTAATTTTATCATAAAAATGTATGAAGGTCTTATACAGTTTTATTCAATCAAACACACACAGACACACCACAGAACATGATGAACGTACCTACAATTCGGAATTACATGTACATCTGTATTAATGCAGATATGTAGCTCTCTGAGAAAATATTTGGACATACCAGAGAACTACAAATCCACCCATTATAAAAATCTTCGATTTACGGCACAGGTCGCTATATTTTTGCATCATACTATAAAAAAATCCCTACCATATTTTCCCAGTATATTTCTGTCCAGACATTTATTAAAGGCGCATATGAACCGCAAAATCATATTTCGTTTGTAGAAATAGCCATGTTAGGTAGTAGTGAATTCGAACCCCGTTGATTTTTATATCTATTCATTATATCCAATATGAAGTACGTAAATATTGAAAAGTAATCTTAGTACGTTATGAAAGCCATAAATCTTGTCCCAGTCTCCGATTAATCTTTTCATTACTGACATATAAAAACAGCTTGACGGGGATGAAACTGAAATCATTTCATCTAAAATAACTAGAAAGAGGCCTACAGCATAGCAATGAAGAAGATAATTATATGCTATTTAAATGGTTTACACATAAACACTAAATACTAGTACCCAGTTTGGTCCCGTCCTGGAGTCAGAACGTCTACCCAGGATATCAAGAAATTCACAATTTCGGTAGAGGCCTACCAGCTCTACATGATCAGATCTATGTTTTCAGTTTTTCTTACAGATGTAAGGAAGATTTTTTAACATTGGTCAATGTTTGCTCCGTCGTTAAGGCCCCGGGGGTGCAGAAGTCCTGAAATTTATACCTTATACCCCCTTGTCCCAAAGATGCTTCAAACCATATTTGAAATAAATAAAATAAATGGCAGTTATCAGGAAGAAGTTAAGGTTGATCGATCCTCATGTGACGTCATAGGTTTTTGCAAAAATCTTAATAAATTAAACTTTGTGCATGATAGAAATACATCTTTCTGAGGAATATGATGCACTGGATATAATAAAAAATCTGGTAAACTATTAATACTGAAAAAGTTCATATTTTCCATAGATAATCAATTATTTATGATTTAAAAAATGTTGTCAAGGGCAATAACTCCTGTGCTGGAATTTCCTCAACTGGATGTCTATTATACATTGGTTTCCCTAATATCCCTGATTAATCTATACATATTTATGAATTAGCAGTTTTTTAAAACTGTTGATATTTAAATTCTGTCATTTCAACAAGCTTTTATCTATTTTTATTATTCTGTTTAACGAAAATGTGTGATTTTCTGATGTTGATATATACTTCAGGTTTTTGTATGTCTGACATCTTTGAAAAGGTGGCAACATATACATTTCCTTTGGTTATTAATTAAATTAAACTATATTGAGTGGAAATTAATAAAGTTTTTCCACTTTTAACCATTAATATTGATAAGTCACATGAGGATGGAGCTATCTTAAGATTGGTCAAACGTTCAAGTACGTTGCACGACGACGGATGCTGACCAATCGCATTGGGTCATGGGACCTAAAACATTTATGGGGATATTAGGTCACATAGACATTACTGTTTTAGAAAGTGTATGAGTATGGAAATGAACTAGAACAACTCTATAATATTTGGACAACTTGACCATTTCTGTACATTGCATCGGTTCATACAGATATGTCACGAAAAGATTTCCATACTATATGCTCGTGTCAAAGTCAACCGTTCACTGTAAAAGTCAGCCCATCTCGCAAAAATCCAATAATGATTCTATTTTAAAAACCAAACCGAAACCGAAATACAGAAAAATGGAACCGAACCCGACCCGAACAACACAACGCTCGGTTTTGGGTTATTTCGGGTACACGTTGCAGACATACTCACAACCTTTTGACGATCAATCTCAATTTCTATAAAGAATAGGAAATTAACTAACTTATAACACTATCCCTTCACACACCAGAAGTAGGGTCAGGTACCGAGGAAGAGTTAAGCACCATCTGACCGGTCACATCCAACATGTATAGTGAAAAGCCTAGAGAAGCAATTGAAGATTACTAATGGACATTCCCTGCTGTGGTTCAGATGCTGTGAACGTTTCAATTAACTGAACTGCTTGGTTGAGAAACTCGTCAAAGAGCCTGGCTCAAAAAGTGCCAAAAATGGCCCATGCTTAAAACAAATAAATATTACTGTAAAATACATCTAGAGACTTCAAACTTTCTCTAGCTATCTTTCATTTTTCTGATAACGCTAAAGTTTTCTTTGTAACCGGTCTTCAAAATACCGTGTATTACAACGATTTTGTCGTTAAACGTCGCAATTGAACAAAACGTCATTACATAACGTTGTCAACGCTTCGAAGTTTTCATGGCTATATTGGGTTGGTTATTTCTATGAAAACAAAATATTTTGAAAATATTTGATATACATTTACGTTGAACTAGTTGATAACAGTTACCAAGACTACTGATCTTGGATAATTTCAAATCGGAATATGAACGAGTTTTGGTACGAGTAAAGCCGATACCGCATCTAGTGGAATGTTATTTTTTAGATCGAGACAGGTAAGTTCAGAACATTGCATTATATGATTAGTAATTCTTCGGTATATGAGCAATTACAATTTATTGCAAGTTCTTTATTCTGTATCTTATTAAACCTGTATAAAACGATGCTTTGAAAACATCGGACAACGTGTCTATTTTTCACTTTGTAAGAGTCGCCATATATGCACCACTCGGAGGACGATTTTGGCAGTTTCAATTCTCAGATCACCAGAGACATTGCCACTGATCTTAAATCATAGCAATGGCGATCTGAATCATGGATAACTGTGAAATAGTTATATTCAAGTGCGGCATTTACTCACATGTAACACCCCCTCCAACCCCCCCCCCCCCCCCCCCCCGCGAGACAGTTGAGAGTGTGAGAGTTGGGGGGGGGGGGGGATATCCATATTGCTATAAATACAAATAAGAAATTAATTTTGATAAACAATATCCATAATGTTTAAATGGGTACGTTATTTTCATATTAGATTCATGTGGGCCAAGCAAAAACACATACAATATACATTGTACAGAAAACAATTACTACACGCACACACCTCATAACACATACCCCCCCCCCCTCCCAACTCTCCCCTAGACTCTCATCCTAACAAACATTTACACATTTTATAATTACAGTAAGGTCCTTATTTTAAAAAAAAAACCTGGTGCTTTGTTAATATAAATGTTTTAATATCTCAGCACACCCCAATCCACGTTTTTTATAACATGATACTCCAAGAAGTAGAGAAGTATCTTATCAACCAAGAGAGAGAGAGGGGGGGGGGAGGGGATTATTATGATGAAACTTGATATATGATAAAAATATTGAACAAAATTCCAAACTGTGAATATCATGAAAAATATATATTGACATAATATTGTACAGATGTATTTTGACATGTATGTACATTGTATTGAAATCCGAAATGAAATTACCGGTACTCAAAATAAATAAAATTTTAACTTGGGAAACATCTCAAAGTACATGTGCATTTGTATTCTAAAGGTTGCATTCCTGATAAAGCAAGCAAGTACATGTGAATTCGAAGAAGTGTTTTATTTATTTCAAGACTAGAAGTTCAAACATCTCCTTTGTGGTGTTCTCATCAATGTCGCTGTCTCAGTTTGACTCATCGTCTGTTGTAGCGTCATCCAGATAACACACCCACCCACACCCACACCCCCTCCTGAACATATATTCTATCATCTCCACATGGAAACATTTTCATCTAGCATTATATTGTACTTTCTTTTCATTTTTTATGAGTGGATATATATTTTTTAATTTGAAAAAAAAAAAATCAAACACCTAACGTGTGTTTTATTTAATCAATATGCAAGATTTACGGCTCGTTTTCAATAAAAAAAAATATATAATAAAAACATTTGTATATGTTTTATAACGTGTAAATATTTTTAATTGCATTCTTTAAAACACTTAAACACCTTAATTGTGTTTTACTTAAACATGATGTAAGATGACAGGATTTTTAAATGAGTGGTTTATTATTATTATTATTATTATTTTATTATTATTTCTTTATTATCATTAATTGCATTAAAATGTTTCATATTTAAAAACATTGTGTAATATTGCAGTCTCATTTTTAATAGTAATAATATATTTATGCATTGCAAGACCACACCTTTCAAAATAGCTATGGGCGATTCCTATGTTTGAGTTGCTTCCCCTTTAAATGAACGTATTGTAGTATTCATTTCTCTATTCATTAACTTTATTACATACCTATTTATAATTTTTACATTCAAGAATAAACAATTTATGTATTTTTATGTGATATTGTTCTATTACTTGCGGTTTGATAGATTTTGAATAAAGTCGTATGATGTCTCTCTTAACATAACTTGTACAATGTTTTATGCAAAGATATATTACCAAATAAATGCCATTACCAAGTTCTCATTCATCTGTTACGTAAATAACAATGGAAGGTACATGAACATGTATATAAGATAAATGCGATTCATTATGATGGTGTGGAATGGACGTTAATTTGATGTTGCGTTATGTTTCTTGTAAGTTCATGGTTAGGTCCGCTTGACCTCATTTCCATCAACACAACACAGGGTCTACGACTGCGGATTGGAAATATATTGTAGATAGTAAAAATGTCCCACGATAGAAGAAACTGAGCTTGGGAGATTTTTCTTTATTTTGGAGACAACACGTATACTATATCCCATATACATCGCCCCCCCCCCCCTTCCCGAATTAGAATTTAACGCCGTATGTTATGCTTGTCAATACTTTTTAATGTTTTTCTTTTGGCTGCCCCCTCCCCTTTTTTTTTGAAAAACGATCAATACGTGCCTCTGAAATGATCATTGAATACTTGTTGTAAATTTTAATTTATATATATTTGATTATCATAACCCTCGTAAAGAATGTGTAGTAAGTCGATCACTACACACACAAAGGAATCTACTAGAGGTTATTGAAGTTAACCATTATTGAATATTTTTACATAGATAATTTGCGATAAACAAGAATTGCATCTACTAATCAATTTGTGTTGTTTTTACAGCATACAATATTTTGGTATTTATTTTCAATGAAAATCGGGGCGTTATCTACATTTGTTCTCTTTCCTTTTCCATGCATGTGTAGCAATATTAGGTGATATAGGTCTCCATTATGTGACGTAACGTACTTTCTTTCGAAATGGAATGTTTACTGCTGTACAGAAATATCTCTCTCATCCAAGCAGATTCTCATGATAGTAATATATTTTACGCTATATGTACATGTATGATTATGGTATTTATTAAGTCTTTGCATATGTTATCAACTAATCGTAGGTGAGAAAAATCACAAGTTGTTAGAACTTGTATTCGAACCCTTTGCATATTATATATATGCAATAAAATATGTTCAAACCAAAATGGATTGAAATTGACTTCAAAAATTACAATTTCAATCCCATGTTTTTAAATAGCTAAAAAATGTTCCCGTCTGTATGGCGATAGAGCTAGTACTTCGATGTTTACTAGGGAGCCTGCGCTAAGTGAGCATCCGTCTATTGCATTGTGACGTCAAATGTTTTGACTAACGGGTGAAAATCACGAATGCTATATATATTTCTTTTCTTGCCAATTTAATGTTCTACAGTTTTATCGTATAGAAAAAAGTTGTACGGGTATGATATTTACAATATGTTTAAGTGTCTTTTATTGATATCTTGCTAAATCCAGTATTATTTACAAACAATGTTTTCAACTCTTGTCTCTACACGCTCCAGAATGATGGCAAGACGACAATAGGCTTTTATTATTCTATTTTTTTTTTTCACATGGGGCGCGTTCTTCACGGAGAAAAAGACTTATTGTAAAAAAGACTTCTTATGGTAATACTTCGTTTTATACTTGATTTTTTCTCCTCGAAAAACGCGCCACACTTTAAATATTGATATAAAGTTGCAAAAACACGAAAATATTCCGGAAAATTCCTATCCGTTAATGGTTTCGGCAGTTACCAATGCTTGGTAATCATCCGGTTTGACCAAAATAACCCATGCATGTTATGATCAAGTAATGTAGATTAGAAAAAGGTACATAAATTCAAAGGACACGATAATTTATTTTTCAAGAAATATATAGGCCATTTATGGCACTTTTTGAATCTAGCTCTTTATTGTCGTGTTGTTTTTGTATATACGTGTACTTTTAAACAGCGTCTGGGAGTTTGCTAAAAATCATGCTGGATGCAACATATCATTGGGTAAGCTGTTGTCTGACGCCTTTCATACTGATTGTTAGGCCGTTTTTTGGCACTCTGATTGTGACTACGGACTTCTCCGTTTACCTGATCAAGAGGTGGTGGGAGTTCACCACTAACACTCCATCCTTAAAATCCCCGCCTATTTTTTTCTTTTCTATGCATTTACAATTTTTGCCCTAGAATGTAATTCACTTTTGAGTTGCTAATATTCAACTGCGTACTGCGTTCCAAAATCGAATCACCGTCAATTTTACATACAGTAGTTAGAAATATTTGTTATACATGAGTGTACGAACAAAATGTTATTATTGTAGTCATTAATTCTTTAGATATTGCATATAATTTGCATTTAAATGAAGTTTACGACTGAGTATTACCATTCGAAATAATTAAAATATAGGACACCATTAACGTGATATTTTTAAAAATATTGAAAGATACATTTCTAAAGAACTGCGTTAATGAAAACATCCCTATTTTTGGCATTTGTGTCTTCTCGACTCAATATGGTGATTTGTTGGAAATATAATAATTTAAAGGGAAATATGTAATCAAAATATTCATGTATGCTTTATCACATGTACAAGGCTCATACTGCAAACCACAATTAAAGTGGTGTTACATGTATATTTTGGAAGAAAAGTTATATTTCAATTGATCTATTTATAAATTTACTTCTATTTCTTCTGCTTCAGACGTTGATTATTTAGTAACTTATACTATATGCATACACCAAATGTGATAGGTTAAGGATGACAACAGAAATTCACTGTAATACTCATTTAAGCGTATGTAATGCGTGACAACCTGCCTGTGCACTGTGTATATCATGTCTCTAGTTACTGCGAGGACAAATCTTTTCATGCTGAATCTACTTGTAATTATTTATAGATCATATTGAACATCGAAGTCTTTATCAATGTTCTTGGCTATGTTACACCCATATTTCCTGTTTGCTGTTAATTCTAGTCATTATCATAAAACATTTCATGTATCAAGCTCCAAATAGTGATATAAATGTAGTTAATACCAATGTATCTAAATTCAAACAATGGAGAGGTTGTAGACAAGATTTTATTTCTAGGCAAGAAAATGACTCAAATCACAAACGTAACGTTAAATCAAGAAAAGTGGTATATTGCATTGTCATTTCCTGAGGATCTGGCGCCATCGTCTCAGTTTTAACCAGGTTTATAAACATCACCATTCACTGAATAAAGTAAAAATATAATCGGAATGTACTTCATCATGGATTCGATAAGTAGTTGGTACCACCATTGTTAAATAAATAGGGAAACGGAGTAATCTTTAAAAATTAACCACAACATCGTATAAGCTTGTTTGCAAAGGGTCAGTGGAGTCCTCTAGTATGATAATATGTATAACTATAATAGTTTATAGGCATTACTTTTATTATCAATTAAGTAATACATTCTAAAATACTTACTCATTACACAGTAACCCCAATGGCCGTATCTATAATCACACTTATATCCATCGCAACAATGTGTCCAGTCATGACACATTAAAACATGTCCATTGTGGCACCCACCACTGGGAATACCTAAAATCATGACCAGAATTAACTAACACATTATTTCCTGTATAAGCAATGCATGCACTTGCATTACTTTCATTGGAAAGATCCGTCCCTGCTCAAAGGCCATAAGCGCCGAGCATAGGCCTAAATTTTGCAGTCCTTCACCGGCAGTGGTGACGTCTTGATATGAGTGAAATATTCTCGAAAGGGGTGTTAAACAATATTCAATGAATCAATCAATCAACCTAAAACCATGACCAGAATTAACCAACACATTATTTTTTGTATAAACAATGCATGCACTTGTATTATTGCAAACATAACATAAAGATCAACAAAGTCTGGTTTGAATTTGGGGACAAAACTTAATGTATTGAAAGAAAAATTAATAAAGACTTCGAAAGTTTTTACAAAATTATTCAGAATAAATCGTTAGAGTTTATTCTTGTAAATTAAACTTGATATATTTTACTTTATATTTTATAAGATCCCACTTGAGAACTTTTCACTCATATGGAAACGTCACCATTGCCAGTAAAGGACTGTAAAAGTTAGGCCTATGCTCGGCGTTTATGTCCTTTGAGCAGGGGGGATCTTGATCGTGCTGCACCTTCTGTGACACGAAACCTCGGTTTTTGCAGTCTCATCCGAAAGACCGCCCCATTTAGTCGCCTCTTCCGACAAGCAAGGGGTACTGAGGACCTATTCTAATCCTAATTTCCACGGGATTCAACTTGTTATAAATCCTTGGACTAATTGATCAATCTAGAAAGCAACATGCATGTGCATCATTTATAAGTGGCACATCCGTCATATAGTATATACAATTCAATTAGTTTAGACCAAACGATTTAAACCAACTCATGTAAGAGAGTATTTTATTAAATACACGCTCCCCCTTCCCCCAAGGAAATAAATAAGATTATGTGATTTTTAATTGTTTGATTTCCGATATAAAGAATTAAATTAAAATGTATAATAACGCACGAATTGAAATTTGACATTGTTTGAATAATTAAAAAATATATACCGGTTCCCCAGATAAACATTGAGGAGAGGGGGAAAATTATAATTATCTTACCGGATGACAGGACAACCAGACAGACTAGGAGAGTCAGAACATCTAGTAGTTTTCCCATTTTGATTATAGACGATGCAGTTAACACCTGATCGACTGAATGTCTTTATATACTATCTGAGTCACTATATCCACCAATCAATGCGATTGAAAAGTTATTTCCTTGTCTAACTTTTATTAATTGTCAATCAAACAAGATACATTAAATATCCTAGAAATATGAATAACAATAAACTTACCTAATCAGTACCCGTTATTAATTTTTGTAGAAAACTGAAAATCGGTGTATTGAGACCAGGGATGGGGTCAATTACATTGAAAATGTAATTAAATACCTTCAATTACATTCGTGATTTTGTCAATTACTTGCATTTACTTTGATTTTAACCAATGTAATTAATTACTTTCAATTACTTTAAAGAATGTAATTAAATACATTTCAATTACTGAAGTTTATTTCAAAATGTTTTGAAAGATTAAACCGCAAAGCCTGCGCTGATTCATTTTCAAGCATTTTGAAGAATTCTGCTAAAAATTTGGCTTTGAAATTTTCAGATGTATTTTTTGGACATAAAAATTATTCAAAACATTTTAAGTCATGTTTAATTCTGAATGTAATATCTGAATGAAGTGAACTCTTTTCTATCTGTGCTTATGTTATCATGTATGAGAGACGTTCACACCTGAACAAAATTAGCATCACCTATAGCCCTGAGAACTGTAGCCATGATACATCAAGATCCATACATAATGAGACATAACACATCTAATTATTGCATAAACATTCCTTGACAAACAGTGAAACAGTCTAACCCATTATTATCAAACTCTTTCATTCCATTATTTTCAAACTTTTAAGTTTGAATACTGTAACTGAAATGTAATTGAAAATACTTTTTAAAATGTATTTAGATACATTCAATTACTTGTAATTGATAGTAACGTCAATTACAAATACATTTAAATACTTTTTTAAAATGTTTATTAGCGGATTACAATTTCATTTTTCAATTACTCCATTTCTGTTTGAGACATCGTCCATTTTCTTGGTAAGTTCAAATTTTCTTCCTGCACTTTAAGAAATAACGAGCCTAATCCCCTAAAAATTGTTTTAAAATTCAAAATTCTCTTTTCTCTTCTTAACTCTCCAGTAACTTAACCTTATTTCTAGAGTAAAATTCTTTCTCCACCCAACCGAGCGCCATGTTTATCTCTAATGACAAATAGAGGTCGCTGTGTTTCAAATGACCACGTGGGAACGAACAATTTAAGGAAACGAACAGTTTATCGACAATAAACTGTTTTGAATGATGTAAGAACGCTTTACTAAGAGAACGGAGAGTTAGGCCTGGAAATGGAAAGATAAACGGTTTTAAGTAAGACCTTACGGAAACATAAAGGATAGACCTCTAAACTACCCAAGAGTTCTAAATATGACACGAAATTTACTATGCTCAATTGCGTTTCTCCATTACAAATTAATCCTATAGTTTTGAGAATATTTTCATTCCTTTAATCGTATTTGCTGTTATTACTGAGTGAATAAAGTGGCATTTTACTACACCGTTGGTTCCACTGACAATACAGTTCCATATTATTCAATTGTAAGTTTCCATACCCCATTGTAACGTTCAATGAAATAAGAAAATGTAATTCAACTTCATAAACCACATGTTTTATAACCACGAACATGCATCCACATACGGCGGATATTGTCTATCCTTAATATACAAACACTTTAAATCTCACCTGAACTTTTCTGATAAAATTTTGTTTGCTGCTTATCTGTAAAATGTTTAAAAATTTTGAATTCTTCAGAAGAACGCTATCATGAATCCAATCAATTTTTTCAACTGAAAGTCTACTTTTCTTTCAAAAGGAAGAGCGTTCACCACAAAAACGTTGAAATGCAGCGGGGTACTAAAACTCGTCTGAAGATTGGTGGATTAATTGTAGTGTTTAACGTCCCACTCAAGAATTCCTCACTCTCTTCTGAAAAAGTAGTAAAACAGAATAGTCATAGATTTCTATAGGATATTTGTACACTGTAAGGAAGATTGAAATTCGTTCGTACCATGACCCATGGTAGTTGAGTGGGGTTACAGCGGGTTTCAATTGATACGAAATCTTCTATGCACGGAAATCTTTGCCCCCTTTATATTTACTCATTTTTCTTAATTCTAGGAGGAAAACTTCATATGATTATGGGTTAATTCAATTGGAAGAATTTTCTTTCTATATTTGCCAATGGGCGAAAATAAAAGTAAGCATTAATAGATATTTTCACTGCCATTTTTGCAGCCTCAAAAATGTATAAAATGATAAAATCAGCCATTTTAAGAAGAGGTTCCAGTGTAAGGAGCTTTGGTGAGGCGTAAGAACAGGTAAGGGGTCAAATACACAGCGGTGGCGTTCATTGAATGATTTAATAAATACAATGTAACTAGTTTTTTGGAAACAGTTCATCTTTATCCGATCTCAACAAGGACGTTATTTCTATTTTGGTTTGCTTTCCATTCTAATAGCTTGTAATTGGGAAAATTCTATGTTTACAAAAGTTTTGAGAGGGGAATATGTGATGTATGCCGTTTACGATCTTACTCGTATTGCTGATGATGAATTAAATTTCAATTTCAATGTTGCGGTCTCATTAAATCATTATGTATTGTTGAAAAGATTGATGTTTTTATATGAAGGAGAAAAATCAAGGTGAATTGAAAATTAACGATCCAATAAGTTGGAGGTTTTTTTTGCAAAAACATTCTCGTTATATAATCATGTAGGCCATCACATAGCTTAATTTAGGAAATAAAATGACAATTAATTAACCTTTCCATTATTAGGTAAATCCAAAAACTTTTGAATAGTGACAGGTAAACTGACAACAACAGAAACAAACGGTAGTTAATTTTACAACAATGTCTCCCTTGTGCCAACATCCCTGGAAGTCAGTAAATAGCTAGTTTATGGCAAATGGTCATTGTTTTTTGTATGTAAAGATTATTATTCATTTTGAATTCCTTAGTGACACAGGTCAACGTAAACGGAAATCACGAAAACAATCATCAAGAATCTCGCATTCCAGTGTTTTGTAATTTATAGATTCCCAAATCACACTTAATCCCCTGGTTCATAATATTAACATTAGAACTTAGAAGTGGAAGACATACTAGTATTTCTATGTGGTGTTTTGTTTTTTTTTGTATGAATTTTACTTGATTTAGAGACACGATCAGAAACATCTTCACACCGTTTGCAATTTTTCACTCTTATTTCAATCTCCGAATTCTGAATCAGTATTTCCACTTCCCTGAATAAATTCCCTTCCTTTTATAAGCTGGGCATCTTTGATTTCTCTGTATTAACGGATTCATAAAAAGCAATACATTAAAGCTGAAGATAACGAACAGTGATCAATCTCATAACTCCTATAAGTAATACAAAATTGATAGTTGGGCAAACACGGACCCCTGAACACACCAGAGGTGGGATCAGGTGCCTAGGAGGAGTAAGCATCCCCTGTCGACCGATCACACCCGCCGTAGATATGAATATTTCCGTTTTCCATTTTTGTTAATTAATCAACTGTCTATTATGTCAAAAAAGTCTAATCTTTAATTTAGCGTGAGGAATGGTCGTGTAAAGTGTTGAAAAGTCATAGATTTTGATGTTATTGATATGGGAAAAGTTTTGCGATTTGTACTAAACGTTCTATAAATTTCTTAGAATACACATTTGATTAACACCACTTCTGACATATGTAGTAGTACAGTAAACTTGAAGTTTCTCCTTAACAGCTGTTAATATTTTTGTGAAGAGCAAAGATAGGGGCTTTGTAGAGCACTTAATGGATCGAGCAGTGTATCTTTGTTTGTAGGGGTTTCTATGTAGTTTAGGAATCCAGTATAGGTACGGTAACTCATATTCATTCAACCGATTGACTGGGATATTAAATGTGTCTAAAACTGAAGCATGGTTTTGAAGAATATCATCTATTGAAAGGGCAGTTGGAGTATAAGTACGATTAACAAAAATGTATATATGTTTGTATTTTTGAAATTTACAATTTGATTCTAAAATTCATCAGATATGATACTGAAAATTAACTATCAAAGTGAACCTTAACAGTGTCCTGTGTACCCTGACCACCCGGCCCAGACTGTCACACTTCACCGCACTGCTCTCAAAGTACAGGTGTGATTAGGGATGAGTGTAAGAAAATTGGTATTATCATGAAAGGTAAACTCTATCAAATTTGATCATTTCAGCAAATCAGTGGCTTATGGTATTATGCGGGGTTGGCATTATTTAACAGGGGTGTTAACATGGGGATATTATGTTCTTTAGGATTTTCAGGCAATAAGAGGGGATGTCATTAAATCGAAGGAATACTATACATCGTAGAAAGAGTTTTGCAAACACAAAGGGCATTACATTGTTTGAAAAGCAACTTACTGTATTTGTTTTAGAGCTTAAAGTCATCAAGTAGAACGAATATAGATGAGCTGTTTGGAAAGACTAAAACCAAATCCGGTCCAATGGGGTTTTCAAGCGCTAAGCGTAGCTGCGGTTTATTGTCACCAGTTTTGTGATCGTGTTTCCGGTTTATCGCCACCTATAGGCAAATTTATGCATTGTTGTAGTAAAGAAGTGTTTAAATTGGACGTAATTTTGCAACCGATCTAGTACGGTGTTTACATTCATACCCGCAGGGAACATGTCAATCGTAACTACTCGGCTATTTCCGTAACCACAAATGAACCTCGTTTGTGGATCGACGCCATCAGAGTTGGTTGCTACGTATACATATACGTAACTATGACGTCACAGTCGTACGTTACACTATGAAACGTGAGCTTTCAAATGTATCTAAGATATCATACACATCTAAGGTATTGTGCCACTATCAATTTCCACTTATATGTTTATGTATTAGAGTGAATAAGACATTAATGATACCTCAACTGAATCTGCGGTGAAAATCTAAATAACACATACAGGGATTCAGTTCCGGCCTTTTAACCTCATCCACAGGCGCGCTTCCGGCGAAGAAATACATAGATTTGGTGTAATTCTTGCGCTGTTCCACGTTCGAGTCCTCTTATCTTTTACCGAAAAGGACGAGAGCGTGATCCGATTGGGAACATGTATGATACAGAAAAGTCGTCTTGGATGTCCATTAACGACATGATCCGTGCCATGTTGTTTATGCGTCGAATAACGGGTTAGTCACCGTCGTCTTGGTGGGCGAGGCTTACATGAAAAGCGGCAATTGGCCAAGTTTGAGCAGTTGTTCGGAAATACAGTGCATTGGAAATTGGATAAAATGTGTTTAATTAGGTGACATTTTTGTAAACTATATAAATATACTCATTTACTAGTCTCTGACAGGAGATATTAAAAGAGTTGAATATGTTGTTATATATACGCACATCGTTCACATTAATGAGGAAATGACTATTATTTCAACATACCGAAAGTAAAAATATTGAAATTGTAATTTGTATTATATGACAAAGTATTTACCAATGATTTTTTTAGAGCTAAGTGCAAGTGTGAGGGTTTATTGTCACTGCGACAGAAACCGGAAACATTTTTTATTGCCATCTGTTATCAGACATATTATGAGTTAATGAACTTGAAATTCAGGGGAAAAGTGGTACACAAGAAGCAGGTCAGCCTTTAAAAATCAATAAGAATCTGTACATGAAACCGTTTTGGGCTAGGGTGCTCTTGCACTGTAACCTTCGCATAGCGGTTAGAGGTCATGAAAATTAATACTTTTGCATGGTGTAATCTATAATTACAAGCCACGTCATTGAGCTGTACATAAGAATCATCAGAGTTTGCCATCTGTGTTTTGACTGTGCGTTTCCGACACAGTAAACCTTTCACCCGACACAGCAAAAATGTGTGCCATACAGTAAAACATGAACTACACAGTAATATCTGCTTCGATCATGAACAAGACAGAACTTGTGTACGACTATGAAAGAACAACTGCTTTGACGGCGAGGAACGGAGATCGGAGACCCAGAGGGGTGATATTACGTAACTGATTACACCTCCCTCGATACCATACACGATAAGTAGATGTGAATGAAACAGTACTAGCCGCTCAATTCTAAATCGTTGAAATACATCATCGATATGCACCCAGGAATATAGAGCATGCAGCGGTGTTAGGCTTACCTTACCATCCCTAAACAACCAAGGCCTTCAGAGCCATCGTCAACACAATCAAATTTGATTTCGTTTTTGTAGCTTCAATTATGAGAATAAAGATAATGATCGTAGGGAAGGAAGAAGACAAAGGGTAAAAAAATTATAGATCTGCGTTAACGGAAGACAATGCCTCGGTTTCAAGCATGAATGTAAAATGGTTTGTGGTCCACAGCATGCAACACACAATGAAAAGTAATCGCGTTTTCAATTTGTTTTTACCTCAAACATAAACAAGTGACAATGACAGGTATATGTTATATCCGAAATGATGAAGGAGTGGAGGGCATGATTTTACTCTGTGTTCCCTGTCCCCACATTTTTTCTGTGAATGGTCTTTTCATAAAAAAAAATATATAGTTTTCGGCGAGATGCCTCTTCATTATTTCTACCAATATTAATATTAGTAATGAATATTTTTTATCAAAGTTCATTGAGACCGATACCCTTTCACCGTTTGGAATATGATGATACCAAATAAATATATAATCCACATTTGATTTTACAGCATTTGATGAAGGTGAGATTTGATTTTGGAAATTTTACTGGCTAACTCCCTGAACTTTTTTCAAAAGCTAAACTTGTCAATATTAGACTGGTTCTGCCTATTCCGCAATCTATTTTCAAACTTAGGTGTGTATAACAGAACGGTATGAACATTACCGTTTAAAAATTACTTTTGTAACATTTAAGTGCCTATTTTGGGATTCTCATCGAGCTTATATAATTACATGTTGTAAATGTGAAAGGTGAAGATAACGAACAGTGACCAACTGCATAACTCCTATAAGCAATACAAAATAGATAGTTGGACATGCAACACAGACCCCTCGATATACCAGAGGTGGGATCAGGTGTCTAGGAGGAGTAAGCATCCCCTGTCGACCAGTCACACCCGCCGTGAGCCCTATATCTTGATCAGATAAACGGAGTTATCCGTAGTCAAAATGAGAGTTCCAAGAACAGCCTAACAATCGGTATGAAACACGTCAGTCAGCATTTGATCCAATAATAAGTTGTATTGTCAAACTATATTGTTTATAACCACCATGGGATTTGCGAAATGCTGACTTTATTTAATCGAGACTGATGAGACCCCTCCGCCACCAGCTTGTTTGTCAGTAACCTGCCTTCATTTATAAAGTGATCATAAGTAGAACAAGCTCTTGCGTATCGAATCAGTTGAGAGATATAAACAACATATGCAGATGATAATGGAATATGCTACATAAATATGTGAAGTTGACGATGGAGAAGCTGAAATCATCCCGTTTATCATAAAGTTGAGTTGTTAGTTTGCCGTTAACGTCGATTTCAATAAAATATCTAAGTATGAAGCAGAAGTGGACGACTTTGTGTTGTCTTCTATTTCGAGTCCACAGGAATGTATCGAATCGACAGATGGATGAAAATCATTATTGTTAATGGATAAAACGTCATTGATATATCTAAATGTCGCATTAAAGGCCAAAGCAGGATATTTTTTCTTCTCACGTAGAAGTTGTTGAATAAATTCTGCTACATATGAATATAAAAACAGGTCAGCTAACAAACGAGCACAATTGGTGCCCATGGGAATTCCAACAGACCGTTGGAAGACCTGATTACCAAAGACTACGAAGATATTGTCAATGAGGAACTCCAGCATATTTTTTTATTTTCAACTTCAGAGTGGAATCGGAGTGGTGTTTAACAAAGTAATATGTTATGTCTATTGCGAAACACTTCTGTTGTAGTTTTTGTCATTGTTACTGTAGAACTCCTACACAAGCAATGAATCTTACGCATTTTATGCCAAAGTTACTATAGGATTAAACATTTTTTTGAAGAATTTATCGATGTGTAAACTCTGGATATTTTACTCACAAACTGAATAAAAGTACAAAGCACTTTTATGTTAAGTTTGTGAGTAAAATGTCCAGAGTTTACACATCGATAAATTCTTCAAAAAAAATATGTTTGATTCTTATAATTCCAATTCGTTCCCTTCATTATCAACTTTAATAATTTGAATACTTTCCCCGCACTATGTTGTTTGTTTTCAAGCGCGTATTTATACATAGTGTTTTTGGATTTATTGATGTGTAAATTCTCGTTTAGATTTTTGTTTGTCCAATTAAAACAATTGTAATAAATAACATTGGAATTATATGTATTTACATTTTCATATAAAGAACCTTTTTATGAAATTCAAACAATAGCAATGTGTATTGTGTCTCATTCAGACCCAAAACAAACAAGTCAGTTTCCTTTGCAATATAAATATGAGCTTTTACACAAGAAGTGCACTACACACATGTTGATTAGTACAGTGAATAATGTACTTGTGCACAAACTCTTTTTTGTGATATGTTTGTTTGTTTTAGACGGTAAGCGGTAAATGTAGTACGGCTGAAAGCCGAAAGTCCCGGATAGCGATTTTTTTCGAGATTTCTGTCTTAATGCTGCATGCAATAGCACAAAATTTGCAGAAGCTACTGCTTGTAACCTAGGTACATAAAAACTATAACTTCTTCTGAGAATTCTTCTACAAACGTATCAAACCAGAGTTTTCAGCTGCCAAAAAGCGGTAAATCTAGTACGTTTTATAAATGTCGGAACCCAAACACGGTCGAAGACTCTGACCGATTTCCACAGTCCCTTTGTAAATACTAGGTTTGAAGTAATCCAATTCATACAAAAATATTAATTAAAACTACATCTTATGTCTTTATGATTACTTCCGCAACACAGAATAATATAAAGACTGCTGTATTTTGTGATCATGATATTGTTTTAATCGGAACAAGTAGGTCCCCTAAGCTTAGTAAATTCGTACCTCAACAGCGTACATGTAAAACGATAGCTGAGAATGTCTGTCGGTAATTAGTAATGATTAAAATTATAGCATTGATTTCGTTGCCCAGCTCTGGCCACGCAAAGATTCCCCATTCACCTAAGAGCCATGTAATTTTGAATAAAAATCTGAATTCCGAAAATAAAGAAACTATACTCCTTAAAGTAAATGATGTAACCCCAAAAGTGTGCTTTTACAATATTTTTGTTATTTTGATTACAAAAGAAAAAGGAATTATGATAATACAGTCTTTAATCGTCTTCATGATGAAATGATAATTTTAAAAATCGACGTTTCTCTTCGATAAATTACATACATGTAGGACTACTTTAAATTACACTTCGTATGCATCATCAAAATGATAATTGAAATTATAAAATTATTCAATTAATTCTATAACGAATGTATGCTTCAACAACCGAAGTTTAAAAAGAAGCACACTATTTATAATGTATATCAAAGTGGATTGAAATACTTTATTGCAAAAGAGTGCGTGTACTACACATATATATAATTAAGATATATCTCTTTAATCTAAAGAATATTCAATTTCTTTTATTATATTAGATTTGGTACATCCTCTTACGCTACCTTTCGTATAAAAAATTAATTTTTTCCACTCTTGTTGATAAAGCAGCATTCAGTTTGAAAGTTATCAATATTGCACATGTATAATGAACTTCTTTTAAAATTAACGTCCTATAAATTGTACATTTATTTATCTGGCTTATTTGAAATTATATTCTCTCCAACCCGATTTAGAATTGAAATGAAACACTTTTAAGCAAAAAGGGCAACAAAAGCTATGTGCGGAGTCTTTAAAAGGGCGCGAAATCTAAATCTATCGATTACAGACCAATTGCATTTGTTTGATAAAATTATCATGCCAATGTTGATATATGGATGCGAAATATGGGGTTTTGGTAATAACGATGTACCAGAATTATATAATGTAACGGGACTGTCTAGGGTAATCCCGTACCTGTTTACATCCAGGTCCAGAAAGGATACACGTAACGAGTTCTCAGTGTTTAGAAATAATTATATTCTGTTGTAATTGAACATGTATAAAATAACATAATTTAGATATGGAGAATGATCATGATATATCAAAGGGAGTGTGATATCTGTTAGTTAAAGTTATCTAACCTTCGTGTAACTGGGTCCTCAGGGCAATAACTCAATAATAGAATCAAGGAAATGCATAAAGAGGGTAAAATAGACTATAAATAAAACCCTATACATAAGTGAGCAATAATTAAAACCATCACATTATGTTTCCTCTTTACTAAAACATTTATTTCGATAGTGTTTTATATTTCCCACATTTATATATCTAAAGAAAAGCCACTTTTAATACATTTCATCGTCTTCTTCATTGACTGGAGGTATATCACACCGGTAATTGTCCAATCAAAATGAACTTAGACTGTAGGTATCACACCGGTAATTGTCCAATCAAAATGAACTTAGTCAATGTAGTTCCATTTATTTAAAGAAATGTTTTTCCTTGCGCAATTTTTCTCATTTCCTCTTCTTCTTTTCTCTTAATTTTTGTACCCCTGATTAGGAAATTTTGTGTAATTTCAGTGTAGAAATAATTTAACCAGTGTATACAAAGGAACTATTTGCTGTTGGTAACCTAAGCTACTTCACACATATGTGAAAAACACGTGGATTTGAGGGTAGTCTTGTTTGCGGACATTTTTTTTTTTTCGAAAATGCCGCGTATGGTGTTGTTTTTCTGGTGTCGGCAGACGAGATAGGTAACATAGAACGTTTCCGACTGCGTTATTCGGCATCAATTCTGTAAACTGATTTTTAATTATCATTTTTCCTCTATAGTAATATATAGTGAAAATAATTAATTACCGCCCGGTGTGATACCTGTAGGTCCACTCTCATTCTCTATGAGAGAATGCCACTCTGTCCCACAATGCATTCAAAGTTCCACTAGATGCACCTCCTATACAAAAGAGTTGTATCTCGAAACTGGCGTATTGTTTTAAGATTTTCAAGCACCACCAAAACTTCTCTACCACAGTGAGTTCACATCTGTAAGATGAAAATAATTGCGTAGTCATGTAGAGCAAGGAGGCCTTTACCAAAATTATAAATTTCATGATCTTTGGGGACAGAGGTTCAAACTCCCGGGTGGGGCCAACCTGGGTAAATAGTGTTTATGTGTGAAATATTTCATTAATTAACATCGTCTTCAATACTATTGGTGCTAATTATAAATTCTTATTAAATATGTATTTAAACGGAGCAATTATCCTTTACCAAAATTGTAAATGTCATGATCCAAGGAAAGGGATTTAGTTCCGGTTGGGACCAAAATTATCATATTGATCATATATACGTCATATAAAGTTTGTTTCTCAACATGGTGAAGCCTCATGCAGGACATTGTCTCTCATCCATATTTGTTATTTCCTTCAAACAGAAAATGTATTATATAGTTCTGCGAAAATAACGAATAACACGCGAGCTTCTCCTCCTGTCAGTGTTTCTGCTCATTTGATAGTCTCGTGCAACCAGATGCTCTACTTTTTCCGTAAATACCCGAAGAGCAGAGATTTACGGAGACAGCCGAGTGTCTGGTTGAACGAGACTACTCATTTGACATTGCAGACGGAATTCATGAAGCTTTTCAGTACTTCGATTTTTTTTTGATTTTTTGATTTTTTATTTTTTTGTCCTTTGGTAATATAGCATTTTGAACCTCCGTATCCAGGATATGACTGAGAACAAAAATAATTGATGCAGAACAAGTTTTTAATTTAAAGCCTTCAGAACTTACCTCAAAAGAAAACGGCTGTGCATGAGAAGATAATATCTCTTAGAGACATCATGATTGTCAACAAGTTCGAACGATATAGGCCTACTGTCTATTCTCAACACAATAAATATAATGTTTTAAAAATAGGATATCAGCCTCAAGCGGTCCATTGTGTGCGAGAAAGAACTGTGGATAAAGAACACCACAGAGTCGTCCACTTCTGCTTCATATTTAGATATTTTATTGAAAGAAGACATTATAACGGCAAACTGACAACTCAACTGTATGACAAACGGCATGATTTCAGCTTCTCCATCGTCAAATTCCCATATTTATGTAGCAATATTTCATTGTCACCTACATATGGTGTTTATATATCTCAACTGGTTCGATATGCAAGAGCTTGTTCTGCGTATAGTCAGTTTTAAATCGAGGTAAGCTACTGGCAAACAAGTTGATGGTACAGGTGTTTCAACAGTCTCGATTGAAGTCAGCATTTCGCAAATTCTATGGTCGTTTGGGTCAAATGCTGTCTGGCATGTTTCATACCGATTGTTAAGCCGTCCTTGGCACAGTGATTTTGACTACTAGTACGGATAACTCGGCCGTTTACCTGATCAGGATATAGGGGTCACGACGGGTGTGACCGATCGACAGGGTATGCTTACTCCGCGGGTATGTTAAGACAGGTCATGCTTCATTTATGCACGTAAACTGCATAATTTTTAAAATCTGTCTTACATAGAGAGAGGGAGCTACTAACTTTCAAAAACTATTTTGGTTGTTTACATGAGAACATTTTGTATCATAACAACATGACAGACATGCGCTTCCGTATGACGTCATTGCATGACTGTTATAAATAGATCACGGCGGTACCTTATATCGAAAATGTAAAAGTAACACATTATCCCAAGATTCAAATATTGGTCTAACTGGCGATAATGACGGTAAAATACCCATAGTATATCAGAATTACTGATAGAATCCTACCACTTTCAATAAGAAATAATTATTGAATATTTAAACACGAAACCATCTAGTTCATGTTTTACATTTTGCATGATGCTATGTAGTTTTCTTTAAAAGTTTTCTTAAGGTAGGTCCTTAGTCCTGGATTTTTGTGGTTTAGGTAGCATTTTTTTGTTTGGAATCAATAGATTAACATTCAGAATAATGAAAAAAGGCAAAACAGTTCAGGGTTTCCATATTAATTTTCATTACATGCACCACTAAAGTCATATACCCCGATGTAGATTTTTATGAAATTCATTGGAAACAGTTATTTATTGTTATTTTGATATAAAAACAACAAAATATTTTTTGAATTGCATTTATTTATCGGGAAACATGTCAATAACTAAAACACATGTCATTTTCAATATGTTCATCAAGTTTTAGAATAATATGTGGAAAATTATTGAATTAGCGTTCTTCCCCAAAATGTTAAAAAACAAACAAATGTGGACGCATTTTCCTTATAGCATGGTTTACATATCATTTTTTCTGTTTATATTAGTAGAGTTACATCTGTTATAGTTATTCATGGGAAAAAATCCATGCCTTTCCTTAATAATTTCAAATCTATAGCTTCCAGATTATGTATACCCCCATCAAAAACTGAAGTCTGGCACCATACAGTTGAGCTATTTAAATCACTCGGGATTAAAATTGTATGTAATTTCATGAAAAGACACAGATAATGATTCCTTATCACCTTGGTAAAATGTTTGTCAAAAATAAAGGAAATCTATCGCATTATGGACTTGATAAATAATTGAATGAAAACAGAGATATTGTCCTTGGATTCAATGTTTTGAAACATATCATTAACTATTCAAATATAACTAAGAAGTTTGAAATATTTTATGGCTAACAAGATTTTTTACAATAACTATTGAAATTTATGTTCCTATCATTAAATTATTGACTTTGCAACATCCTATGACGTCACACGAGTGTGGAACTACGTTAACAGACGATTCTATCAGTAATTGTCGTGTACATTAGTTTATGACCTTTCACACGGTGTATAAAAAGTCTCTAAAAGTATGCGGGCTAATGTGCTACTTTTGCAGTTTTATTTCAGTCTGTGACAGAGGAAAATCGGATCGACATGCTAAATGGAATGTTTTCTCCGTTAAACAAAGTTGTTAATGAATGATATCAACATAACTTCTTAATATCAATAAATTCTCGGCGTTTCACATATATATTCCATATATCCCATGTGATATATTTCAAACACTCTACATTTTGTCGATATTTGCATGTCACATATAAACAAATTCCTTGCATGTGTCAACGTCACTCGATGTATAGTCATGACGTCATCAGTTTACTTTCATATCGATCAGACAGAAATTACACAACAGCAGTATAGCATTTC
Organism: Ostrea edulis; assembly: GCF_947568905.1. Taxonomy (NCBI): domain Eukaryota; kingdom Metazoa; phylum Mollusca; class Bivalvia; order Ostreida; family Ostreidae; genus Ostrea; species Ostrea edulis. The sequence goes on along the minus strand of NC_079172.1, from coordinate 8,368,231 downwards.
GAAGTTCGTTGGATCTTAGTAGCTGCATGGTTTATTTTATGCATAAATAAAACTTAAATAAAAAAAAAAAATCGGAATTTAATATATATACATAGTGATATACTTATTTCAATTATGACGTCACATTGTTTCGCGGATTTTATCCCAGTAAAAATTTTCATAACCTGCCTTAACGTACCCGCGTCCTCCTATAGGCACCTGATCCCACCTCTGGTGTGTCCAGGGGTCCGTGTTTGCCCAACTATCTATTTTGTATTGCTTGTACAAGTTATGATATTGATCACTGTTCTTTATTTTTAACTTTCATATATATATCACTTCTTACTCAGGTGTTTTTAACACACACGCGTACGCGCTGGGGAGATCTCAATGTTTCTCCCAAATGCTCATTGTAAATAAAACAATGAATAACTTTTATTGTCGTATTTTGATTTGATATAAAAATGGAGGTTATCGTAATACATTCGAGGTTGTTTTTTTGTTTGTTTTTTTCCCGCTTGCTTATACATGCGAAGATATCGAAGAGTAAGTGATTGAATTATCTAATCCCTTTCCGACTTTTGTCATTTCCTGTTAATGTGAAAGTAGAGCGGGAAGATGGTCACGATGTAAAATTTTCGAAATGGCACAGTGGTCTTTAAATACTTATCTTCAGAATGTATGTATTCAAATGCGATAGCTACTAGTTTATATGGTTATATCTTCCTTAATAGAATAGAACGGGATGTATGTAGATCGATGCCATTTTCATTTAAATTAACTAGATCTACATTTTGATAATGAAATTTACCGGTTGGGAACACTTCCCCTGTAGCGAGACATTCTCGCTAAAACGCGATTATCCCTCTCTAGCGAGAATAAATTTATCCCGTACAACCGAGAAAAACACCCATCTCTTCGTGATTCACGTGAAAAGAAGAAAAAGTGCGCTAAAATGTCTGATACTTATGCAAATATATGAATCAAAACAGAGACATATAACAGAGCAAAACAAAAACACTCACGATGTGTATTGGATTTCAGACTGCTTCCCTCTTACGCAGCAACTTTGATATGCAATTTCATGACTATGTTGCCAATTTCATAGGAACAATTGGCATCATGTTGAGTGCATGTGTCGCACTTGTTCAGCGTTGCACGGGATTTGCCATTATTTTCAATAAAAACGCCAAAACACCTGTTTATGGTAATGTTTATTTCTCACTAAAGAGGGATGATCGCGTTTTAGCGAGAATATCTCGCTATAGGGGAAGCGTTCCCAACCTGATTTAGAGAACAAGCTCTGGGCCTATTGGTAGTTTATAGAGGGCGAAGCCCTTCACGGCCCAAAGGGTCGTGAGAGCGGATCTCTCCCTATACTTTAACACGTATATACATGTTTAAAAGGAAAATATAGAAAAGTAATGAAAAATCAAACCATACCTATGGAACTTGAAAATTTTGGTCCAAATGGCGTCGATTCGAATACAAGTGGGTGGGCATGTATTTCACCATTTTGGATCTTGTGTACCATCCAAAGTTAACGTTCTGAGATGTTGCGTATAATCTGTAATAGTATGTAAATCTTATTTTCTTAATCATGTATAATCACTTCTCGATTAACATATCGATTGTACGATGTCTCCTATGTTTGTAAAATTTGCTAAACACTGATGCCTAATATGACGTCACAATGCACTGTTTACATCAATTGTGTTATGTTTCCCGTGTTCAATGAATAGGCAGATCAAATGTCTAAAGTAAGGAAGCTTTGATAGAGCTCTGTCCCCACATGTTAGGTGCTACATATGTAACTTCGGGATGTGTCTTCTCCAGTTATGGATATATAGATTCTAATGCCAATGCTTTTTGTTTCGCCCTTAAAAACTGCCACACTGTAAGATATATCTGTGTGTGTTTTCGAATCAAAAATTCAAATAGAATAAAGGGGGCATTAACTGTAATTTTGTCAACCAAAACAATTCAATAAAGATTGTTTTATATTTTAGTAATAACACCAATATTTAATTATTTTAAACACTTTTTAACCTCCAAGCCGAGTCAATAATTCTTCATTATATACATGTATTTCTTTACACTAAAAGTGGTTAATATATGTAATGTAGTGTTATTAAGTTTCTCCTGTGTTTGTACAAAATAAATGTTTTTATTAATCATAAATTAATATTCCTATGCCATTGAGAGATTATGAAAAAAAAAGATTCGCAGCTGATACCCCTTTAAAGAACAAGCACATTGCACTAGTGTAATTAGTGGGTTTAGTTTTTTTTTTTGGGGGGGGGGGGGGGGGGGGGGTGTCTCTACATGGTGAGCACCATATTGTTGTCATGTCCGATCTGTTAATCTGCCTGTTATATTTCCATTGTAGCTGGATGATGCTGTTCAAGATAAAGATGGACTGAAAGCTGGTGTAAGTAGACAATATTAGGGCAGTCTCTAGTATGTCAGTCCCTACTTTGCATGACTAGGGTTAAAGTTAGGGTTAGACAGCATACATGTGGGCGTAGTCATGGGAACTGGCATACTATAGTATTGAATATTTAAGGCAGTATTTAATAAAGAAGTGGATGTGATTAACACTGTATTATTTGAAATTCTCGATTCTAAATCTCTAATTGTAATGACACTGGACATTGTTTATGGAATGCAGGATTTGCTGTCCTTTGAGCATCCACATGTGGCCAACCCCAGACTGCAGATAGACAGGCCTGAGTCAGCAGTCCAGAGAGTGTTCGACACTCCACTAGATGAACTTGTAGCAGCTCATATCAGGTACAAATGTAACTTACATATTTAATCATGATAATGGTGAACATTGATACTGTGATGTTGAAAATTGATTTATACCTTTTTCTGTTGTTCATGAAAAAGTAACGAGGTTTCTGTATTTTCAGCATATTATATCAATATATATATTTATTATATAGCTAATAAATAGTCTATTATAAAATCTGCGTAAAATCTAGAGAATGTTAGCGTTCAATATCTTGAGAATTTATTTAACGCTAACTTTGCATTGCGTAGATTGTATGGGCCCGAAACATTCCGAGTATGAGCGTTCAATATTGACGTTACCGTAACGACGTAAACAAGCCAAAATGGCAGACGACGGTCCTCCGAATCTGACAGAGCCGGTATTTGATATTTACTTAAGCAAAATGTTTTACTGTACATAAATTATGATGTCCCCATTTACAAAATTAGTTTGCTTCATGCATTAATGACGGGTTAAATATTGAACAGTTAAGAAATGCATGCTTGTTATTGCACACTTTCACCTTAGGTGCCAATATTGATGAATTCTCGTCTATTTTGGAGTAGTTTGAGTGAAAAGGGATATAATTTAACAACGAAACACTTTAGCTATATAATAAAAGGGTTATTGAACTTATATTGGTGAATATTGGCACTCATTGGCTGTCAAAATGCACTCATAAGCTCGTGCATTTTTACAGCCAACTCGTGCCAATATTCACCAATATAAGTTCAATAACCCTATAATATATATATAGAGAGAGAGTGTGTGTGTGTTTATAGAAAATATCGTCATTGGGTCTAAAGTTAGTAGTTGCTCAAAGAACCAGACATATATATAATAATTAAGACGTAGTACAGTCACGCAGGCACGTTCAAATGTCTGTTTGTCTCATGTTTTCTAAGAAATTCCTTAAAATGAAAATGATACCTTGCAGGGATTTTTTAGGGTATGTAGGGGGCCGAAATAAGGCCCCATTCCCAATGCTAAAAAGAAGGTATTTTCCCCAGTTTTTGCTATGAAATTCCCAAACCATGAAAACAAATCAAGCAGGGTAGCCTTATTGTTCATAAATCTCTTTCACATGCCTACAGATTACAATGTTTGCTTCAAAATTGTTAAGTAAACCTAATTTTTTGGCCTCTGTTTATTTAATTGAGGTAAGCTTTGACCAAATTGAAAGTCAGAAGAAGCCTTAATGCACTCGAGATTGGTTTTCTCCCCATTTCTTTGTGTGAAACAATTTTCCCAATTTCAAGCAAATGTCGCTATTTTTTCCAATTGGAAAGGCCCAGGCCCTTGAAATCAAGACCTTGAAAAAACCCTGCCTTGTAATCTTTCTTACAATTTGGGGGTTGGGGGGTTGGGTTTAATTCTGCATGTAGATGTCGGAGAGAGGCATATTTGACTCTATTCTATTGTCAGAGATGCAATACAGAAATCAAATACATGTAGTATGTATTTTCAAAATTAAAAAAATCCTAATCATTTTCAGTTACATCTATTTTCTCTTGTCATTCCTTGGACAAACAATTAGTCGACAAAATTTTAGCATTAGTTACTGGTTTGGCATCAAAATACTAAGGCTTAGTTTTAATCCCTATCAACTGAAAGTTTTAATATATTGATATATATATTTTTTAAAAATGAACAGTAAGGCTTACAGTGTGAACTTTCTTATTTGTAGGTGTTGTTGGGCAGTGGCAAATCATGATTTTATAGAAGGTTATGGATGCCAGGCAGTCGTGGTTCAATATCCTTTACAAACATTTTCTTTGCCATGCAGTGATTTTTCTACATTTTTGACAAGGGTCCTGTGCCTTTCAAATTGGGAAAAGTTGTCGACATTTCAGTCAAATTTGGAAAATCAATTTTATTGTAAATAAGTTTTAAAATCATATCAAACATTATATTATCTTTATTTTACACATCTAATTTTCTTTAACCTTCTAAAATTTTCAACTATTCTATCCAAATCATCATTCCCATGTCTTATGTATATAATTCACATCGAATGTTTACTTTTTTCGAATACGTTTTCCTTTCACAAATTTATTATTGGGGAAAATGCAAGCTTATTGGGGGGGGGGGGGGGGGGGGGATTGGCAATTTTTAGGTGGGGAAAGGTCGAAACTCAGACCCAAAATGGGCCTAAAAAAATCACTGCCATGTATAACATAATTGTATATTTTACTCTTCCTCGGTGAAACAACAAAATGTTATGTTGTTTGCCCACAATATATTACAATTTATGCCTTAACCTGAGTTTACAGCTTTCACAAAGTTCTTTCAAAGTCAGAAAGATGAAAACTGGTCACTACCCATCATGTTCGCAGTGTGTCTTGATCTTAGGTTATTTGCTAACTCTGTAAGTTTGTCACTATTTAAATGTTTGGTGTGGGATAAAACTCCATTCTTAAATTTACAAAGGAATATACAGATTTAAATGTCTGTAATGTAAAAGTGCACAAGAAAATCCATGTGTTTCATTTTTAGTGAAAACATCTTCATGATGGACTTGTGGAAATTACTGTCAAAGCAGCATGTACAACATTAGAAATTAAAAAATGGAGTATAAACTTTGATATAAAACCAAGCAGTTCAAGAATAAGATCATGCAATGGTGTAGAATTTTGATATTTTCATTTCTGTCTTTAAAGTGATTTGTGACAAAATTTTAGAATTTATTACATACCTGTAGATTACTTGATTTATGTTACTTACATTAAAATTCATTGTATACCTGGTGTCCTGTATCATTGATTACAGTGATAATGAGAAGCTAGAATCTCACAATATATCACAAGTTTACATCTTAAATAAATACTAGTGACGAATAATGATTATTAGTTGTAATCCTAATATCATACATTTTAAATATAATTGTGTATTGATTACTAGATTTATGCATTTTAAACAGGCAGATACTCAGGCACAGAGAAAGGGTAAGGGGAAGGCAGGAGAGCGATTGGAGAAAGCTGCCGAACTTCTGATGGGCTGCTTTAGAGTCTGTGCCTCGGACAAGTGAGAGATTCTGTTATGTTTTAAAATACAGTAAAGCACAGTTACAACAAGTATGTTTATAATGAATTATAGCAATATATGGAAAAAATGAAACGGTAATATGAATTACACTAACAGTGAATGACTTTTGTCATGGGCACTTTATTATAATGGTGTTTTACTGTGCAAAGAAAGACATTGAACGTGTGACTTTAGTTTTTTAAATGCTATATTATTTTAACTTACCTTTTATATTCTGTCCAACTTCCTTTTCAGTCGAGCCTCTGTGGAAGACACAAAGAAATGGGGAATGTTGAATCTTGTTAATCAGCTGTTTAAAATTTACTTCAAGGTACTTGAGTCACTGCACTGTATATTTCGGAGTCTTATATTTGAAAATAAAGTTGTCATATTGTACATGCTATTCTTTTGTAGATTAATAAGCTGCACCTTTGTAAACCCTTGATCCGTGCCATCGACAGTTTACCATTGAAAGAAAGATTTCCTCTAGCTCAACAAGTCACTTTTAGGTTAATATACATGTTTTATTAGAATCATACTATATTCATTTCAGATGTCAGGTTACCATAATGAATAGGAATTTTTATAAGAATGTTTATGAAATGTATCATCTACATGGTTTTTTTTTTTAAATTGTATAAAGCAGAAAATGGTTGCCCAAGGCAAAAGTATGTGTTGTTCAACATTTTGATTTGTTTTTAAAATTTCATTTAAGATATTATGTAGGAAGGAAGGCCATGTTTGACAGTGACTTTAAAAGTGGTGAGTTTTAATTTAATATGTCATATTCTTTGACAGTCTGTAAACATTAATTAAAATAGAAATTAATTCTTTGTATGATATATACACATGCAGTCACTCTACATATACACTTAATTTGTTTTTGATTTATATGTATGTATTGCAGCTGATGAATTCTTGACCTTTGCTTTCACAAGATGTCACAAATCAAGTACAAAGAATAAAAGAATGACTCTCATTTACTTACTGCCTGTCAAAATGTTATTGGTAAACCAAATTATAAATCCTTATGAGGTTATCTCAATGAATTATTATACCCCCCGCAACAAGTTGTGGGGGGGGGGGGTATACTGGAATCAGGTTGTCCGTCCGTCCGTCTGTAGATGCAATGGTTTCCAGACTCTAAAGCATTATCCTTTCCACCTACCGTCACTATATCATATATATGGACTACCCATGAGATGAAGAGGTTCCCTATCGATTTTGGGGTCAAAAGGTCAAAGGTCAAGCGCACTGGACATCGAAGTAGCAATATGGTTTCCGGGCTCTAAAACGTTATCCTTTCCACCTACAGTCACCATATCATACACATGGACTACCCATGGGATGAAGATGTTCCCTATCGATTTTGGGGTCAAAAGGTCAAAGGTCATGCGCACTGGACATCGAAGTAGCAATATGGTTTCTGGGCTCTAAAGCGTTATCCTTTCCACCTACAGTCACCATATTGTACATATGGACTACCCATGGAATGAAGATGTTCCCTATCGATTTTGGGGTCAAAAGGTCAAAGGTCAAGCACACTGGACATCGAAGTAGCAATATGGTTTCCGGGCTCTAAAACGTTATCCTTTCCACCTACAGTCACCATATCATACATATGGACTACCCATGGGATGAAGATGTTCCCTATCGATTTTGGGGTCAAAAGGTCAAAGGTCATGCGCACTGGACATCGAAGTAGCAATATGGTTTCTGGGCTCTAAAGCGTTATCCTTTCCACCTATAGTCACCATATTGTACATATGGACTACCCATGGGATGAAGATGTTCCCTATCGATTTTGGGGTCAAAAGGTCAAAGGTCAAGCGCACTGGACATCGAAGTAGCAATATGGTTCGGTTTGTCATGCCATTTGTTTTTTACACTCAGAAAAGAGGTAGTTTATACCTATTACCAACACCCTTTGGGAGATTGGGGTAAGCGGGGGGGTATTCTTAGTGAGCATTGCTCACAGTACCTCTTGTTGTGAATATTTTTCAAACAACAATGATTTTTCATAATTTATGATGATACATGTATTGTTATATCTTAGATTCTGAAATTTTATTAAATACACATTTTCAGGGATACATGCCTTCACAGAGAGTGTTGAGGAAATATGATCTTTTACAGTTTGCTGAAGTTGCTCAAGCTGTCAGGTAGATATTTAGTGTGTGGCTTTTGTAAAGGTTTTCTGCTATGCTAACTACTGCTACATGTATCTTTGTCCCATGAGCGCATATATACGATCTTCCATGATTAGTGGTTTGATATGATTTATATTCAACGAGTTGAGTGTTTTCTATCCCCGATCCTTGGTGAGATTCTTTTTATCACATGTTTACAACTCTCCCCCCGCCCCCTTTTCTCCTGGTTATTAGTCCCCCTACCGGCGAAGTCGAAGGGGACTTTAGGTTTGCGCTCCATCCGTCTGTCCGTCAATCCTGCAAATCAGTTTTCCAGGCTTTTTTTTTTTATGTGCTTTTAGATATTCATTTGATATTTGGTACATTGCTTTAGCATAACAAATTACAAATCAAGTTCGAATTTCGTCTCAGTCCATTGATTTTTCACTAAGTTATGGCCCTTGGACTTAGAAAAATAGCGTGAATTATTAGTTTTCCAGACTTTTTATTGACTTGCTTGCAGATATTCATTTGATATTTGGTACATGGCTTTGCCATAACAAGTTACAGATCAAGTTCGAGTTTTGTCTCGGTTCGTTGATTTTTCACTAAGTTACGGCCCTTGGACTTTGAAAAATAGCATGAATTATTAGTTTTCCGAACGTTTTTTTTATGTGCTTATGGATATTCATTTGATATTTGGTACATGGCTTTGCCATAACAAGTTACAGATCAAGTTCGAATTTCATCTCGGTCCGTTGATTTTTCACTAAGTTATGGTCCTTGAACTTAGAAAAATAGCATGAATTATTAGCTTTCCGAACTTTTTTTGGTTGTGCTTGCAGATATTCATTTGATATCTAGTACATTGCTTTAGCATAATAAGTTACAGATCAAGATCGAATTTCATCTCGGTCCATTGATTTTTAGCTCACCTGAGCTGAAAGCTCAAGTGAGCTTTTCTGATCACCCGTATTCTGGCGTCCGTCCGTCTGTCTGTCTGTAAACTTTTCACATTTTCAACTTCTTCTCAACAACCACTGGGCCAATTTCAACCAAAGTTGGCACAAAACATCCTTAGGTAAAGGGAATTCTAAATTGTTAAAATAAAGGGCCAGGCCACCTTCCAAGGGGAGATAATCAAGAAAAGGTAAAAATAGGGTAGGGTCATTAAAAAATCTTCTTCTCAAGAACCACTGGGCCAGAAAAGATGAAATTTATAGATAAGCTTTATTAGGTAGTGCAGATTCTAAATTGTTAAAATCATGGCCCCCGGGGGTCGGATGGGGCCACAATAGGGGATCAAAGTTGTACATACAAATATATAGGGAAAATCTTTAAAAATCTTCTTCTCAAGAACCACTGAGCCAGAAAAACTGAGATTTATATGAAAGCTTCCTTATATAATGCAGATTCTAAATTGTTAAAATCATGGACCCGGGGGTCGGATGGGGCCACAATAGGGGATCAAAGTTGTACATACAAATATATAGGGAAAATCTTTAAAAATCTTCTTCTCAAGAACCACTGAGCCAGAAAAGCTGAGATTTATATGAAAACTTCCTTATATAATGCAGATTCTAAATTGTTAAAATCATGGCCCCCGGGGGTCGGATGGGGCCACAATAGGGGATCAAAGTTTTACATACAAGTATATAGGAAAAATCTTTAAAAATCGTCTTCCCAAGAACCACTGAGCCAGGAAAGCTGAGATTTATATGAAAGCTTCCTGATATAGTACAGATTCTAAATTGTTAAAATCATGGCCCCCGGGGATCGGATGGGGCCACAATAGGGGGTCAGTTTTTTTTGTTTTGTTTTTTTTCGTTTTTTTTTTTTTATATAGTGCAGATTCAAGTTTGTTAAAATCATGGACCCCGGGGATTGGATGGGGCCTCAAGGGGGGCATCAAAGTTTTACATACAAATCTATAGGAAAAATCTTTTAAAATCTTCTTCTCAAGAACCAGAGCCAGAAAAGCTGAGATTTATATGAAAGCTTCCTGATATAGTGCAGATTATAGATTGTTAAGATCATGGCCCCCGGGGGTCGGATGGGGCCACAATTGGGGGTCAAAGTTTTACATACAAATATATAGGAAAAATCTTTAAAAATCGTCTTCCCAGAACCACTAAGCCAGAAAAGCTGAGATTTATATGAAAGCTTTCTGATATAGTGCAGATTCAGGTTTGTTAAAATCATGCCCCCCTGGGGTAGGATGGGGCCACAATAGGGGATCAAAGTTTTACATACAAATATATAGGGAAAATCTTTAAAAATCTTCTTCTCTAGAACCATTGGGCCAAAGAAGTTCACATTTACATGAAAGCTTTCTGACATAGTGTAGATTCAAGTTTGCAAAAACCATGGCCTCCAGGGGTAGGTTTGGGGCCATAATAGGGACTACGGTTTTACATGCAAATAGATATGGAAAATCTTCTGATATGGACCAAGGTGACTCAGGTGAGCGATGTGGCCCATGGGCCTCTTGTTCATTAAGTTATGGCCCTTGGACTTTGAAAAATAGCATGAATTATGTTTTCCTGACGTTTTTTTAATGTGCTTGCAGATATTCATTTGATATTTGGTACATTGCTTTGCCATAACAAGTTACAGATCAAATTCGAGTTTCTTCTCGGTCCGTTGATTTTTCACTAAGTTATGGTCCTTGGACTTAGAAAAATGGCATGAATTATCAGTTTTCCGAAAAAAAATTTATGTGCTGGCAGATATTCATTTGATATTCAGTACATCATAATGATTGCTTTGCCATAACAAGTTACAGATTGATTTTGAAGTTTTCCTTGTCTAGTCTTTGTACCTAAATTGTAGCTAATTTCCAACCATTCCTACATGTATTTTGGTTTCCCAATCTTCCCTTTTACCATAACCTTGGTCTCATAATGAACTTTAAATATTGTTGCGGTCCAATAATTTTTGCCTCCGGTAGGGGACTATGTATTGCTATTTCGTATGCAAACTGCCCATCCATCCGGTAATTAAATCTGTGTGGAAATTTAAATGGCTTGCATTGGCCATGGTTACCATTAATGGAGGTGTCGATACACTGGACATGTTACAGATGATATCTTGCTTGGTAGGTGTTAATTAGGCAACAAAGATTATTCGTTTTAGCACTGAATGAGGTGTAATACATGTAAATGAATGTTTCTTTCGAGACAATAATTTTGAGATGTGAAAGTAAGACAAGAGTTTTGATGGTTAAGAAAAGTGTTAATTTGAGCTTAGTATCACAAAATGCAAATTAAACCTGAATAGCTCAACAGAAGAATTCAGTATGTGGCACTGAATAATGTGTAGTGTAGATAGACTTCCTCCAGATACATGTATGTCATCTCATGGTCTTCTCTCTTGTCAGGAGACTCACAGTTTCAAAAGTATTCCTGACTATCTGTACACACTTAAAATCTCAAGTTGTGCAGGTGTTTGGCACCTTTGATTTTCACCCCCCCCCCCCCTAAAAAAAAAAAAACAACAACCAATGTTGAAGTTACTGTGGCATGTTTATCTCTTTGAATTTTACTGACATAGTAGCAGACTAGCTAGCATTAATAGAATTAGTCATGCCCCAGTACACGTCATGATATGGGTAATTGACGTCACATTGCTGTGTGATTCATTGATTGTTTAGGATGCCTGGTCAGCTGATAAAGTATTCATTTGCAATTAATTTTCGTAAAACTAGATATACACTGTATTTATGAGAAAATGTTAAAATAATTAAAATGTTTATTACGGAAAAAAATCATTGGCTCTATGGACAACTGATATTGAATTATTAGACAATATTACATGAACTTGAAGCACTTCCATCATATTATATTAGGTCTGAAATAATCTATGAAAAAATTGTTTGCATGATATATGCATGTCTGAAATTAGTTTGGAAATATTGTAGAAATCTCAGGTACTTTCAAAAGTTAACATGTCTGTTGAAACTACTGTGACATTTTTCCACTTCAAATGATGTTTTATTCAATATTTCAGTTCCGGAAATCTCCTGTCTCTGAATAATGCATTGGAGAAAAATGAAGCCTTTTTCATCAAATGTGGAATCTACCTCATCCTAGAAAAACTCAAGATCATCACGTATCGCAATCTCTTTAAGAAAGTGTAAGCAATGTTTTGTGTGTTTGAAGAGTTACATTTTATTGCTGTGACAATAGCTTAGGGATATAAACTAATATTCACTATTGTAAATATTCTTTCAGAAATAAACCTTTTCATTATAAATATCAAACTATAATTTTGTAATTGTTAAATGTGTTTCACATATTCAGATAGAAACCAAAAGAAATATTTCAGTAAACCAGTCTCCCCTTTAAACTGGCCATTTTCTTCTGTCTGACTACTGGATGCATTGAGGAGTTTCACTGTTCTGATCAAAAAGATATATTGTAAATATGGTGAAACCTGTCTTGATATGCTGAGGGAGAAACTTATTTGCATCTGACAGGCATACATGCCAACTTTTGAAAATCCCCATGGGGGATTTTGCGCGCGACGACCTTTTTTCAACGCTCAAAATTCACGACATTTTACCATGAAAATAAATATTTGTCTTTTCAAATAAAATATCAATCTAATCATTATACATGTATCATACATTAACACAACATCAAGTGTGTTCGACCATTAACTTTAACAAAACTATATAAAAAAAAAAACACTTTGAAAGATATACATAAGTATTTTATTAAAATCATCTATTCAGCAAAAAATCCTCTCCAACAAGTCACATACATACAGGGTGTCCCAAAACATGCGTTACACTTTTAATCATCTATAACTTTATCAAAACAAAAGCAATTACAAAGATATTTTGTCAACATCTAGTGTATTAATATAAATTTTATTTGACAAAATTTCGGGAAATTCTGTTAAATAGTCAGTTAATTATGACGTCATAATGACGTCATCCCATTTTCAAGATGGAACCTTCATGTGAACAGGTGGCAGAAATTGTCAAACTTTACTATGAGTATAAATCTGCTACTTTAGTCATTAGAACCATGAGAAAACAACATCCTGGAATAAAAGTGCTCAACAGAATGCTAATTTACAGACTTGTGAGGAAGTTTGAATTTAAAGGCACCACAAATGACACAAGACGCAATTCTGGTATTGGGAGACCAAGGAGTGCCCGTACCAAAGAGAACATTGATGCCATTGATAGAGTTATTACTGAAACTCCACAAAAATCAGTTAAACGGGTATTGCATGAACTGAATGGCACCGTTAGCAAATCTAGTATTCATAGAATGCTCAAATTTGATTTAAAATTGATTCCATACAAGATAAGTGTGATGCAGCATTTAAAAGAGACAGACATTAGAAGTCGTTTAGAGTTTGCCCATTGGATTTTAAGTGGACCCGACTCTGAAAATTTTACAGATGCCATATGGTTTTCCGATGAGGCCCACTTCCATCTTAATAATGTTGTCAATAAACAGAATTTTAGATTCTGGGGTTCGGCGAAACCCAATTTTTATGTGGAAAAACCTCTTCACTGTGAGAAAGTTACTGTATGGGCTGCATTAAATTCAAGCGGAATAATTGGCCCTTTTTTCTTCGAAGACACCGAAGGCACTGCATCAGTGATGGTAAATTCTGAACGATACTTAAAGTTAATAAAATCAAAATTTCTACCAGCTCTTAGACGAAAAGTTGTAAATTTCGATAATGTGTGGTTTCAACAGGACGGTGCTACGCCACACACTGCAGGTTGTGTTCTTCAGTGGCTTGACAACACGTTTGGTGATCAATACATTTCTTATCGTACCACAAATGTTTGGCCTCCGCACTCCCTCGATCTGAACCCCTTGATTTCTTCTTGTGGGGTTATCTAAAAGACAGAGTGTACTCTCCTTCCCCACAAACAACAAAAGACTTAAAAACAGCAATTACACGAGAAATAAGATCAATCTCTGTTGATACATGTAAAGCTGTGGTAAAAAAAACTTCAGAAATCGTGTTCAAATAATGTTAAATTTTATAACAGTTTAAAAGTGTAACATATGTTTTGGATCACCCTGTAATATCAAATAATACTTAAAGTTGCATCCTTTTACACCATATACACATTGGCTGGTCTATATATCAAAATTTAAATTAAAGCACATGCATTTAGGTACGACTACATCTTGGTTGTCTGTAAACATGGGCTTGCAGAGTCTGGTGGAACAATCTGCATTGCAACCAGAAAAGGAGTGATCTGCCCTGCTATGAAGTTTGCGAACAAAACCTTTGCACCCATGACATCTGAAATAATTTCCAGGGAAAAAAAACACATCAAAATATACGTTTTACTTGTAAATTAAGGCTACTTGCTAATATAAAATTCAGTACAGACTTGTGCGAATTACGCATCACAAAGTATATTGAATACTACACTATGTAATACATCGCTATAGACAGATAGATTCGGATAGCCTATATTAACATATATTTGACGTACCTTATTGCATATTTTGGATGCTGTCAGCGAGAGGCAAAAATCGGGAATGTCTGATTGTTTGGTGGTGACACTATTATCGTTGTCATTCACGTTTGTGTAAAGGATATGTCAATTTGAAATCCGTCTTCCCGATTAATTACTATCAAAACATGCTTCGCACTGTCCAATAAGCACCCCGACACAGGCAGACCAGGTAAATTACATCACCCCGATACCATGCGACACAGGTAAACAGCAATGGCTGACTATTGTCCCGATTTTCTGATTGGCCAGTTCAGAAATGACGCGGGATTTCAAATTCCAGTTGGAAATGGGGGTTTGTTGTCGTAAAGTGGGAGATATTTTTAGAAAATCGGGATTTCAGGGTATTTTTGCAATCCCGATCGGGATATCGGGATTTGCCTTTTCAACTTCTTCAAATCGGGAAAGTTGGCATGTATGGACAGGTTAGACAGGATGTTGAATTGCACAGTGCAAAAAATATGGAAAAGGGATAATTAGGAATGAAGATAGAGTCGGAATTCACAGTGAAACACGGATGTCAGATTAGACAGGTTTAACTGTTCCTGTATGAGAAACTACGGTCTAGTTTTTGGGTTATGTGGGGAGGATACCTTGATTGAACATCAGATGACTCTGTAATTGGCTTCTGTCATCTTATGAAAATTATCACACGCTAAAACTAGCATCACTCCATATAGGGTAAAAGCTTGACATTTTTCTTAAAGAAGAAGTGAAGCAATTCAATATATTATTGAATGAAAAAATAGTATGTGTTCCAAAATGTTTAATGTTAAATTTAGGTATAAGATATGATAATTTTGAATATTGACTTGTTGACAGTTGTGTTTAAACTTGCTTTCAGACATCTCATCCTAAATACCCACCAGTTATCCATTGATTCATTTACTGCAGCACTAAGGATGATGAAGGTTGGTATTGTTGTCTGGCACGCTGTAACATACACTGTAACACACACACACACGTATTCATTTTTAGCTCACCTGAACCGAAGGTTCAAGTGAGCTATTCTGATCACATTTTGTCCGGCGTCCGTCTGTCTGTCTGTCCGTCTGTAAACTTTTCACATTTTCGACTTCTTCTCCAGAACCACTGGGCCAATTTCAACCTAACTTGGCCAAAAGCATCTTTGGGTGAAGGGCTTTCAAGGTTGTTCAAATGAAGGGCCATGTCCCTTTCAAAGGGGAGATAATCACAAAAATGCAAAAATAGGGTGGGGTCATTTAAAAATCTTCTTCTCAAGAACCACTGGGCCAGAAGAGCTGAAATTTACCTGAAAGCTTCCTGACATATTGCAGATTCAAGTTTGTTCAAATCATGGCCCCCGGTGGTAGGATGGGGCCACAAGGGGGGATCAGAGTTTTACATACAAATATATAGGGAAAAACTTTAAAAATCTTCTTCTCAAGAACCGCTAAGCCAGAAAAGCTGAGATTTACATGAAAGCTTCCTGACATAATGCAGATTCAAGTTTGTTCAAATCATGGGCCCCTGGGGTTGGATGGGGCCACAATAGGGGATCAAAGTTTTACATACAAATATATAGGAAAAATCTTTAAAAATCTTCTTCTCAAGAACCACTAAGCCAGAAAAGCTGATTTTTACATGAAAACTTTCTGACATAGTGCAGATTCAAGTTTGTTCAAATCATGGCCCCCGGGGATAAGATGGGGCCCCAAGGGGGGGATCAAAGTTTTACACACAAATATATAGGGAAAAACTTTAAAAATCTTCTTCTCAAGAACCACTAAGCCAGAAAAGCTGAGATTTACATGAAAGCTTCCTGACATAATGCAGATTCAAGTTTGTTCAAATCATGGGCCCCTGGGGTTGGATGGGGCCACAATAGGGGATCAAAGTTTTACATACAAATATGTAGGAAAAATCTTCTTCTCAAGAACCACTAAGCCAGAAAAGCTGATTTTTACATGAAAGCTTCCTGACATAATGCAGATTCAAGTTTGTTCAAATCATGGGCTCCGGGGGTTGGATGGGGCCACAATAGGGGATCAAAGTTTTACATACAAATATATAGGAAAAATCTTCTTCTCAAGAACCACTGAGCCAGAAAAGCTGATTTTTACATGAAAACTTTCTGACATAGTGCAGATTCAAGTTTCTTCAAATCATGGGCTCCGGGGGTTGGATGGGGCCACAAGGGGGATCAAAGTTTTACATACAAATATATAGTTAAAATCTTTTTCTCAATAACCACTGAGTCAGAAAAGCTGATATTTACAAGAAAACTTTCTGACATAGTGCAGATTCAAGTTTGTTCAAATCATGGTCCCCGGGGGGTAGGATGGGGCCACAAGTGGGGGGGGGGTGTCAAAGTTTTACATACAAATATAGAAAAAAGCTTTAAAAGAACCATTGGGCCAAAGAAGTTGACATTTACATGAAAACTTTCTGACATAGTGTAGATTCAAGTTTGCAAAGGGTAGTTTGGGCCATAATAGGGACCAAGGTTTTACATGCAAATATATATGGAAAGTCTTCAGATATGGGCCAAGGTGACTCAGGTGAGCGATGTGGCCCATGGGCCTCTTGTTTTTTTAATTTTGGAGGTGGGATTATCATAAAACTTAAACCACTTTTAAACTTCATTTTTGTACATGTATCTGTTGCATATTTATTCATTTGACATTTAAAGGCTGGAGTAAACTTTATAGAGTACCTTAATTGATATCTTTTTTTTTTTTTTTTTTTTTTTTTTTTTTTTAGATTTTGTATATTTGGATTTATAATTTTCATGTTATTGAGATTAGAATTTCTTATTATTTTAATACTATGAATCTATTCATTTATCAACAGTTTTTTTATCTCTTCCTTTTTTTAGGTAGAAGATATCGACAATGATGAGACTGCATGTATAATTGCCAATTTGATATATGAGGTAAGAATTTTCTAAACAAAAAAGTGTACATCCAAATATGGTACTTTTGTACATTTTGCATCTCTCTAAAGAGGCATGGACACAATTTTGGTACAAAAAATTACTTTGATACTTAATTTATGATGTTATTCTGTTTAATTCACGTAAGGCATTGTAACAAACTTAAATTTCAAAAACTGCCGCAAAAATTTATTTGAGACATCTAAACTTTTCATTTTCAAAACAAGGCATGAGGTCTGGCTGCGTGACTCATGATCCAAAGTTGACGGCTTCGGTAATAAAAGCTTTTACAGCAAAACATTTCTGTTCTTTCATCTTTATGCTTGCTCCTTAAATTGAAATTGATTTATCATTAACATGTCGAAATGTTGAATATCTTTTAGAAATCTTTGTGTTTTTACCTCCACCCATAGTGTCCTGGCTATGACAAGCATGTTGCCAAACACAGTTTTGGAAGCCAGATTTTATATATTAAATGCAAAGTATATCTTGTATAAAAATATTTTTAATTCACCTAAACTGTCAATTTCAATCGATCAAAATTCGTGTCAGTGCCTCTTTGATGTCCACTTTCGTCCTAATTGTTGATTTGTTGCCTCAGTTTCACAAAATCTGTAATTCTTTGACTACCCTTCAGACTTTTTAATTTTTTTTTTAAACTTATCTTGTTTTCTTCACAGAACAAAATTAAGGGCTACATATCCCATCAGCACCAGAAATTAGTGGTCAGTAAACAGAACGCTTTTCCTAAGCTCTCAACTGTGTTGTGAAGTAAAACATGCCAGTGACCAAACTTGAAATCTTGGATAGAAAATTGAAATCTTGGATGGGATTATTTCAGCCTGTGCTGGATAGAAGGAACAAAACTATTAGTTTAGGTCACCCGAGTGACGATTGCTATTGGTCTGCCTCCGTCGTCTGTCGTGCGTCCTCCATCATGCATTAACAATTGAATATTTTTTAAAAAAAATTTGATACATGTACTACCATTCCAGTGCTTTTCAAATTTTTTGGTGTAAAGCATTTCTTGGACAAGGGGGTCATGTATTGTAAATTTCAAGACTCTTGCATCCCAAGAACCTTGGGGGGGCAGGGCAAAACTGCCAAAAATGACCAATTTTTAAAAATCTTGTCAACAACCATGCATCTGCAAGAAAAAGTAAATGCATAGTCATGTAGAGCTACAACTGTAAATTTCATGATCTGAGGGGTAGGGGTGGAGCCAGAATTATAGTGATTATTGCCATCATTTAAAAAAACTACTTTTTTAAATTTTGCTGATACATGTACTGTATATAAACTAAATACATATTTTGGAAAAGGACATACTGAATTTCGCAGACTCGGGGCTCTGACTCTAGGGCAGGTTTAATATAGGCATATAGTGTTAATATACATACATGTATTATGTATTTAGTCTTTCATCAGTATGGACACTTTCATGGGCATTTGTGATCTTGTTTAATACTTTTGCTGAATATTAGAATTAAACTTAGATATGCAGAACAGGAGAATTGTTACAGATTTCTTAGCCCTTGGGACTAGCAATACTTTTAACTAATACTCAGGTGACTGATAAGGCCTGTGGGCCTCTTGTTATGAAGATGGCTTTCTCTAAGGTGATGGATTCAAAAGGCATATTCCTGACTTAAAAGGTTGAAGCTTGCTCAAATGAAATGAGTAGTCCAGAAGCAGCTATTTTTGAAGTTCTAATTAAAGGGACTGGTTCATGATTTTTGATAAAACTATTTTTCATTTTTTTATGGTAAACATTAAAAATATAACTCATTTAATATTGACAGCCAAAATTTTGACCTTCTGAATGCAAGAATTAAAGCAATATTTTAGCCATAAATCTGTGTTATGTAAACAAAGACTCAAGTCTTTTTATGTATACAATATTGATTTTGTAATATAAAACATCTTTATTTTGCATAGTCACAAATTTTAACTTTTAGATGACACATTTACCCCAAAAATGCTTGAAATGTGAAAGATATAATAAACTTAGATCGATATCCATTTCTTTTGAAAATTTTATAAACAATAACATACCGTAATCTTTGTTTACAAAACAAATAATAAACTCTCTAAAATGAGCTTCTTTGATAATGTATAACATTAATTTATATGTCAACTCTTTTAAACACATTAGACAGTAGATTTTGATCATTAAAAGTGAAAAAGAAAATTTTGGGGAAAATCGTGAATCAGTCCCTTTAAGAAACAGAATCGGAATAAATCTGTCATTATAGTATTTTAGTTGTTTTCTGTGTTTATAGCTGTTCAATCAGGCGACTATCAAATGCTTGAGTATGGAATCAGGGTTTGTCATCAGAAGCACGAGAGTTGTTGTCATCAGAAGTGAGGGTTGTTGTCATCAAAAGCACGAGAGTTGTCATCAGAAGTGAGGGTTGTTGTCATCAAAAGCACGAGAGTTGTCATCAGAACTGAGGGTTGTTGTCATCAAAAGCACGAGAGTTGTCATCAGAACTGAGGGTTGTTGTCATCAGAAGCACGAGTTATTTTCAGCAGAAGTTTGAGAGAAATTTTGAACAGATTTGTAAGAGTTATTTTCATCGGAAGCGTGATACTTTCATTAGAAGCGTGAGAGATATTATCAAAAGCATGAGAGTTATTTTTATCTGTAAGTGCGAGAGCTATTTTCATCAGAAGTGTGAGAGTTATTGTCATCAGAAGCGTGAGTTAGTTTCATCTGAAGCATGAAAGTTATTTTCATCGGAGGTGTCAGTTACTTTCATCAGAAGCATGAAAATTATTTTCATCTGCAAGTGTGAGAGTTATTTTCATTCGAAGCCTTTGGCGTGAGAATTATTCTCATCAGAAGCGCAAGAATTGTCATTAAAACATCTTTGCAAACCAAGTGTCCAATTCGCTCACTCATGAGATGAGAGTAAGTGAGCCGGAATCTTGGCTTGCGAAAATGGCATTAGAAATGCAAAAGTTGTCATCAGAAGCGCGAGGATTGTTACCATCAAATGCAAGGGAGTTGTCATTAGAACTGCAATAGTTGTCACATTGACTTGCAAAAGAAGTCATCATAGTTTTAAGAGTTGCCATTAAAAGCGTAAAAGTTCTCTTCAGAAGCACGAAAGTTGAAGTAATCAGATATGTGAAAATTGGGTAATTTGTGATTCTTTTCATTGTCACCCTGAAATACGATGATTATTATCCTGCTTTCATTTCTATATATGTGAAAACAGGAATTGATATCAATAAGCGTGGGAGTTTGAGAGCCGAAAGAGCTGGAAATAGACGTATTTTTATATACATGTATATTATATACAGTATATAACGAACTTGGCATTAATTCTACTTTTGGTAATCTTACTTATACTCAAACTGCCCTTTCGAAAGAAGAAATTCTTCAAAACCATGCTTCAGTTCTAGATACATGTAATATCCTAGTCAATGGGTCGGATGAATATGAGTTACCGTCCTAAACTACATAAAAACCCTTACAAACATACATTGCTGGATCCAGTAAGTGCTCTACCAAGTCCCTATCTTTGCTCCTCACGAAAATATTAACAGCTGTGAAGGAGAAACTTCAAGCTTACTGTGCGACTACATATGCCAGAAGTGGTGTTAATCAAATGTGGATTCTAAACAATTCTAAAGAACTTTTAGTAAACTTCAAATAGCAAAACTTTTCCCAAATCCATAACATCAAAACCTATGCCTTTTCAACACGTTATACGACCATTCCTCACGATTAATTAAAGACTAGACTTTTTGACATCATAGACAGTTGCTTCTTCGGCAAAAACGGAAATGTTCATATCTAGTGATCAGTCATCCAAAAAATTACCTTGATAAACACCACTCTGATTCCACGCACAAGTACTTTGAAGTTGAAATAAAAAATAAGCTAGAGTTCCTCATTAACAATACCTTTATGGTCTTTGGTGATCAGGTCTTCCAACAGTCTGTTGGAATTCCCATGGGCACGAATTGTGCTCCTTTGTTAGCTGACCTGTTTTTATATTCATATGAAGCAGAATTTATTCAATAACTTCTACGTGGGAAGAAAAAATATCTTGCTGTGGCCTTCAATTCGACATGTAGATATATCGACGACGTTTTGTCTATTAACAATAATAACTTTCATATGTCGATTCGATCTATACCTGTGAGCTCGAAACAAAAGACACCACACAGTCGTCCACATCTGCTTCATACTTAGATATTTTATTGAAAGTAGACATGAAGGGCAAACTGACAACTCAACACTATGACAAACGGCATGATTTTAGCTTCTCCATCGTCGACTTCCCATACTAATGTAGCAATATTCCATTATAATCTGCATATGGTGTTTATATCTCTCAACTGATTCGATACGCAAGAGCTTGTTCTGCGTATAGTCAGTTTCTAAATCGAGGTAAACTACTGACAAACAAGTTGATGGTACAGGGGTTTCAACAGTCTCGATTGAAGTCCGCATTTCGCAAATTCTATGGTCTTTATAACGAGCTAGTTCGTCAATACAACCTACCATTGGGTCAAATGCTGTCTGACCTGTTTCATTCCGATTGTTATGTCGTTCTTGGCACCCTGATTTTGACTACGAATAACTCCGTTTACCTGATCAGGATATAGGGCTCACGGCGTGTGTGACCGGTCGACAGGGGATGATTACTCCTCCTAGGCACCTGATCCCACCTCTGGTGTGTCCAGAGGTCCGTGTTTGCCAAACTATCTATTTTGTATTGCTTATAGGAGTTATGCGATTGATCACTGTTCGTTATCTTCACATTGCATTAGGGTACAATGTCAAATTAAGGGTGTGACCATTCGACAGGGGATCCCACCTCTGGTATATCCAGGGGTCTGTGTTTGCCCAACTCTCCATTTTGTATTCCTTAAAGGAGTTATGAGATTGATCACTGTTCGTTATTTTCACCTTTTATGCAATGAAGTGTCAATCTGAACTACTATTATTTTATCCAAGACAAGGCTAATTTAATATTTGTCGTGAGCACTATTTGTAAGGGAGAGTCATTAGAGGGTCACACGTGGCACATCCATGTAAATGTAAATTGGTTGCGACCATGCTTTGTCAAAATCCTAAGCGAAGGTCATCTGCAGAATATAAATATCTGTTTCATGCTATAACCTTAAAAGAGAGAAACCTTCAGCATATGCATCTTTTTTAATCGTGCTTTTCATTAATTTCCATTCAATTGCCGATGAGCAGATGGGCCTAGGTCACGATTAATTAAAGACTAGGATATTTGACACAACAATCTGATCAAAATACAGATCTCTCAAATAGCGCACAGCACTGGGCACTATTTGAGAGATCTGTATAAATATATCGAAAATGTTTTATCTATCAACAATACTCACTTTCATTCATATCACAGCCGCGGTGGCCGAGAGGTTATCTAGAGCGTTCGCCCCGCATGCGGAAGGCCGGGGTTCGAATCCCGGCCGCGACCGACCTAAGTCGTTAAAACAAGTAGTGACAGTTCCATCGCCAAACGCTGGGCATTAGCTGTGAATGTCACGGGTCCTCGGAGATGACCTTCAAAACGGATGACCCTTGTCACAGTAGGTGTGGCACGCTAAAGAACCCTCACTGCTCAATGGCCGTAAGCGCCGAGCATAGGTCTAAATTTGAAACCCTTCACCGGTCTTGGTGACGTCTCCATATAAGTGAAAAATTCTCGAGCGAGACGTTAAACAAGATACAATCAACCGATCAACCAATCATTCATATGACTGGCTACTGACAAATGAATTGACAGGGGTTTTAACCATTACCCACAGGCCATTGTGGAGGAATAACAACCTTATCATATGACGAATCAATGTGTATTTCAGTGAACTCGAAATAAAAGATACCAGCAACCTAACTATTCAATACCATGACAAATGGGATTACTTCAGCTTCTCCTTCATTAACATCCCATATTTATATAGCAATATTCCATCATCTCCTGCATATGCTGTTTATGTCTCTCAACCGATCCCATATGCGAGGGCATATTTTGCGTATGATCAATTTTTAAATCGAGACTGGCTATTTTATTTAGTCATAAAATGGAGATACAGTATAGTACCTCATTAAATCGCCTCGGAGGTAGCTATTGGCTAGACAATGTGTTGTCAAGACAAACAGGCAACCGATGGATTAGAAATATTTTCCCGGACCATTGTTTTGAATAAAGTTATGGAACATCACTTTGAATAGATCTTACAAACCTAAAGACATCGAGTTCACGGAGTATTATACCATCACCATTAGCCTGAGAATTACGAAGAGGGCCCATCTCTCCCCTCTCACCGTCCTCCACTAGCTCTTGTCCCCAATCTGCCCCCTTTCCTCGACCCCTCTTTCCATCCCCCTCTCTCTCCTCCCTTAAATATACTTAATTACCATCCTTTCCATATTTGGGGGGATTCTTTTTTGTTATACTCAGGTAACCATAGATTGCTCCCTTACAAACATGAAAATTCGAGAAAAGTCCAAACGATTTTAAGTCTTTTTTTTTCTTTTTTCTTTTTTTTAAAAACTTCCAACTCTCGTGTAACAAAACTCTCCAACTCTCGTGTAACAAAACCATGACACTATATTTGTAGCTATTCCGCGCCATTTTTGTAATATCAATTCTAGTGAAATGTGATATCTTGAAAATTACATATCTAAGTAACAGTACATGCATCTTGTTTACAGAATAGTACAGGGGGTAACATTGAAAATATTCGCCCGAAGAAAACCATTATATCGACCGGAAAAAAAAAAAAAGAACGCCCGTTGTCAAGTAATGTTTTCCGTTGGTAGATACTATCATGCATCCCGGGGTGTGTGGATCTTACTCTCACGGCCGGGGAAACAAGTTTGTTTGTTTGTTTTGTAATTGTTTCTCGGTCAATTCGTTAAGTCTGCATAATGAGATGAATCAAATTGTTTCATCAAGCTATGCAGGCACGTACATGTACAAATAAACAGCTTTTTTCTTTTTTAGGCAACGTACATTTTCCGTTGTTTTTATCCTATATGCATAATGAGTTACTTTCACCTACAAAATAGGATATTAAAAACAGCAAATTCTTACTCCTCCTAGGTACCTGATCCCACCTCTGATATATCCAGGGGTCCGTGTTTGCCCAACTTTCTATTTTGTATTGCTTAAAAAATAAGTTATAGGAGTTATGAGATTGATCACTGTTCGTTATCTTCACTTTTCATTCAGGTGATGATGGAATATTGCAACATAATCATAAATTTAAATTACATTTTTCTTTAAAATAGGTTTCAAATTAAATATTACTATGAGTACTATCGGTCCTTTGATGATTTTCCTTAATGGCTGCACTACCTTCTGTGTGTTTATTGTCTGCTGGTCAGTGCATGCTGCTAGCTTCAGCCTGGTATTTCATATTGCTTATAGGAGTTATGAGATTGATCACTGCTTGTTAAGTGTAATCTTCACCTTTCATTGGCTGACTCACCCCCACCCCTACCATCACCACCACCCCACCCCCATTATTGGCAGTAGAGAACGGTAGTGGAAGTGTAAGAATACAAATCTGAGCTGATAAATTATTGAATATTCTTGTGATGGATTAACGCTTGCTCTCGTTTACGATTTTCGCTTGTCAAGAATTTTCAGAAACTTCTCCCCCGATTGCCTTTCCTTTTTTTGAAAAACGATACGTACGCACGCACCTGATATGAAATTAATTTTAAAAAAGAAAAACCACACACAAAAAGTTTGCGAATTGATTTTATTATCACTTTTCCTTCAGAATTATACCCTAATTTGAATAAAAGTTTACAGTATTGATTTAGCCATTCGATTTGCACCCTGGTGATGATTTGAGTACACGTGGACTCCGCGATAATGCGCATCCTTATTCAAAGGTACATGTCTTCATGACCTTTCTTGCGGATGTTTACAGAAACGGCATCGTATTAATTTTCTTGCAGGACACACATGTATACATACAAGACCAACAAATATTTTTCTTAGTGACTTGAAGTTGAAGTACACAGACACAGTCATGTTAAAAATTAATTATGTGAATTACAGCCACTATTTCAGTATTACATAACAGAATCATAGAACCTGGAATTTGTGCATTAGGTCTGAAATGGGTGGAAATATTCCTTATCTCTTTAGAGAAGTGGACAGGCATTAATACATGTATTAATCTCAACGAGATTGGTCGAGGCTGGATAGCCTCCTCCGGCGAATCTTGCTGAGATTAGGCAGAAACATCACGTAACACAGTGTACACATATTTTTAGAATTATAGACGATCCGTCCTAATCAGTCTAAAAGTTTTAAAACGAAGGTGTTTTTCACAATAATTAATGGAAACATTTTTACAACGGTTGTTGTGTAAACTTAAATAACGATGTTTTATAATCATAATGAGAATACTTTTTCATGAGCAATCTTAATGATTATCGCACACCGACATTTTTTTTTATAAAGCCTAATATTGTTGTATGTAAGCAATTTTATTTACATACCTAAATCCGACAGTAATATATAATTTTACTTCAGAGACCTAAATTTTGTTTTATAATTATATCTCTGCTAAATCGTGTTAAAATATACATAAGCAAAAAATCCCCTTTTTTCTTCGAATTTAAAGTAGATATTCATTTATCATATGTTTAATAGAAGTATCAACGAAGCAAAATAGGCCGGATCGACAATGGGAGGGATCCTTTATAGATCTAGAGACGGATCGACCGTGGGACGGATCGACCTAACACCAGAAGTATTTCTACTTTTACTTCTACCAGTCAGTGGCCTCCGTCATCTGGTTGAATGTTCTGCCACGTTGGGGTGTGCGCAAATTTAAAAAGAGAGTGAATTTAAAATTTCAATTATTTACAATTAAAAAGTTGCACTGTATTGGCTTTTAAAAGTTTTGTAACCGAGCATTGAAGGCGTCAAGACTCGGCGCCAGCACAGTTGAGGTGGGGAAGATGTTGGACTTATTGATGGTACGAGGGTAAAACGACTCTTTTCTGACCGTAGTTCTGCATGATGGAATCTGCTTGGTTTGGTACGTGTCACTGTTTCCTTTTGAGGAAAACCGACTGGTTGAAAACCTCGGCCTTTAAGTGGTAGCAGTTTGGTGGCTACATCCAGTAGCTTTTTACTCGGTTGTTATTGAGCTTGTACATCATGCTGAGTCTTGCTGTTCTTCTTCGTTCTTCTAATGACGTCTACTCTAGTTGATGTAACATGTCTGATATAGATGAGGTATTGTGTCGAAGCATTTCCAGTTTCTTCTTGTCAGTTTGGTAGTAGGGATCCCATGCTGTGCTATCATATTCTAATGTGGGTCTGACTAATGATCTATACGAATTTTCCTTTATACTTTTGTTGTTGATATTGAGGCAATCTAATTAAAATTAGAGGTTAGATCCAGCGGATCTAACATCTAATTTTAATTAGATTGATATTGAGGTTACATGTACGCTTAAGGAAATTAATGGTGTATATTGGCTCTGACAGAGATGATGTTGATGTGTTGGCTCCACTTAATGTCCGATGACATTGTAATGCCCAGATATTTAGCTGATGTTACCCTCTCTAATTGATGACCATGCGAGATGTAATCCTTCAAGATGATGTTACGGTTGTTCGTGATGGTGAGAATGTTACACTTCCCCGGGTGGAATTCCATGAGTTATTTACGTTCACACACTGCCAACTTGTCTAAATCGTCTTGAAGTGTAAATTGTGTCGATGCCTGATGTTATGTACAGCGAGATATACAATAATATCGTCGGCAAATAATCTTACAGTTGATGTTAAACCATCAGGCATATCATTAATATAAAAGAAGAATAAACTGGGTCCGAGCACTGACCCCTGCGGCACTCCAGATTCAACAGATATCAGATCTGACGCTTCGCCTTCGATGCTAACCCTCTGACTGCGATTAGACAGTGAAACTCTGAACCATAGTGCTGTAATTTACGGATAAGTAGGCTGTGACTCACTTTATCAAAATCTTTCGAAAAATCCATCACTAGGCAATCTGTCTGCATGTTTTCCAGCATCAATATTACAGGTGATGTCGTCGATGAATTCAATGAGTTGGGTCTCGCACGATAGTCCTCGTCTAAATCCATGCTGAAATAGGTCAATATATATATATATATATATATATATATATATATATATATATATATATATATCCAAATTGTGTTTTTAAAAAAAATCACAGTGTCCGGTATAAAATATTAAAAGAAATAGAATAAACAGTACACAAAGTTAAAGATTTAACGCAAGCGCTTTCATTTTATAATCCTCAGGCGTTACATTTTAAAATAGTTTTTAACTATTTTAACTATTTTTAACTATTTTAAACTATTAAACTACTACTAAACTATTAATTTATTAAATAAATAAATAAATAAATAATAAATAAATATAAATATAAATGAATATAAATAAATAATAAATAAATAAATAAACTAATAACTATTTTTAACTATTTTAAAATGTAACGCCTGAAGATTATAAAATGAAAGCGCTTGCGTTAAATCTTTAACTTTGTGTACTGTTTATTCTATTTCTTTTAATATATATATATATATATATATATATATATATATATATATATATATATATATATATATATATATATATTACGTGGTCCGTTAACTAGTGATACGTCCTGGCCTGTATAGTTAATTGCTTCATATCTCTTTCCTTTCTTGAATACCCGGTTTAACGTGTGGTGAGGGCACGTCCTGAGACACAGTTAGATTATTCTAATTATTGAATATCATACTCATTATTAATAGTGAGAATTGGTGCCACGTGTTCTGCTACCTCCTTGAGAACTCTTGGTGTTAATTAAGTTGTTAGGCCCAGCTGCTTTATATGGGTTAAGTTGTTTTAGTAGTTTGAGGACTCCCCCCCCCCCCCCCTCATATTTCGATGTTGTCAATCTTGGGATAATGACCGTCTATCTTGCACCGCTGTTTGAACTCTGACGATGTTTACATTTGTAACGGTCGGTTCTGAGAATACATGTTGGAATATATGCTTGTTGGGTTTTTTTTTTTTTTTTTGGACTGTTTTTTTTTTTTTTGGCTAACAGCACTTACATGTAAATCAGTGCCAATAAAGAATTGGATTTAACTGAATAACTTTATTACAGAGAAATAAAGCTGGTTTGTATCAAATAAAGGAAACAACCGCCTGACTATACTTTTAGATCCGCCTAAGAGTTACTTCCCTGCAAATTTAGAATTGCAACTTCCGGTTATTTGACATCTTCCTCTAAAATGGCGACCAAACGAAAGCAAGATGAGAAACACCTCAAAATGTTACGGGATATGGCGGCTCTACCCCACAACAGACAATGTTTCGACTGTCATCAGAGAGGGCCAACATACCTGAACATGACCATAGGGTCATTTGTGTGCACATCGTGCAGTGGGATATTGTAAGTGACCAATATATCGATGCAAAATGTTCACTTGTTAAGCGTGAGTTAAGTTTACACTAGTGTTGAAGAGGGAATATGACTCGTAGTTACCTCCCTACTAGCCTGTAATGTTGTCATTTCGTGATTAGTTAACCTTTTTTGACTTTCGTGTCTATAAGTGTCTTTTTTATTTCAAATCTGGGCCAATTGTGATTGGTACCAAGTTAGAAACTACATCTGAAACACCCCTCAGCCCGAATTTCCCCATTTCAAATTTCAAGATATATTCACTAAATGAACTATGGTTCTATAATGGATTTTTCAATGAATATTTGCGCAATGTTGTATTCTATTTAGATTCCTTTGTACATATTTTACATGATTATAAATCTGTGTCCCAAACCTCTCAACAGGTTGGGAACACTTCCCCCATCGCAAGATCTTCTCGCTAAAACGCGATCATCCCTCTTTAGTGAGAGAGTAAACATTACCATAAACAGGTGTTTTGGCGTCTTAATTGAAAGTTATGGCAAATCCCGTTCAACGCTGAATAAGTGCGACACACACTCAACATGATGCGAATTGTTTCTATGAAATTGACAACATAGTCAAGAAATTGTATATCAAAGTTGCTGCGTAAGTGGGAAGCAGTCTGAAATCCAACACACACCGTGAGTGTTTTTGTTTTGATTAATATATTTGCAGAAGGATTAGACATTTTAGCACTTCGTGAAACACAAAGCAATGTACTCCACGGGTGGTTTTCTCAGTTGTACGGGATATATTTACTCTCGCTAGAGAGGGATAACCGCGTTTTAGCGAGAATATCTTGCTATAGGGGAAGTGTTCCCAACCTGCTCAATAGATGAATGGAAGACTTCCAGACATGAGATTTAGTCATTATTTACAGCCAATATTCATAGCCAATATTTACAGCCATTAGTTTTAGTCATTATTTACAGTCAATATTTACAGACAATATTTACAGCCAATGTTTACTGACAAATTGTATGGGTATTGTGGGGACAAACAATTTTCTAGCACTGGTGACAAAGACCTTGCCACTTACAGTGAGCGAAGCTCGCGTCGCGAAGAGCTTGCTCCAATGATTACACATTTGAGTCACGTGGTTCCCTCTTCATCAGGTGAAAAATGAGGAGTATTACCCGTAATGCTTTGAACTGCAAAAATGTCACCGTCACTGCTGTATAAAATGTCACCGTCACTGCTGTATACCTCATGTCACCGTCACTGCTGTATAAAATGTCACCGTCACTGCTGTATAAAATGTCACCGTCACTGCTGTATAAAATGTCACCGTCACTGCTGTATAAAATGTCACCGTCACTGCTGTATAAAATGTCACCGTCACTGCTGTATAAAATGTCACCGTCACTGCTGTATACCTCATGTCACCGTCACTGTTGTATAAAATGTCACCGTCACTGCTGTATAAAATGTCACCGTCACTGCTGTATAAAATGTCACCGTCACTGCTGTATAAAATGTCACCGTCACTGCTGTATAAAATGTCACCGTCACTGCTGTATAAAATGTCACCGTCACTGCTGTATACCTCATGTCACCGTCACTGCTGTATAAAATGTCACCGTCACTGCTGTATATCTCATGTCACCGTCACTGCTGTATAAAATGTCACCGTCACTGCTGTATAAAATGTCACCGTCACTGCTGTATACCTCATGTCACCGTCACTGCTGTATAAAATGTCACCGTCACTGCTGTATAAAATGTCACCGTCACTGCTGTATAAAATGTCACCGTCTCTGCTGTATAAAATGTCACCGTCACTGCTGTATAAAATGTCACCGTCACTGCTGTATACCTCATGTCACCGTCACTGCTGTATAAAATGTCACCGTCACTGCTGTATATCTCATGTCACCGTCACTGCTGTATAAAATGTCACCGTCACTGCTGTATAAAATGTCACCGTCACTGCTGTATAAAATGTCACCGTCACTGCTGTATAAAATGTCACCGTCACTGCTGTATACCTCATGTCACCGTCACTGCTGTATAAAATGTCACCGTCACTGCTGTATAAAATGTCACCGTCACTGCTGTATAAAATGTCACCGTCACTGCTGTATACCTCATGTCACCGTCACTGCTGTATAAAATGTCACCGTCACTGCTGTATACCTCATGTCACCGTCACTGCTGTATAAAATGTCACCGTCACTGCTGTATAAAATGTCACCGTCACTGCTGTATACCTCATGGACAACCCCGTATATAAAACAAATAAATAGTTTGAAAAGTACCAGTTTGAAAACCTTATTTTAATTCAGCATGATAGGTTCGAATGTTTTGATAATAGGTCGTAATCATGAGATTTATCTTTGATTGACAGTTACACACATACTGGTTTATAATGTCTAATACAGCAATGTATTTAAAATATGAAGTAGTTATCACCTTATTATGAAAAAAACAAGGCACGTGTACTTTTAAATCTGCTCTTTTGATCTAGTAGCCGTACAATTCTAGAAATACATCTGTATTAGTAGCAAGAATTTCATTGTGAATAATTTTTTCCCCCTTTTTTTTCAGACGAGGGATTAATCCACCACATAGGGTTAAATCAATATCTATGGCGAGTTTTAATCCAGAAGAAATTGATTTCATCAAATGCCATGGAAATGAAGTTAGTTTTGAAAGTGGTTTTGTGACAGTTCCTTTTTTATCATAAAAGAATGAATTTTTAGCATATGGTTATATCTATATATGGTTTGTAAACACAGAATGATCAGTAAAGGTATGGATAATGCTCATGATTCCCTTTGGAGACAAATGATATGAAAATTAGGCTGAAAAACTGGATATTGTAAACATGCACATCAATACACATGCATACACCCATATATACATTATGGTTATTTGAACAATCAAAGATTGGAACATAGATTGTTAGAATTAGTCTACCAAAATTTTCCCAGTACAAATGTAGTGTCCTGTAATAATCCAGAGCATTACAAGTATTTCCTGCTTTTTGTCAGATTTTACAAATGAATATCATTATATTAATGTAGAAAAATTTATGTTTTCTATTCTACTACCATTTTCGGTTATTTAATCCTGAATGATGTGTGCAGTTTTGTAGGAAAGTCTGGCTTGGACTTTATGACAGCCAGAGAGATCAAGCAGAGCCTGATTCAAGGGACGAACAAAAGATTAAAGATTTTATGGCTCAGAAGTATGAAAGGAAACGGTGGTATCAGGCTCCCACAGACTCCATGAAAGAGGAAGCTAGACAAATTAATGAATCGGCCACAAATCGACAGCCACCAACACGGCAACTAAAAACACTTTTAGGGGAGAAAACTCCACAGCTTGTGGTTCAGAACCAGGTAATTCTAGGAAATAAAACACTGCAGCTTGTGGTTCAGGAGCTTGGTAATTCCAGGGAACAAAATACCACAGCTTGGGGTTCAGAAAATTCTAGTAAACAAACACCACAACTTGTGGTTCAAGAGCTAGGTAATTCTAGGAAACAAAATTCCACAGCTTGTGGATTAGAATTTAGGTAATTCAATGGAAGAACAGTTTGCATTGTCTCACATTCTAGTCTGGATCAATTTGCTCTTTAGACAAGTAATTTCATTCCAGAATTTTTGTCACATTTTGTGAAAGAATTGACAATGTTTATGATTTCTAACAATTTATGCAATTGTTATGAGAAAAGAAAAGTGTCAAATTATGTAAACAATTACAATTATTAGACAGATTATTTGAAATGTATTACACTGAGATATAGTATAGCTCTTAAAAGATGTGTGTACATGCATGAAAATTAGAGGCATTGCATCAAATATAATCATGTTATGTGCCAGAAGTTTCATTGTGCTATTTATAGTAAATTGAATCATAAGTACATTCATAGTTTGTTTACAGAATATATCTGAATTAAGTAAACATCAGTATTGATTATGTAAACAACACTCTGACAAGCTTATGTAAACAATACTCTGACAAGTCCAGGGTATGTTCATGTAAAGGTTATCTAGGGCTGCATTGTGCAAAGTTGTTATAGCTATTAGTCAACAGTAGGTCAACGAGTTTCAATCAAAACTGGTCATTGACCCTTGTGTTGAACGCAAGGTACATGTACTTACTTTGTGTTTATGATGATAAGTATTTAATTTTATATATCCTGCTTTTCAAAGAGAATTCAGCTTGATCAAACAATTATGAAATTCACAAACTTTTTAATAACCCAGTCCTGAACAGTTGTCAGTTATTATTGTAATTGCTTTGTTTTGCATGTTTCCTGAATATTTAAGAATTATCTAACAAATGAAATACATTGATTAGAATAAAACCACAGAATTTGCATTTAAAGATTTCTCTCTTTCAAATGAAATACATAATTTTCTGTTCACATTTTAATTGAAAACTGTTTTTAAATAAATGGAGAAGTACTGTTTTAAAATTTTGAAAGAAAAAAAAGATGAAGCAATTTTGAACTGAGAGTAGGTTTACTAGACCTGAAAAAAAGATGTTTTTCTTAAGTGTTACCAGAATACACATGTAGCATGTAGTCGCATTATGTTTTGGACAAATACTGACATAGTAATTGATGTCTATGGTAAAAGCATGCTTTTTTAAACAAAATTGTATCATTAACTGTATGTACGTAATGAAATCATGCTGAAGAATAAGGCGGTTTATACCTGAATCTGATGAGAATCTGATCATTGATTTATTTATCCAGTCACCCCAGACAACACCAAAGAATCAGGCTGCCCAGCAGCCCCCTCCTGTGTCCGTGCCCTCTACGTCACAGAGCTTCTCCTCCCCTGGACAGCAGAGCCATTCATCTCAGTCCTCAGGCTCTAACACCATGGATCTTCTAGGGGATCTGGGAGGAGACCCATTTGCTTCATCGGCACCACCAGCCCAGAACGTACCTTCAGGAGGAGGAGGAGGTGGTTTAATTATTTCATAGGCGTAGGAATTTTTAGGTGTAATTCTATCATTAACAGGGTATTGTATGCAGTATCCTAAATGAAGGCCAGCACTGCAATAAAAAGATTCAAACTTGTAACAGTACTGTTGTTCAGTAGTTATATAGCTCAATTTTAGACAAACTCAAGTATGTGTATGTCTCTGTTGTAATAGAAGTAGAGGACATTTTATGTCTTACTGACATACGGGCACAAGTTTTGAAATGGTGGAAAAGAAACTTATGCAAAATAGAAGTCAAACCACATGTATGTTGTACATGCATAGCTATAGATACCCGTATTTCTGGGTTTTTGTGTATTTTTATGATATATTTGTAGAAATTCCATGCTTTATACATCAATGTGAACTATTTCGTATACTCTTTCAGGGGGCTTTGCTGATTTTAGCCAGTTCAGCAGCCAGTTTACTGCACAACCCGCTTCTCAACCCTTCCCAGCATTCCAGAGTTCCAGCAGTAAGTCCCCACCCAACCAGACCTGTAGTCATTGCACTGAGATATATTAATTGTTGGCATTGTATTTTATACATTTTACAATCAAATACAATATTTTCGCTTTACACACATTAGCTTAATTTGTTTCAGGATGACCAAACCTGGAATATATTTTTTTCTTCTTAAAAAGCAATAGATTTTCAAAAGATTTATCATAACAGTAGTAAAACCAACTTTTTGCTAGATTGAAGTACATGTATTATACATGTACACTGTATGATATATACATGTATGATAACCCCTAATTTCTTATTGTATTCACTTCATCATGTCACACCTTTCATGCATGTTGTAGTTAGCTAGATGAATTATTCTGTTTTATGTCCTGTATGACAGTGGTGCTGTTGAAGATCATTTTTTTTCAATATACATCTGTATCGTTATAAAAAGAATTTGATACTTCCCGATCGAGAGCTATTGTTACCTAGTATACAGTTTACAACAACCAACACAGATGCTTAAGACAAAGCTCTGACAATTTCATAGGCCTGATCAAAAGCATGATGCTGTTGGTCCTGGTGAAAGCATTCGAGTTAATATTCTGTAACAACTGTGTATTGAATCCATCTTATTTATAGTTGCTATTCAGCAGACAAGCTAAAAATGAAGTAAAAAATACCATTTTTAGCTCACCTGAGCTGAAAACGCAAGTGAGCTTTTCTGGTCACCGGTTGTCCGCCGTCCATCTGTCTGTATACTTTTCGCATTTTCGACTTCTTCTCCCAAAACATTAGGCCAATCTCAGCCAAACTTGATGAAGGGCCATGCCCCTTCAAATGGGAAATAATACAAAAAATGCAAAAATAGAGTGGGGTCATTTAAAAATCTTCTTAAGAACTACACGCCCAGAAGAGTTCTTTACCATATATACTCCCTTATAAGTAAGATTTTGGGGAGTTAATATTTGGTCCAAACCTCTATGTCTGACTTATAGGTTATTCCTAAGAAGATTAGCATTTTTTCTGGATGGTATATACATGTAGTATTTTTTAAATAACTCCATACTCTGACGATTATCATGACTGGACATATTATATTATTTATGTATTCTAAGATTATGTATAAAGTACAAGTATTTACATATTTCAATGATTTTATTTATCTGCATTGTATATTATTAAAATTGATTAGTTGAGAAAATGAATAAATATTGGTGCATTTCTGAATATTTTTTGAAACAGGTGAAAACACAAGAGCATTGATATGAAATTGTCAACCGGTTCTTGCAAAAAGTTATACCGAATTATAAGCAGGTCAATGGGAAATCTTTCGAAAATAACCTTAAAAATATACAACCGACTTATAGGTGCACCGACTTACAGGTGAGTATGTAGGGTACAAGAAAAGCTTCCTGACATAATGTAGATTCAAGTTTGTTAAATCATGGACCGCAGGGGTAGGCTGGGACCACAATAGGAGATCAAATGTTTACATGCGAGCCTTGTGACCTTTGAGTTGGACCTACTTTTTAAATCTCTGACCTCTTTGATATCTCCGAAAGTATTTAAGATAGATCTTTCATATTTTGTATCTAGATTTCTTATGACACAACCCTTTTATTTCATACTATGACCTTGAAATTACTTTTAAGAAAACAACCTGTTAAAATCTGACCTATTCAATACCTCTTCAACTATTTAAGATAGAGTTTTCATATTTTGCATATAGATTTTTTATAGCAAGGCCTTTTTATATCATACCATAATCTATGATTGTGTGACCTTAATCTTATCCAGAACAGCAAGGTCATGTTAGTCAAATTGGTGTTGAGGGATCTCTTTGTTATAGGAATTTTCAATTATGTTGTGATCCTTTGGGGCTAGGTTTGAGCCACAATATGGAGTCAAAAATTTTCATTGAAATAAAGATTGATAAAAAAAAATCTTTTTAAGAATCACAACAGCTGAACAGGGCCAATTTGACTCAGGTGAGGGATGTAGCCCATGGGCTCTTGCTTACTTATATACTGACATACAAATGTATTAGATTAAATATACTTATAGGTATAAAATACATGAATACGATCATATTGAATGGGAAAGATTATCCTTGTTTTCAATTTTAAAAGTGAAAGAACTAGAGCCACGAATAGCCAAAAATGGCCCTTAGTCAGAACATGATATTATTCTGGTGGACAGAAGCCAAGAATATCTATTTTTCAAATATGTTATCCTTTTTCCGATATCTTTTCAATTCTTTTAGTTATTGATGTTCAAAGTACCCATTGACTAACATGACGTCTATTGACGTCGCAATTTTGCAACGTAACATCACAATTTTACAACGTTTCTTGTACTTTTACGTAAAAGTCCTCTAGGTATAAAAGTGAAACAAAAACACTATTCAGTGCAATTTAATTATAATATTATAAATATTTAGATATGTCTATGTTAATTCTATATTAAAACACACACCTATATAGTATACTCGTACATCTCTTTCTCCTCTCTCTGTTTGTCTCCTTCCCTCTCTTTATATTTTTGAATTTTATTTATATGCAACCATTCAACAGTTTTAAAGTAATATTAATTCAGTACCTCTTTACTTAGCTTTGTTATTTAAGTATGACCTGAAGATAAACCCAATCCCAATATTTTAACTGTATAACCATTTATTGCACATACCGATAGTTTTCGGGGGGGAGGGGGGGGGGGGCATCTTAAAATGTACACGAAAACTCGTTGGATCCAACCGTTGACTTACGAATAAGATCTATTGACCTATGTATGTGTGTTTCAATATTACATGTAGTTTATGTTGCATATTGATCACTTCTTTTAACAATCTTTTATAAGTTTGCGGATTTTTAATTTTATTATTTGTTTGGGGCGTGTTATTATTATCCCGCATGTACATGTAAACACGCCGAAAACAGTAATAGCCAGGCTTTGGGCAGCGGTGTTATTTCAGACGCACGTTGCTACATGTAAACTTTGGACAATGAGTAAACATTTTAATCCTATGTTTCACACTTTTATTTGTGTTTTGCTATATAGGGAGTTACGTTTATGATGTGTGTGTGGGGGGGGGGGGGGGGGGGGGGGGGGTAAGGAAACTGTTACAAAGGTAGCCGTACATGTACAGACTAACACATGAACATTTAGTTTAGCCATATGGAGATAATTTATTTTACATTAGGCTAAGAAAATGTTCACGTGAACTCATCATTAGGTAAAATATGTTCCATTTATCTAATTTCATTAGTTTCCTATCCGGATCATTTATTACAATAATATCTAGACCTGTGTGTATTTCAAAATGCCTTAATTATCATCATTAACTCCATAACATCTATGAAACGAATTCATTAATTAAAAAATCTTATTCTGATACTGCTACATATAATAGAAGCAAACTCCCTCCTCGCATATATTTGGTTAGTGTGCAAACAAAATTAAGCGGATGTTATTTTCACATAAATAGAAACAAGAATTTTATCAATCAAGGGGTTAACTCCATGGTGAATTAACACATCTGTAGTTTGGCATCCACCATAAAATTTGCTTATTTTAACACTTTCACATTTCTTCCTGTCATTAGGTTTAGTTCGTACCTTACATAAAATGCATGAAGGAAACCTTTTTCCGTTATCAGACACTTCCTCCATGTTACAAATACTCAAACTAAATTAAGTAAGACAGTGTGGTTTAATAATGTGTTCAGTTCTTCCTTCTATAATGCTTAGCAATATTTTACTTAATTATGTAGGATAATATATTTGAAAAATAAATACATCAAATTTTACTTCAGGAACAAGTGTCATTCATATGATCACCTCTATTTTAATCAGTTTTAATGATATCTTCTTTTTTTTCCATTTGTCTTTTATTTTATTAAAAGATTTGTGGTTTTGAATATTTGCTGTTGAGACTGAATTTTCAATGATAAATATAATTGAAACAATGAAATATACACTATTTTCGTTAACATTCTTTTTGCATTTTTTTTTTCATTTTCGAATTATTCATTATTATTATCCCTTTTTATTAACTGCCTTGTATTTTTGCTAATTAGATCAAATGTAATTTTGTTTGTCAATGAATTTCATTTAAAAGCAAAACAAGATCCATATTGCTAGATATATGTTTCGTATTCATATTTGTATGTATTTCTATATATTAATTTCTGACGGATGAAATATGCAATGGACCGGAATAGCTGTCGAAATATAACGGTACCCGATAACGTATGTCCATATCGGTTGACACGTAAACAACCGAACGAATGTTGTAGATAGCTCAGAGACTTGTAGCCTACAGTCTATCCTTTGTATTGTTATGTGGATGCCTAATTTTTGTCTGGTACCCATATATTGTACTATAACTTTAGAAACCATTAAACAATACGGGATTGGCCAATATATCTTCGCATCTAAGTAGCCTATCGAGTTAGGCACCCCTCGGCTCTCCAAGTCTTTTTAAATCCTTTTTATGTACTGCGACAGCGATTTCAACATGCTTACCAGTGCCAAGAAAACTGAATGCACGGAGATGAAACGTGAAGCTAGATATTTTTTAAATTCAACGGCCTTCAGATAATTAAAATATATATAGTGTGATAACGTATAAAGAAAATGTGTGGAAGTAAAGGCGCGGGCAGACGATGGGTGGATCTCGATTGTATCTGGAGTGGATTGGAGGACTTAGCTTCGTAATTGTTTGATCAAATAGCTAAAACTGTTAACTAGTGCAAGGGTTTTGTAACTATCCCTAACATGGTTACATATATATTCAAGTTCATAAATTGAGCATATAATCTATTTGAAATTTTGGGGGCAAAATCGATTGATGTACGTAGCCCAATTCCGACGATGGCGCGGATCCGGTTTTATTTCAATAATATTGTTTGAAATAATCATATTTTATTAACTTTGAATAATTACTGGTTTCGTAAAAAGACAATGGAACAATCCCCAACTATAATATTTAAATATTACGATTTGTATTAAACCTATAGTTTGGAAAAGTATTCGGATTTCGTACATGGAATGTGAAATTTCGGTTATTTACAGAACATAAAAAGTAAAAATTCACTTATCCCCCCAGGCCTCGATCCAAAAAAACTCTTAACTTCTATACAGTATGTAATATACATGTACTAATTTACAATTCATTAATATTTATTGGATCGAGGCCTGGGGGTTATACAAATTTTTGGTGCATATTGTTGGATATTATGAACTTTTACAAAAATAACACAACTGTTATGGGTTCTGCATGTTATAATTTCTATATGCGTGAATTTTCGCGGAAAAAACACACTGGATTTATAAAGAAGAAGGTCTAAGCTATTTCATACCATGATGGAATTTTGGAATGAAGATACTTTATTTTACTCAAAATTTCAGGGCCATATTTGGGTATTCGTGGCTCTTGTTCATTGGGGTTTGAAAATAGCTAGACATATGTAATTGCATCATTGTATGGCTTCCTAATTATGAAATAATGCTGTCACTTATGAAGACGAAAGTTTCCCAAATTTAATCCAAAAAGTAATATTTCAATTTTTTTTTCTTCAAATATTTAGGTGGTTGAAAACTCTCACTTCTCCCAGAGCTTGTGTTTATTTTACAAAAGTAGCAATATTCTTTGAATTCCAACTTTGTCAAATTCCACAATTACAGTGCATGAATATTAATTTATGAATGTTTTTTTTTTTTTATATATATATACATACATGTATTATTCTTTTCTGTACATAGATATTTTCTGTGAAACTTTTATATGTGTACAATGATGTAAATCTTTGAAATATATTTATATTATAATTTTTCAGATGCAAACACACTATTTCCAGTATCTAATGCACCAGTCAGTGCTGCCCCTGTTGTGAATGGGGGATTTGCCAGTTTTTCCCCTGCCCAGACTGCAGCACCACCTGCCAGCAGTGCACCATCAGGAGTAGGAGGTGACAAATACTCAGACCTAGCAGATTTGTTCAGTACTCCTGTAACAACCGAGTCCAATACAGCTGCCCTGAACTGGGGCGGATCCAGCTCTTCAGCGGGTGTTAACTGGAGTGGAGGAGGGGGAGGAAGCGGCAGTTCCGGGGCAATTGACTGGAACGGTGGAGGAGGCGGTGGTGGTGGTGGAACTGGTATGAGTTGGAATAGTGGAGGATCAAACAGCACATTAGGAACAACTATGAGCTGGAATTCTTCCTCAAGTAATACGAGCTCAGTGGCACCATCCAGTTCAGGTTTGTGAACACAATAAGCATGTTTTAGATGTGTGTGTGTTTTGTTTACATTCTCTCTTCGTAATGTGTTGATCAAGAAAATTCCCTAAATATTTTAGATTTAGAAATGGCATGCATTTGTTTTTACATGCCCATAAATGTACTGTCTTCATTTTTTTACATGCCCATAAACATAGTGTGTCCATCCTTTTACATGCCCATAAATGAAGTGTATCCATCTTTTTACATTGCCCATAAATGAAGTGTATCCATCTTTTTACATTGCCCATAAATGAAGTGTATCCATCTTTTTACATGCCCATAAATGAAGTGTTTCCATCTTTTTATAGCAGTAAATTGAAGATATGGGGCATATAGTTTTTGGTGTCATATTGGAGTGTCCCCCCCCCCCCCCCCCCCCCCTCTGTTTGCTGCTTTGACCTTCTCTATAACTTCTGAACTCTATAAAATTGAAAGGTAAAGGTTGAAGTCATACATGTACATCAAGTGCAAGGTCAAATTTGCCACATTTACAAATGTCGATGCTTAGGAGCATTGCGTTTCAGAAAAACATCTTGTGTAGGCAAAAATACGGAATGTTTTTAAAAATGCAATGAAAGGAAAATGTCATAAATTTACACTTGCAGAAGGGTGATTTAAAATGGTAGTATTGAACACTTAATCAATAGGAAGAGGATAGTATACAGGGTTGTCACTAATGCAAGAATCTGCGTTCTAGATGCAGAAAATTCATTTGGGACACAAGTTTGTCTGATATGGCGAGTCCTGCGGACGCGTCAGTGACGGTCACGGACTCCGAGTAAAAATCATATTTTTTTTTAGAAGCCCTGATATTTTGTATCAATTAAAACTCGTAGGAAAAAATCTAGGTAAAACGTTGCCCTCAAGTGAACGGAGTTCAGTGTCCCAATCCGACTTTTGTGTTTAGCGTCTGTCAATTAGGTGTGAATTAGAATATTATACTAAAAAGATAACTAGATAAGGTGTAAAGTGAAGAACATTTTGCCACTTGCAGTTATTTATTTTTATTTCTTATCCAATTATTCATTTAGTTTTTACAAATCGGGATCTATATTTGAATATAAATGTTTGTCTTCCGGTAGCCATTTTTATTGGAATCGAAAGTTGCGTGCGCGTAGTTTGTAAACTTTGGTAGGTTTTACAGATCATCCACAAACAAAACTAGTACGCATCTGTATGGCACGCGCGAACCACATTAATTAGATAAACCTACTTTAAAGGAGATAAACTAACTTTATCGACCATTAATCCTAGTTTAACGGCGTTAATTCGAATTAACGGTCGATAAAGTTAGTTTATCACGTTAACTCAAATTAACGGTCGATAAAGTGGGTTAAACGGTAGTTTACATTTTTTAGCTCACATTATCGACCGTTAATATGAGTTGTAATGTTATTGTTTAGCATATAAAGAAATTTTAATTCACATTAACAATAGATAAACCGGGTTTATCACTCACATTTACCGATGTAACGCTGATTTTGATTGGTTGACGTGTTGTGTGAAAGAGTTTTTATTATTTGCAGTTTATTATCAGAATATCGCTAATTTACTTTGTATTAGAATATATTTTCATGTTAGGCTAGATCCTCTATGGATTAAATTTTTATAGCTGTACTGCAATAACGTTAATTAATTTAATAATAATACGTTGGTTAAATCTTCCAAACTCGGTCCAAGTTGTATCCATAAAGGATTTCAATCCATAAAGGATTTCAAAGCTGTGTCAGATCTCCCGAGGCATGGTGTATGGGGGCTTAGTCTCCTCTTTTGTTTGTGTGTTTGGGGTATATGCCCCCCCCCCCCCTTCATCTTACGACAGTTAACGTTATCTGTATCCGTGTAAGGCTTCTTGACACGACCCCGTCTTCATGTATACTAGTAGTTAACTTACATTTACTTTAGTCTCCACGACGAACAAGAAAAGATGTTAGACAGCAAGTGGCTTCACAGTTTATTGTCTATATAAATTAACGTACAGAATAGATTTGAGTTAGATGTTACAATTTTACAGTTTAAATTGACTAAATTCATACTGTATCTAAAGTATATACATGTATGTACACACATGTAGTAGAGGCCTATTTTTTTAAAATCATAATAAATGCATGGAATTTTTTTCTGATACCGGACTCCTTGTCGAACTATGCTAGCTTCTTCAGCTATCAATAAGCACACATATATATACAGTTACACATTTGGATATTAAATGAACCTTTAACTGCAGAAACAAATAGACTGGACAAACTTTCAAATCATTGCTTTTTTTTGTCATATTTGTGTCAGAATATATCATAATAGCTAGCTTGTTAAATTATTATATCTTTTTAATAAATAAATTTCGTGATCTTTTCATGGCATATTTGAGTAAAATTGACTTCAAAATGAATAGGAAACACAACAAATGGATGAATTACACTAATTTTGAATTGCCAAATTCATGTATACATAGTTGTCTAATTGCTGATATAAATTACAATTGTATCATTACATAGCCTTGTGAATTCAGCAGAAGTCACAATTTGTAGTCCATTAAAGTTTGCCTTTACAAGTTGTTTTAATGTGACAAATATTAATCAACTTAGCAAAATTTGTAAATTGTTAGATAATATAATTGAGAGAGTTGGCTCTCTTGGTTAATTATAATCCCTTCTTCAAGCATTATTAAATTCTGTCTATTATATTGTTTGTACACCTTGTACATATGTATTTTCTCTGCACTGTGTTACAGTTTATGAGAATAAAGTTCATTGTCATTGTCATACCAAGTCTTAAGCCAATTAAGTAATTTTCTACTTGTTCCATATCCCTTTTTTTAAAAAAGAAAACATGACATTTTTCTGAAAAAATTTAAGGCACATTTCAAAAGCATTATCTAGACCTTGATGGTGTGACAAGAGAGATGTTCACCTACTTTTTCAGGGCAATGTTTCTGAAATACTTCATTCAAAATGCACAAAAAATTCCATCCATGGATCATAGGTACCTCTTCAATGGAACTTTTGAAATCATCAGAAGGATTATTTCCCATTCTTTTGTTTTGTGCAACTATCTACCAGCAGCACTTTCCCCTTTACTCTATGTGTTGATGGGAGTGGGGTGTGTGTCAGAAAACTTTCTTCTGGAGTCTTTTCTAAACTGTTTGTGTTTGCATCGACGGTTGTGATTGGCTGTCCATTAATTAGTATTAACGACTTGAAAAACCCGGATTATCTGTCGTTAACTCGAATTAACGATTGATAAGGCATTAACAACAGATAAAGTGGGTTTAACAACCAAGAACTTATATTATCGATCGTTATTTCGAATTAACGGTTGTTAATTTGAATTAACGGTTGTTAATTCGAATTAACAACAATAAACTTAATTTATCAAGTTGAAAAACTAGGATTAACGGTCGATAAAGTTAGTTTATCTCCGTTAAAGTAGGTTTATCTAATTAATGTGATTCGCGCGTGCCATACATCTGTTTTATCACAATAATACTTTGATTAAAATGCTGTTTTATATTGAATAGGGTTGTTGTGATGATAGGAGATTCGGGGAAGTAATTCTGGCGTGGACGATTAGTCGTCCGAGGCCAAATCGTGAATGATTGAAAATAAATCTTAAAATTGATGTTTTGTGCTGCTTCCATTTTAATTGTCTTATATAAAAAAGACTCATTATATATGCATGGGACTCATCAAATTTTCACGGGACTCGTCAAATTTTCATGGGACTCAAGCTGCTTATAAACCAAGAGTCCGGGACTCATCTTCAATAATTTCTTGTGACAACCCTGTAGTATATACACAATGTGCCTGCCATGGTACTTGTAGCAATAAGAATATAAAAATTAGATCATTTTCCTAAATGTTGAATGTTTTCCATTTGTGTTGCTCAGTTCTTTCATTATTGTACAGTACTCTCCCCAACCTCCTGCAAACATATTTTACAAGAATT
Source organism: Ostrea edulis (assembly GCF_947568905.1). Taxonomy (NCBI): domain Eukaryota; kingdom Metazoa; phylum Mollusca; class Bivalvia; order Ostreida; family Ostreidae; genus Ostrea; species Ostrea edulis. The sequence goes on along the minus strand of NC_079172.1, from coordinate 8,323,840 downwards.
TCTTTGTCCATCTGTCCATCCCACTTTTTCTGTCCATACAATGGAGAAATATTTTAACCTTTTATTAGCATAGAGGTTGCTTATGACCAGCTGGTGTGTCATGACTGCTCAAGGTCATATACATGCAGTTAAAGTTAAGGTCAGACTACTCAAGGTCATATACATGTAGTTAAAGTTAAGGTCAGATGACTCAAGGTCATATACATGTAGTTAAAGTTAAGGTCAGACTACTTAAGGTCATGTACATGTAGTTAAAGATAAGGTCACTAGTAAAACAAAAGTAGTGAAATCTTTCTCCAGATTTAGTAACAGAGAATCGTTAAAAGTACATACAGTGTGTAAAGAATGATTAATTAAGACCAAAGAAAGTGTCTTCACCTTGAACAAAGGTCATATTTGCAAGTCATCAAAATCATTCATAATTGCTTAGGGAGAAATAGCACACCCGAAGAATCTGATATTGATGGAATGTGGAGGATATGTATGATAATATATTTGAAATTAAAACCTTAATATGATATTTTCCTTATTTAGTTAAAAGTACAGTTTTAGATGAAAATTATCTGGAAAAAAAAAATCAAAACCTCTGTTAGACTGGCATCTACAGATCAGTGGTCAACACATTAACCTTCTAAGGTACCTAATGAGGCAATTTGATGTAAAAGGGTTATACAAATACGGCAGATACTTATATTTTCATTCATGTTTCGAAAGGAACTCGTTCGTTATAACGTATCATTTCTCCATAAGGTCAAAGAAATTAGAAATTTTAAATTGATCTGTAACTATTTAAAGCAGGAACTGTAAAAGTATGTGTGAATGTTGCATCAGATATTAGAAGTTATGTAGACACTTCGAGGGGTAACATGGGAATATATGGGGTCCTTGTAAAAAATTGTATTGGGTGAGGCGTAAGCCAAGTCCAATATGTTTTTTTTTTTCAAGAACCCCATGTATTTTCGTATTATCCCTCTAACTTGGAAGTAAATACATAATGAATTTATCATGTTAATGATTTTAAGTATACATTAATTAAAGGCATATTGACATTGCTTTCCTGTACGACAATAATGACTGCAATGTGTGTATTCTTGAGAGACTTTATCAAACGTACAACAATGAAAAAGTGGTTGCAACATTTAAACCATCAACAACTGGATAAAAACAAGTATTTCAAAAAACTGTAATTCAAAAATGAATTCATTTATTTTTGTATACTTATGACGTCATAATATACGCTGACTACTTTCCAGTGACAGAGTATACGTATTCTCATGACGTCATTAGAACATGTGTGTGTTTAGTAAACCACGTGGAAGGGGCATATTGACAATATTAGGTTAGTAAGAGGCATAATATCGTTGTATGTAGTATTGGTTTCAACCCATGAGTTTTCAAGATTTTTATCAGAGGCAGGAAAAGCAATGTTTTGAATATATCCCAGCTTGAATGTGAGCTCAGTCTGGGGAAAGGGAATAAATTTCGTCAAATTTTCTGTGTGTGTGTATATATATATATATATATAAATATATATAATATAATAATGACTAAAGTACTGTCCAGCTTTGCCCATGATTTGCATGTATCTCATAAATTTTCTCTGCTTTAATCTGAGTTACTGTGTGAATACCTTTACCATAACAATAAATGTTTCAATCTACAGAAAACATATTGAAATTACATTTCAACAAAACTGTGAAATAAAGGCAATCCATGACTTTTGGCTTTTATAAATTTGAGTCCACAGTTTGTTATTCCTATCAATACATTCAATGTCATTTTAGAGTTCAAGCATTTAAACAAATTGTCGAGATAGAGAGAGAGTCTTTACTTACAAAGTCTTTGTACATATATATATGATGCATTTCTTGCAGCTTTTTTTATTCCACCCAGTGTTTATTCATATAGACAGACAGGTAGACAAGGGAACCCATTCCTCTCAGACACAGGGGGTAAATTCAGCATGATCGGATTAGTTCAGAATCTTCATATCTCTGTTGAATGTTGCATTAATTCAATTATTAGTGATTCAGGTGTTTGTGGTTGTTTATCAACTATGTTTGTTCCTATTGTTCTTGTTTGAAATTGACATGCTTGTTGCTATTTTAAAGAACTACCGAGACTGTTGATTATTTGCACCATCTCCAAATTCCGTCAAGGAAACTAAAGATCACCCCTGGTCCTTGTTTCAGATGGTGAACGAAAACAGCAAGATATTTTGAAATATACATTGTGTACTACATGTAAACACAATCGTGCATCGGTGTACATGTGTTTCTGGTGATATAGTTTTGTAAAGGGATAAATTTGCAGACATAGGTTAGATACAGTGTTGCATTTCTGCTTTAATTGTTAGAATAATGGCTGTGAAGTTTGATGCATTTTTTAAATTGTCCATAATTTCCAATAATTTTATGTGCAAGATGATATGAAATGAAGTGAAATGTCTCTCAGTTGACAAAAGTCAGCATGATTTAAAACCATGTACTTCCTTAATTTTGGATGCAAACTTACAACATATTAAAACATCATTTATGTTACAAAGGAGTTGAAATTGATATAATTCATGTTGCGTATTCCTTACTTGCTGGAGTACAATAAATTCCTTATGCAATGTATCAGTGAAGTCTGTATTTCCACAAAATTGTTCTTTAATAGATCATTATTATCTCTCAAAGCAAAATAGTGGTTCAGTTAAAAGTGAAGTTATGGTAATAAATTATAGCAAGGTTTGACGGTCTCTTAATACAGGTTTGACTGTAATTGACATGCATATCCTTGTAATGAGGAATATAATTTGGTAGAAGACATACTAACATTGAAAATGCTGCATGACCTGGCTAGTAATTCTGAACATTCAGAGGACTCCAGAATGACCATTAAGCTACTGTATGATTTCCCTTACAGCATGTTCCCTATACTACAATGTGCACACGCTTTCACTTCAACAGGCCTGTTTCTCATCTTGTTTTAGTATTTTGCAGAAGAAAATTTGAATAAACTTAAAAACAAAAACATTATTTGCTACGATTGTAGAAATGTGTTTGAAAATATATTCTTCATAAACAAGGCACTTGATTAGCTCGCCTGTGTAAGTCAAGTGTTAAAGGAAAGTGATCTGTTGACATTTTTAATATTTTATGTAATACAGGTGTCAATCCATTTGGTGGCACATCAGCTTCAACCCAATCAAATGTGAGCAACCCATTTGGGGCTAACATGGGAGGTGGAGCACAGCCATCTTTGTTTGGTAGCCAGGCTAACACAGGCTTTGGGCAACAGCCTGGAGGGTTTGGAACTCAGCCAACCACTGCAGCAGGATTTGGGCAACAACCAGGGGGCTTTGGAAATCAACCGGTAACTGCAGCAGGATTTGGGGCACAAACTCCCATGGTGGGAGGTTTTGGGAATCCTCCCACATCAGCGGTTGGAGGATTTGGTGCCCAAACATCCCTAAGTGGGGGATACGGACAACCACCATCAAATCCTGGATCTTTTAACATGGGAGGTTTTGGACAGCCCTCTGCCGTTGGAGGGTTTGGCCAGCCAGCGGGTTTTGGAGGTACGGGAATGACAAATCAGATTAGTAATCAGAATGGAGTCTTTAGTTCTGTTGGACCAACGAGTGCAAGTGGTGGATTTGGGGCTTTTTCACAAGCTCAGACAATGCCTAATCAGTTTGGAAATTCAATGACAGGACAGTTCGATAATAAAATGGAAGGGGACCATGGTTTTCCAGCAGGATGGGGAAGTCAACCGGTAGCCACAAATGCACAGTCAGTCAATCCATTCATGGTATGTCTTACATTTATAACTTACGTCTTTAATGAATTTAAAAAGTTAACTACACCCTCACTTTGATATCAATAATCAATTTATTTACATTTGTGTGGGTAAAACTGTTTATTATGGCCGGTGATGGCTTGTAAATATCTGGTGATTTTCATTTACAGTCCACAGCTGCCCAGTCTATGGCACCAAAGAGTGGCTCCACAAATCCTTTCTTGTGATGGTCTGGTGTACTTTGTTTTAGCTTTTTTACACATTTAAGTTTGAGCAAACACATCTTTGAATGTCATTTGAACCAAAGCAGATTTCTTAGATGAACAAAGAATATGATGGTGCCATGTGCTTGTGTATGCTACCAGTGTGAGGAATTGTGTGTGGTTGAATGATAGACTAAGGTTCTCTGGATTTCTTTCATTAGAATGGAATCTCTTGGCTGTGTAATATTCACAGGTGGAAGCTGATATTCTAGAATTGAAGTTCATCTCATTTTTCATCCAAATATTGTATGAAGCTTTGAATTTTCTTATGGTTATTTTCACGCTCTCTGAGTGAAACCTGTTTTCACACATACCATTTAAAATTCCTGGCTTTCATTTTCATACTTCGTAAAGGCTATTGTTTATGTGTTATTTTTACTGCAAATTTGATTTCATGGATTTATTCCGCTGACAGATAAAATTGCAAAAATGAAAATGCAGCAAAAATAAGCCCATATAAATAACATATTAATTTTTGGTGCGATAAGGAAATTAGCTTTGTCATCTTTTATTAGAAATAAAGTGCTATGTAAATTTATGGGTTTTTTTTATTTGACAATCTGTTTAGCACAGCAAGATTTTACAACTACAAGTAAAATACAATCACATAAAGCCAACAAAATGGATGACAAATGTATAATCCAGTGTTGAATTCCATATTTTTACTGTGTACTGTATAGGGCAGAATCCAGATGCTTATAATATGCCTGTTACTGGAGATGGGCTGGAAAACAGATTGCATTACCTATCATAAAAATTTAAAATAATGTGAAAACATTTCGCTTATCAGTACCAAGGACAAAGGCGAAGTACCCTCCAGAGTTTGTTTTTTGTATCTCCACAATATATATGTAGGTAAACAATTTGAAATTAAAAAAATACATGTATAAGCTAAGATTTTGAATATTGTAAAATCTCATGTTTGTTAGATAGTATATTCAAATGAGAGGCAACTTGAAGCTTAATGAACATTTATGTTGAATACACATTAATTTGACTATGAAATAGGCATTAATGTGGTATAAATGTCACACAAACTTTAATATTACTACTTTCAATTTTTGTTGGTTGTGTACTATGTTTTAGGTGAAATATTTATCAGAATTTTAATTTTTGGAACTACACTGTATTCTGATTTTCTCATGAATGCTTAGGAAAAATGTTTGGTATATATTTTTCATGTATGAACAAGTCTTAAAGGTGATTCAAATACAGGTACATATATATTAAACCAAAAATATTGAAGAATTAATATATCTATCCTGAAGTTTTGTTGCATGACATTTAGATATGAATGAATACACTGCACATGTTTGAATTTAAATGCATGTATTGAAATTGCTGTACAGACTTTATGTACAATTGATTTGCTCCGTGGTTAGTGATATATTTCCGTATAAGAATACCCGTTGTATTAAGATGTTAAACATGATTTATTAAGAAAATAGGTATTTTTTAAGTATTGATGTTCATTGTATCCAAATTTTTAGTGTATTATGTGGTCTTGGTACATACATGTATATGCAGATTTGAAGAAAACTTTCTATATTGTTCAGAGACCGTGAGAAGCCCACTGTGGGAGAATAAAAACATGGATGTTTATGAAGGGAATAAAATATATGCTTTGTTAATTATTTCAAGCTATGTATGACATATTTCTTCATCATCACTTTTTACAATGTACAATATGTAACTGAGGCATTAAATAAGATACTAGAGCAGGATGATTAACATATACCTAGTCATACAACTGTCAGGCAGATATTACACTCTCTATACATACAACTGTCAGGCAGATATTACACCCTGTATACATACAATTGTCAGCAGATATTACACTCTGTATACATACAACTGTCAGGCAGATATTACACTATATACATACAACTGTCAGGCAGATATTACACTCTATATACATGCAACTGTCAGGCAGATATTACACTATATACATACAACTGTCAGGCAGATATTACACTCTATATACATACAACTGTCAGGCAGATATTACACTCTATATACATACAACTGTCAGGCAGATATTACACTATATACATACAACTGTCAGGCAGATATTACACTCTGTATACATACAACTGTCAGGCAGATATTACATTATATACATACAACTGTCAGGCAGATATTACACTCTGTATACATACAACTGTCAGGCAGATATTACACTATATACATACAACTGTCAGGCAGATATTACACTCTATATACATACAACTGTCAGGCAGATATTACACTCTGTATACATACAACTGTCAGGCAGATATTACACTCTATATACATACAACTGTCAGGCAGATATTACACTCTATATACTGGTTTGTAGGTATGTCTTCCATTAAATTACAGAGTTATACAATCCTTTTATTTGAAACCATAGCTACATGTATTTTGTTCTGAGGTATGGGGCCTGATTTATTTGATAAAGATTATCATTTTTGCACAGTATTCTATGTCTATAAAAATTGGACATTAATTCCTGGGTTTTCTGTGATGCAGGGAATATTAGGGTTAATTAATTGTTTTTACGCCAGGAGTTGTAGGGTGTTTAGTTTTAATTGTGTTAGGATTGATATAATTATTAAAAAGTTTAGATTCAGTAATGTCAGTTTCAGCAAGTTTTTAAAGTCAGCACTTAATTTTTCCTTTTAAAAATTTTCATCACTCAGAATGTGTATATATTGTCTCTTTTTCAATCCAACTCTATGTAAAATTAATATGCTTTTCCATATAAATATATCAATTTCATAAGATTGCATAATAACCTGTATGAAAAGGTCGAACTATACATGTAATATTTATAATAATCTAGGATTCAGTGGCTAGTTTGGTTCCCGTCCTCTGTACAGTTTGAAAAAAAAACAGGGTACCAGACTTAATTTCTTTAACATTCCCACAATATTTGGTTTGGGTGTTTATTCAAATGCCTCTCTTTCTTTGTTGTGAATGACAGAGCCTTTCTTGGTTAAAACCAATATAGTTTTAGGCATATTGTGACTGTACATCATTGTTACTATTTTTTTTCAGTATTTATGCACTTTATAGATATATTAAAATTGCAATAAACTTCAGAAAAATAGTGATGAGCAGATGTATGATATTGAGTAAATCATTTATTATGTTGTAAAATAATGAAAATAAAAATCAGAAGTTATTTAACATGCAGCATGTGTTTGATGGGAGAGTGATCTGAAGTGGTGATGAATGGGTACTCTGATGCTAATATCATTCTGACTAGACTCATCGGAGCTACATGTTGTCCCAATATGTCCGATATTTTTCTTTTTTTACTCAAAATGTACTATTGGGTTGTTACCCTACCCTCAGTGTTTAATATCCTCCAGCATTCAGATCATGTTTAGTTTTGGGCATAAAAAACTCTGCAAAGAGAAATCTGAATGCAGGATGATATTAAACATTACATCCATAGTAAACATGGCCCAATGACTAATATTTTACAGCATATAGATATTAGGACCCAAAATGCAAAATCATCATCACCCAAAATTGTGGAACTTGCACGTTTACTATGGATGTACTGGTAAATAGTTCATTTCCTACAAATCACATTTCAACCATACATAAAGGGTGGGTGGGTGGGTAAATTGAAGTGAATCATTATCATCATCCCACTGGTGTACGCTACCTACAAGCAAGCATGGATGTCTAAAGAATGACTAATACGTCACATGTACTTCGCTTAGATATTAACCAATGGGGCTCTTACCCTATGCTCAGTGTTTAATATCCTCCAGCATTCAGATCATGTTTAGTTTTGGGCATAAAAAACTCTGCACTTCCTCAATCTTCCTCTTCCATTCAATCATTTAAACAAAACTACAATACCCTTTTCCCAATACTCAGAATAAAAATAAAACAATCTATTGTCATGTCACCATTGATTACTTCATCTGCGCGAGGTAAATGGGTTGTAGGCAAAGGGACTCCTCCTTCAAGTGTAATCCATGCCGGTTGTTCCCTAATCTTCACATTCATAGGGTTGAAACCACTATTCAACTACCAAGTCGAAACTTTCATGAAAAACATACTGTCTGGAACAAACTTCATTCTCTGTAAAATTATAATCATTGATTATAATCTTACATACCTGACAACACAACCAGCACTAATCGCACCGAAAGGAAGAATCCCTTCACCCACAATCCACGTGAAAAATCACTAGGGCATCAATGTCCCTTGGATTGCAAGACAAGAATTCATTCCTCTCCAGGTAAATTTCACATATTTAAAAACTCATATTTTCTAACAGTATAAGATCACGTAATGAATGCTTTTAAATACCATTCAAAACACAATGATTAAATTTGAAGATTCATAACTGTTTCCACCGGGTAAACTATGCACCAGTCAGTGAATGCACGTGTTACTTCAATACTTGCCGCCTCTATAAAAAATGACCACCTAGGTCAATTTCAAAAATGTCCTGAGGCTATATAAAAAAAAAACTCGTAAAGCCAGCGATATATGTAAAATAATCAATGTATATTTCGCCACCTAGGCCTGCAACGAGAACCACCAAGGTTCACAGTCGAACACTCGGCCACCAAGGCAATTAATACTGCTCACCTAGGCTAAACACGAGACCACCTAGGTATGTAAAATTATGGCCACCTAGGCCTAAAGAGAACCACCAAGGTTCCGCCACCAAGGCAATAAGGCACAATACCGTTATCTGCACCGCGATAAAATGTAAGATTTATTTTTCCTTTAGTAAGAGTTATTTGCTCTTTAAATTTGGTTTACTCCGTTAAATTACTATAGGAATATGCAAATTTTTTGACACTGTTTTTTTTAAAACAATATTTTTATTCACAAACGAGTGAATGGGATCGGGACAGCAGACACAGCGTATTTTAGCCCTCTCCCTAAAACTATTTCAGAAAGATACTGTCGATAAAATTACCGCGTATACTTCTGTATATAGCAAGCATTTCAGTCTTGTTCATTGATCTGGATGAAATAATGTGGACGTTAAAGCACGTGCCAGGTTGATACTGTCTTGCAAGTCGTAATCATTTACTTGCTTGACTTGTGAAAGGTCTGACGCAATCACTTGGGTGAACCTCTCCGATGGACTGTCTTTGGCGGTACCTCATAGACCACCACAGGTTGCACCATTGTCTTGCTCTAGATGATCTCACTTTATGGATTGGATGTTCTCCTTGAACCTTTATTGTACTTTGTATGGTACCAAGAGAACCGACTATGTTATCTGTCGTTGCTGTTTGTCCAGAATTTCTGGCTGCTAGTCCACCACCGTTAAATGTTACTGTTCTTTACCGACACAGATTTTCCAACACATCTGCATGAAGATTATGTTCTATTCATGATTTGAGACGATATGACGCGTGTTCAGAATCTACGGCATGACACGTGTTTGTTGCTCTAGTTAGCTCTTCTGAGCCGAAGGCTCAAAGAGCTAATCATATGACCATGTCTGGTGTGCGGTGTGCGTCAACTTTTTGGAAAAAGGGCTATATCTCAAGAACCCCTTGGCCAATTTTTGTCAAAGTCACAGGGTATCTATCCTTGGCCAAAGGGCTTTCATTTGTACTAAAACTAGGGATGTGACCCTTTAACAAGGGGAGATAATTAGGAAACTGCAAACAAAAGTAGTGGTTACTAAAAAAATCTTCTCAAGAACCACTGGGCAAATTATCACCAAACTTATGCATAAGGATGAGGTTAGGTTGTAGATAAAATAAAAATTGTTCAAGGCATCATCCTGGGGCAAAGGGTGTGGTCTCAAGGTCACTTCAAAGTTGACCTTAAATTTTGTTTTGTTAAAACTTTGTTATTTTGCTTAGTATAAGGACTAGGATCATCAAATTTTGTCAGTTGATGCTTCTTAGGACCTAATATCATGTTATCTCAAAAGTAGGTCATGGTGACCTACTTTTTGAATTTCTCAGGTAATTATTATTAAATGGATTCTGATGCATATCTTGGACACTTTTGAGCCTATAATCATCAAAAGTTGTCAGTTGATGGATCACGGGACCTTGAAGTGTGTCATTGAAAAGTATGTCACCATGACCTACTTTCTGAATTTTATGGCTAATCATTTATGAATACATATTAGGTTGTTATTTCAGATACCGAGAGGTTTAGAATCATCAAACCTTGTAAGTTGATGCGTCTAGAGGCCTCGAAACATATTTATAAAAAAAAAGTAGGTCACAGTGACCTGCTTTTTGAATTTTGCAGACATTCAAATTTCACATTTTCAATTTTAGATGCATATTTTGGACACTATGAAAGCTAGGATCATCAAACTTTGTCAGTTGATTCATCTTGAGTCTTTATAGTTTGTTGACCAAAAAGTAGGTCACCGTGACCTACTTTTGGAATTTGACGGTTATATTTTAATATTTCAGAGACTATTTGACTTACAATTATCAAACTTTGTCAGTTGATGCATGTTGAGTCTTCAAAGTGTGTTGACTAAAAAGTAGGTCACCGTGACCTATTTTTGCATTTTGACGGCTATATTGAATATTTAAGATACTATTTGACTTACAATTATCAAACTTTGTCAGTTGATGAGTCTTGAGTCTTCAGAGTGTGTCAACCAAAAAGTAGGTCACTGTGACCTACTTTTGAAATTTGACATTTATATCTGAATATTTCAGATACTATTTGACTTCAATTATCAAACTTTGTCAGTTGATGCATCTTGAGTCTTTGGAGTGTGTCGACTAAAAAGTAGATCACTGTGGCCTTCTTTTGGAATTTGACGGCTATATTTGAATACTATTTGACTTGTCAGTTGATGCATCTAGAGTCTTCAGTGTGTCGACCAAAAGTAGGTCACCGTGACCTATTTTTGGACAGTTACATTTAAATTTTCAGGTACTATTTGACTTAACATCATCAATCTTTGTTAATTGATGAATCTTGGTTAGTGAGAATTTTTGCCTGTTCTACAATGTATCAGAAGAGCAATTCTAGGCCCATGGGCTTCTTGTTTCTATTGGTCCGTCGTCCTTTCATATCATTTGGGTTGTGTTTAAGTCATTTCAGAAGGTAACGAGCTATAACTGTGTTGGGATGCCAACACAAATGTCTCCGAAAATCTCCCCATGTCAGAAATGCTTTTTGATGCCAGAAATGGACTCAGAATCCTCCATCAACCCTAGAGAGTAAATTAGGTTGAAATCCGACGGACTTGATTTTTGGCCGCCATTTCCTTCAATGGCGGCCATTTTGAAACATTTGAAAATTGATGGGAACGAAATACTGATGCTAGAAATGAACTGTGGATGCTCAATTGACCCCAGAACCCAAATGTTATAGAGATTTTAACACTTTCAAATATCTCGGTATATGGCGGCCATTTTGAAAATGGCGGCTCCAAAAAAAAATTTTGATGGTGGAAATGGACTTGGGGTCACCAATTTACCATAGAAATAGAATTTGGTTGAAATCCGACAACCTTGACTTTTCGACGTTTTTGGCCGCCATTTTGAAACGGCGGCCATTTTGAAAATTTGAAAAGTTGATTGCACCCCTCCTCATGACCCCCTATCAGTTCACAAAGTTTGAAGTGGATCTGTCGAAGCACTTTCATACAATCGAGCGGACAAATTTCTCAGGAAAGAAGAGGAATAAGAAGAAGAAGAAAATAAGAATAATAAGAAACGGAGCAAAAACAATATGTCTCCGACACTTTGTGTTCGGAAACATAATAATTATTTTCCAAATTCTTTTCCTCTAAAACTTCTGCTAGTTCTGGTATCCCCCATTTTGGTAAATTTCTACCAACAAAAGAATATTACAGCAAGTTTTGCATAGTAAATCGGAGTATCGACGATTTGATATAGGAAATTTTGGTTTTTCGTCATCATAGAAGCAAAGAACCAGAAGTTGTAAATATGTTCCATAAGGCCTAAGCACTTTTTATACATCCGTCGAAGACGGGACTTATTATGGTATGGCGTCGTCCGTCCGTCCGGACCTTGTGGGCAAGATACAGACCGAACCGTAAGCTCCAGGATTTTACAACTTGGAACATTTGATCACCATGATGAGATGCCTATTATTTTTCAAGGTCACATCACTAAGTAGGAAAATTTTGTAGGCAGTATACAAATCGAACTGTTGGGGTTAAGACCGTCAGCCTTTGTACACATACACTTTATGCGAAGTGGATGCTGCCTATTGTTTGTTAATGTCAAGGTCGTAGTAGCAATATGCAGACCGATTCGTTGGGGCAAGGGCTATTAAACTTGGTACACATATATCTTATGCCAAGTGAAAATATTACATAGAGTACATAATTTGCCTTGTTTTATTTTTCGATGCAAAGAAATTTTGTCACACCCTGATGATTGCTGATACTACTCGAAGGCAAGTTCTACAAATCATGGTGTAAGTAAAACGCCCTATATTAGCTTTTCACGGGCGTATTATGTACCGTTGGCGGTACTCTTGTTTTTGCATGAAACGATGGAGAATTGTGATACTACATGTAGTATCCACTGACAAAATGTCGCAATTGTAGACCAGTTAGAAATATAAAGACAGAACCAAATTGGCGTAAATCTATACGACTTTGTGAAACTACGAGATATATCAAAAGTCGAAACTTCATCCATAAGCAGTTGTACAAGGATGCAAGTGGAACATACGATAATTGATGAAGGTAGCAACTGCCACTTAGGACCTTATAATAATATCGACTGTTAGGTCGTTCTTTACATTTTGATTTGAACTTCGGATTACTCTGTTTACCTGATCAATATATAGGGCTCACGGTGGGTGTGACCGCTCTTGAAAAGGGATGTTTACTCCTCCTAGGCACCTGATCCCACCTCTGGTTTTTCCGAGATCTGTGTTTGCTTTTACTCCTTTGTAAGATTTACAAGATCGATCAATGTTTTTATCTGCAGTTATTCGTTGTTTAATTATGCTCAAGGAAAATCAATTCTTTTTTTTTTCATGACCTGCATGTTTTTCTTAATCTTTGGGCCCAAGCATAGCTAGTGCGTTTTTTCTTAGAGAAATATTTAAGCGAGCAATTATCTGCATAACATGAAAGATTTCCATTCATTTAACAAATCCAGCAGGTATAGAGCATTATGCATGGATATGAATCTTGACTGACTGACTAAGTGATCCTAACCAAAATATTAACTGCTTTGAAGGAGAAATTTCAGATTATTGTACCACAACATATGAAAAAAATGTGGATTTAAAAACAATTCGAAGAACTCTTAGTAAATTTGAAATCACAAAACTTTCCCCCAAGACGAACAGTATAAAAACATGAACACGTTACACGACCATTCCTCACGATGAATTAAAGACTGCACTTTTTGACATCATAGATAGCTGCTTTTTCAATAAAGATGAAACACAGAAATATTCATATCTTGACCAGTCCTTAAAAATTACCTATTATACTCAGAGGGTGACATTTAAAAGATGATGGAGTTCCTTAATGACAATATCTAGGTAGTTTTTGATGATCAGGTCTTCCAACAGTGTCTTGGAAATCCAAAGGTACGAATTGTGCTCCTTTATAAGCTGACTTGTTATATTCTTATGAGGCAGAATTTACTTAGAAGCTTTTAGGAAAAATCTCGCCGTTGTCTTGAACTCGACATTTATATATATGGACGTTTCATTTGTTGATACTCATTTTCATTCATATGTCGATACGATATTTTAAGAGAACTCGGAAGTGAAAGACACCACAAAGTCTTCAATATTTGCTTTATATTTAAATATTTTATTAAACATATAATATTAACGGCAAAGTAACAACTCAAAATTTATGACAAACGAGATAGAATTTCCTACTTTTATTCATCGTCAACTTCCCATATTTATGTAGCAATATTCCATTTTATCACACATGGTGTTTATATCTCTCAGCTGATCCGAAACGCGAGAACACATTATGCGTATGATCAATGTTTAAATCGAGGCAGGCTGATATCAGAGAAGTTGATGTTTAAAGAGTTTCACTAATCTTGTTTGAAGTCGGCATTTCGCAAATTCTATGGTCGTTATAATAATATACAAGCTTTCTCTCGGTCGAATGCTATATGGCGTGTTTCATTCCATTTGTTAGACCGCTCTTTATAAACTAATTTACTCCGTTTACCAAGATTAATGGAATCCTTTATTAGTACGAGTGTTGGATGGGGAGAAGATTCACAGTCTAGGACTAGAAAATATATGATGTCACAATCAAATGACGTTGCAGCAATGTGAGATAGACGATTCTAACATTATCACCAGTGTGAGATTGACTTTACCCATGTGAAGCAGCCATGTGAGATTTTTCTGTCTCACACTGCTGCTACGTCATTTGATTGTGACGTCATATATTTTCTATGATTTACGTTACACGGTGAATATTTACGTTACAAGGTGAAGTAAAAATAGTTTGCATTTTGTTATCTTTAAATTTTAATGTACATGTAGTATAGCTTTCTGGTGGACAACCTTGTTTTTTTTTAGTTTACATTACAGTGTAAACCATTTTCTGGTATGCGCTTTCTGCTTATCTAATTAGTTTTTGCATCGAAGTTCAAATGAGGATTTTGATAATTTAGAATTTTCTCAAAGCTCCTAAATCTATGCACTAAACTTTAGATACAATGTAAGAAAAATAATCCTTCATTATTTACTCGTGTGGGATAGGGACATTTCATCTCTGGAACAAGATTCAAAGCCTCGTCCTAGACTGCGAATCTTGTCCCTCGGTTGAATTTCTCTATCCCACACTCATACTAATGAAGGATTCTATCAATTTCACATGGCAGTTTCATATGGGTAAAATCAATCTCACACTGGCTATAATGTAAGAAATAGGGTTCACAGAGGGTGTGACTGGTCAACAGTAGATGCTTACTCCCCCTGATCCAGCCCAGGTATGTCCCAGGTCAGTGTTTAATATTCTCTTGATTGATATTTTATCGTTTATGGGATTTATGAGATTGATTCTGTTCGTTATCTTCAGTTGTTCACACTGTCGCCTGGTCCGTCTATTGTACATGTCGAAACAGTTAAAATGATCGTGCATAGTGCAATATTGATGGAGTTCCTCGTTGATACATGTAATACCTTCGTAGTCTTTGATGAACAGGTCTTCCAACAATCTGTTGGAATTTCCATGGGCACGAATTGTGCTCCTTTGTTAGCTAACCTGTTTTTACATTCTTTATTCAAAAGGTTCCGCATGAGAAGAAATAATCTCTTGCTGTGGCCTTTAACTTGACGACGTTTTATCTATTAACAATTACAATTTTCATTCATATGTTGATTCTATATATCCCTATTAACTCGAGATAAAAGATAACACAGTGTCCTCCATATCTGCTTCGTACTTAGATATTTGATTGAAAATAAATATTAACGGCAAGCTAACACCTCAGCTTTATAATGTACGGGACGATTTCAGCTTCTTTATTGTCAACTTACCATATTTATGTAGTTATATTCCATTATCACCTGCATATGGTGTTTATA